>NC_134267.1:126865732-127180854 GCF_031893055.1 Leptodactylus fuscus | reverse complement strand
AGGTTTCTGTCTTCTGCCAGCAGAAGACGAAAACCTGTCAGACTGTGTCCGGCGTGAGCGCCGGTGAGCGTTTTATGCTCTCTGCGGCGAAACCGTTTTTTTTTAAACCAAACACAAAGTCCTGCATGTCCGACTTTGTGTCCGGTTAAAAAAACCGGTTTCGCCGCGGAGAGCACAAAACGTTCACCAGGGCACACGGCTGGACACTTTTCAAACCCATTCATTTGAATGGGTTTGAAAAATGACTGCAGGTTTCCATCTCCTGTCCAGTTTCGGGCAGGAAACGGAAACCTGTATAAACGGAGACCCCGGGCGCAGATGTGAACGAGCCCCGACTCCAACTGTAATAAATATTTTCAATCCTGGTTTCTAGATACTTACACAATGTAAGTATACACGCATGAATCTATGCATTTATATGTATGAGTCCATGAAAAAAAACTGCATTGATGGTGCATGGATGATACCCATTAATTTCATTGGGCCTCAAAATGTGTAGGCATAGGAGCTTTCCTGAGTTTTACACAAACCATTCTTGGTACCTATACAGATCTGCAGCCCATAGTCCACTGCTGAGAGCACCTACGGTGGACCATACTGAAATGAAAGAAAGTGATCTGGTTTGATGAGTTCCGTTTACTTTTACATCATGTTGATAGCTAGGTGCATATGGATAATTAACCTTGGGAAGATCTGGCACTACGAAGAAGGCAAACTAGTAAAGGTGTGATGTTCTGCTGGGAAACCTTGGGTCCTGCCATTTATGCGGATATTAGTTGCACACTAGAGATGAGCGAACACTAAAATGTTCGAGGTTCGAAATTCGATTCGAACAGCCGCTCAATGTTCGTGTGTTCGAATGGGTTTCGAACCCCATTATAGTCTATGGGGAACAGATACTCGTTAAGGGGGAAACCCAAATCCGTGTCTGGAGGGTCACCAAGTCCACTATGACACCCCAGGAAATGATGCCAACACCTCTGGAATGACACTGGGACAGCAGGGGAAGCATGTCTGGGGGCATCTAACACACCAAAGACCCTCTATTACCCCAACATCACAGCCTAACAACTACACACTTTACACACTCAATACCACATCTCTGACAGTAGGAAAACACCTTGAAACATGTGTATTTGGCACTTGCAGTGAGGAGAGCTTGTCACCAGCAGTGAATTTGGCCCTTGTAGTAAGTTGAGGTTGGCACCAACATTTGTTTTGAAAATCAGGGTGGATTGAGCCTCTAACCAGCAGAGTTTGGGCAAATTCATGGTGGAGGGAGCCTCTAAACACCCCAGTTTGGGCAAATTCATGGTGGAGGGAGCCTCTAAAAACCCCAGTTTGGACCAATTCATGGTGGAGGGAGCCTCTAACCAGCCCAGTGTGGGCAAATTCATGGTGGAGGGAGCCTCTAAAAAACCCAGTTTGGACCAATTCATGGTGGAGGGAGCCTCTAACCAGCCCAGTTTGGGCAAATTCATGGTGGAGGGAGCCTCTAAAAAACCCAGTTTGGACCAATTCATGGTGGAGGGAGCCTCTAACCAGCCCAGTTTGGGCAAATTCATGGTGGAGGGAGCCTCTAAACAGCCCAGTTTGGGCAAATTCATGGTGGAGGGAGCCTCTAAACAGCCCAGTTTGGGCAAATTCATGGTGGAGGGAGCCTCTAACCAGCCCAGTTTGGACCAATTAATGGTGGAGGGAGCCTCTAACCAGCCCAGTTTGGGCAAATTCATGGTGGAGGGAGCCTCTAAACAGCCCAGTTTGGACCAATTCATGGTGGAGGGAGCCTCTAAAAAACCCAGTTTGGACCAATTCATGGTGGAGGGAGCCTCTAAACAGCCCAGTTTGGGCAAATTCATGGTGGAGGGAGCCTCTAACCAGCCCAGTTTGGACCAATTCATGGTGGAGGGAGCCTCTAACCAGCCCAGTTTGGGCAAATTCATGGTGGAGGGAGCCTCTAAACAGCCCAGTTTGGACCAATTCATGGTGGAGGGAGCCTCTAAAAAACCCCAGTTTGGACCAATTCATGGTGGAGGGAGCCTCTAAAAAACCCAGTTTGGACCAATTCATGGTGGAGGGAGCCTCTAACCAGCCCAGTTTGGACCAATTAATGGTGGAGGGAGCCTCTAAACAGCCAAGTTTGGACCAATTCATGGTGGAGGGAGCCTCTAAAAACCCCAGTTTGGACCAATTCATGGTGGAGGGAGCCTCTAACCAGCCCAGTTTGGGCAAATTCATGGTGGAGGGAGCCTCTAAACAGCCCAGTTTGGACCAATTCATGGTGGAGGGAGCCTCTAACCAGCCCAGTTTGGGCAAATTCATGGTGGAGGGAGCCTCTAAAAAACCCAGTTTGGACCAATTCATGGTGGAGGGAGCCTCTAACCAGCCCAGTTTGGGCAAATTCATGGTGGAGGGAGCCTCTAAACAGCCCAGTTTGGGCAAATTCATGGTGGAGGGAGCCTCTAAACAGCCCAGTTTGGGCAAATTCATGGTGGAGGGAGCCTCTAACCAGCCCAGTTTGGACCAATTAATGGTGGAGGGAGCCTCTAACCAGCCCAGTTTGGGCAAATTCATGGTGGAGGGAGCCTCTAAACAGCCCAGTTTGGACCAATTCATGGTGGAGGGAGCCTCTAAAAAACCCAGTTTGGACCAATTCATGGTGGAGGGAGCCTCTAAACAGCCCAGTTTGGGCAAATTCATGGTGGAGGGAGCCTCTAACCAGCCCAGTTTAGACCAATTCATGGTGGAGGGAGCCTCTAACCAGCCCAGTTTGGGCAAATTCATGGTGGAGGGAGCCTCTAAACAGCCCAGTTTGGACCAATTCATGGTGGAGGGAGCCTCTAAAAAACCCAGTTTGGACCAATTCATGGTGGAGGGAGCCTCTAAACAGCCCAGTTTGCGCAAATTCATGGTGGAGGGAGCCTCTAACCAGCCCAGTTTGGACCAATTAATGGTGGAGGGAGCCTCTAAACAGCCAAGTTTTGGGAAATTCATGGTGGAGGGAGCCTCTAACCAGCCCAGTTTGGACCAATTCATGGTGGAGGGAGCCTCTAAACAGCTCAGTTTGGGCAAATTCATGGTGGAGGGAGCCTCTAAAAAACCCAGTTTGGACCAATTCATGGTGGAGGGAGCCTCTAACCAGCCCAGTTTGGACCAATTAATGGTGGAGGGAGCCTCTAAACAGCCAAGTTTGGACCAATTCATGGTGGAGGGAGCCTCTAAAAACCCCAGTTTGGACCAATTCATGGTGGAGGGAGCCTCTAACCAGCCCAATTTGGGCAAATTCATGGTGGAGGGAGCCTCTAAACAGCCCAGTTTGGGCAAATTCATGGTGGAGGGAGCCTCTAACCAGCCCAGTTTGGACCAATTAATGGTGGAGGGAGCCGCTAAACAGCCCAGTTTGGACCAATTCATGGTGGAGGGAGCCTCTAAAAACCCCAGTTTGGACCAATTCATGGTGGAGGGAGCCTCTAAAAAACCCAGTTTGGACCAATTCATGGTGGAGGGAGCCTCTAACCAGCCCAGTTTGGACCAATTAATGGTGGAGGGAGCCTCTAAACAGCCAAGTTTGGACCAATTCATGGTGGAGGGAGCCTCTAAAAACCCCCAGTTTGGACCAATTCATGGTGGAGGGAGCCTCTAACCAGCCCAGTTTGGGCAAATTCATGGTGGAGGGAGCCTCTAAACAGCCCAGTTTGGGCAAATTCATGGTGGAGGGAGCCTCTAAACAGCCCAGTTTGGGCAAATTCATGGTGGAGGGAGCCTCTAAAAACCCCAGTTTGGACCAATTCATGGTGGAGGGAGCCTCTAAAAACCCCAGTTTGGACCAATTCATGGTGGAGGGAGCCTCTAAAAAACCCAGTTTGGACCAATTCATGGTGGAGGGAGCCTCTAAACAGCCCAGTTTGGGCAAATTCATGGTGGAGGGAGCCTCTAAAAACCCCAGTTTGGACCAATTCATGGTGGAGGGAGCCTCTAAAAACCCCAGTTTGGACCAATTCATGGTGGAGGGAGCCTCTAAAAACCCCAGTTTGGACCAATTCATGGTGGAGGGAGCCTCTAAAAAACCCAGTTTGGACCAATTCATGGTGGAGGGAGCCTCTAACCAGCCCAGTTTGGACCAATTCATGGTGGAGGGAGCCTCTAAAAACCCCAGTTTGGACCAATTCATGGTGGAGGGAGCCTCTAAACAGCCCAGTTTGGACCAATTCATGGTGGAGGGAGCCTCTAAAAACCCCAATTTGGACCAATTCATGGTGGAGGGAGCCTCTAACCAGCCCAGTTTGGACCAATTCATGGTGGAGGGAACCTCTAACCAGCCCAGTTTGGGCAAATTCATGGTGGAGGGAGCCTCTAAAAACCCCAATTTGGACCAATTCATGGTGGAGGGAGCCTCTAACCAGCCCAGTTTGGGCAAATTCATGGTGGAGGGAGCCTCTAACCAGCAGAGTTGTGGGAAAGCAGGGTGGAGGGAGCCTCTAACCAGCAGAGTTGGTGGAAATCAGGGTGGAGGGAGCCTCTAACCAGCAGAGTTGGGGGAAATCATGTTGGAGGGAGCCTAGTATTAGCAGAATTGTGCAACGCTTATGGTGGATGAGTATGAGGATGCGGAGGAATTGGAGAGGTTGAGTACAGACATGGAGTTTCATGTTGGGGTGCTTTACACAGGTGGGCACAAAAATGAAGGCTCTATCCAGTGGTGGTTCATTTTTATCAAAGTGAGCCGGTCGGCACTCTCAGCTGACAGACGGGTGCGCTTGTCAGTGATGATGCCACCGGCTGCACTGAACACCCTCTCAGATAGGACGCTGGCGGCAGGACAGGACAGCACCTCCAAGGCATATAGGGCAAGTTCAAGCCACAGGTCCAACTTCGACACCCAATACGTGTAGGGCGCAGAGGGGTCGGAGAGGACAGGGCTGTGGTCGGAAAGGTATTCCCGCAACATGCGCCTATACTTCTCACGCCTAGTGACACTAGGACCCTCCGTGGCGGGACTTTGGCGAGGGGGTGCCATCAAGGTGTCCCAGACCTTAGACAGTGTGCCCCTCGTTTGTGTGGACCGGTGAGAACTTGGTTGCCTACTGGAGGAACTGCCCTCCCTGCCGCCAATGTCACATGCTGGAAACATCTCCATCATATTCTGCACCAATTGCCTGTGGCAAGCATTGATGCGATTGGCCCTCCCCTCTACCGGAATAAAAGACGAGATGTTGTTTTTATACCGGGGGTCAAGGATAGCAAAGATCCAGTACTGGTTGTCCTCCATGATTTTGACAATACGCTTGTCGGTTGTAAAGCACCCCAACATGAACTCAGCCATGTCTGCCACAGTGTTAGTTGGCATGACTCCTCTGGCCCCACCGGAAAGTTCAATCTCCATTTCCTCCTCATCCTCCATGTCTACCCATCCGCGCTGCAACAATGGGACGATTCGAAGTTGCCCGGAAGCCTCCTGTATCACCATCACATCATCGGACAACTCTTCTTCCTCCTCCTCCTCCTCCATTAAACGCAGTGAAGCGGACAGATGTGTGGACCTACTCTCCAGCTGTGACGGATCGGATGCTATCCCTAACTCCTCTGTGTGATCTGAGTTATCCCTGATGTCAATCAGGGATTCTCTCAGAACACACAAGAGCGGGATTGTAAGGCTCACCATCGCATCCTCAGAGCTCACCCTCCTTGTGGACTCCTCAAAGACCCGTAGGATGTCACAAAGGTCTCTCATCCATGGCCACTCATGGATGTGAAACTGAGGCAGCTGACTTTGTGGCACCCTAGGGTTTTGTAGCTGGTATTCCATCAAAGGTCTCTGCTGCTCAACCACTCTATTCAACATCTGAAACGTTGAGTTCCAGCGTGTGGGGACGTCGCACAAAAGCCGGTGTTGTGGCACATGCAGGCGTTGCTGGAGAGATTTTAAGCTAGCAGCGGCTACTGTCGACTTGCGAAAGTGGGCGCACATGCGCCGCACTTTCACCAGTAGCTCTGGAACATTGGGGTAGCTCTTTAGGAAACGTTGCACCACTAGGTTGAAGACGTGGGCCAGGCATGGAACATGTTGGAGTCCGGCAAGCTCCAGAGCTGCTACCAGGTTCCGGCCGTTATCACAAACGACCATGCCTGGGCCCAGGTGCAGCGGCTCAAACCATATTGCCGTCTCATCGAGGAGGGCATCCCTCACCTCGGAGGCAGTGTGCTGTCTGTCCCCCAAGCTGATCAGCTTCAGCACAGCCTGCTGACGTCTACCAACGCCAGTGCTGCAACGTTTCCAACTCGTAGCTGGGGTCAATCTAACAGCGGAGGAGGAGGCGGTGGCGGAGGAGGAGGCGGTGGCGGAGGAGGAGGCGGTAGAGGAGGAGGAGGAGGGGGGTGTTCTTCTCGTGTCCCTGCCAGGAATGTTAGGCAGGGAGACGAGGTACACCGGGCCAGTTTGGGAAGCAGTCCCAGCCTCAACTACATTCACCCAGTGTGCCGTCAGTGAAATGTAGCGTCCCTGTCCGCATGCACTTGTCCACGCGTCGGTGGTCAAGTGGACCTTTGTGCAAAGCGCGGAACTAAGGGCCCGCCTGATGTTGAGTGACACGTGCTGGTGCAAGGCGGGGACGGCACACCGGGAGAAGTAGTGACGGCTAGGGACGGCATAGCGAGGTGCCGCAGTTGCCATCAGGTCCAGGAAGGCGGGAGTTTCAACAAGCCGGAACGCCAACATCTCCTGGGCCAGCAGTTTAGCGATGTTGGCGTTCAAGGCTTGCGCGTGTGGGTGGTTAGCAGTGTATTTCTGCCGCCGCTCCAATGTCTGAGAGATGGTGGGTTGTTGTAAAGAAACGCCTGATGGTGCCTTTGATGGTGCAGGAGAAGGAGATAAGACAGGACCAGGGGAGAATGAGGTAGAAGTCAACAAAGTGGCGGAGGCAGATGAAGTGGTGTCCTGGCTCGTCCTCTGGAGTGCATCGCCAGCACAGTCAGCAGTGGCAGTGGCAGAGGCAGTGGCAGTGGCGTGAACGGCAGGCGGCCTTTGTCCTGCCGTTGCTGCCTGCCACTGATTCCAGTGCTTGGATTCCAAATGACGGCGCATTGAAGTGGTGGACAGGTTGCTCTTCTCAGAGCCCCTAATCAATTTCGAGAGGCAAATTGTGCAGACAACACTATATCTGTCCTCGGCGCATTCCTTGAAAAAACTCCACACCTTCGAGAAACGTGCCCTCGAGGTGGGAGTTTTTCGGGGCTGGGTACGAACTGGAACATCTTGGGAGATTCCGGGTGTGGCCTGGCTTCGCCTAAGCTGCTGACCTCTGCCTCTGCCTCTAGCTACCCTTTTTGGTGCTGCACCTGCCTCAACATCCACACTACTTTCCCCGCTTGACATCCCCCCTGTCCAGGTCGGGTCAGTGTCCTCATCATCCACCACTTCCTCTTCCAACTCCTGTCTCATCTCCTCCTCCCGCACAATGCGCCGGTCAACTGGATGCCCTGACGGCAACTGCGTCACATCATCGTCGATGAGGGTGGGTTGCTGGTCATCCACCACCAAATCGAACGGAGATGGAGGAGACTATAGTGTTTGAGCATCTGGACACAGATGCTCCTCTGTTAGGTTCGTGGAATCGTGACGTGGAGAGGCAGGTTGAGGGACAATGAAAGGAGCGGAGAACAGCTCTGGGGAGCAGGGACAGTTTGGGTTATTGTTCTGTAAAGCTTCGGAATTTTGGGAGGAAGGAAGACAAGACTGTTGGGTAATAGGAGGAGAGGAGGCAGAGTCTGACTGGCTGCTGGACAATGTGCTGTAAGCGTTCTCTGACAGCCATTGCAAGACCTGTTCCTGGTTCTCGGGCCTACTAAGGTTTGTACCCTGCAGTTTAGTTAATGTGGCAAGCAACCCTGGCACTGTGGAGTGGCGCAATGCTTGCTGCCCCACAGGAGTAGGCACGGGACGCCCTGTGGCTTCACTGCTACCTTGCTCCCCAGAACCATTCCCCCGACCTCGCCCACGGCCTCGTCCACGTCCCTTTCCGGGAGCCTTGCGCATTTTGAATTCCTAGTTAGAAATTGGCACTGTATACCAGTAGTAAAAATTGTGGGTGCACGTAACCCCAATATATTCTTTGAATTACCAGTCAGAAACTGGCACTATATGGCAGTAGCAAGAAATGAGGGTATTTGTATTCCCAATATATTCTTTGAATTCCCAGTCAGACAATGGCACTGTATACCAGTAGTAAAAATTGTGGGTGCACGTAACCCCAATATATTCTTTGAATTACCAGTCAGAAACTGGCACTATATGGCAGTAGCAAGAAATGAGGGTATTTGTATTCCCAATATATTCTTTGAATTCCCAGTCAGACAATGGCACTGTATACCAGTAGTAAAAATTGTGGGTGCACGTAACCACAATGTATTCTTTGAATTACCAGTCAGACACTGGCACTATATGGCAGTAGCAAGAAATGAGGGTATTTGTATTCCCAATATATTCTTTGAATTCCCAGTCAGACAATGGCACTGTATACCAGTAGTAAAAATTGTGGGTGCACGTAACCCCAATATATTCTTTGAATTACCAGTCAGAAACTGGCACTATATGGCAGTAGCAAGAAATGAGGGTATTTGTATTCCCAATATATTCTTTGAATTCCCAGTCAGACAATGGCACTGTATACCAGTAGTAAAAATTGTGGGTGCACGTAACCCCAATATATTCTTTGAATTACCAGTCAGACACTGGCACTATATGGCAGTAGCAAGAAATGAGGGTATTTGTATTCCCAATATATTCTTTGAATTCCCAGTCAGACAATGGCACTGTATACCAGTAGTAAAAATTGTGGGTGCACGTAACCACAATATATTCTTTGAATTACCAGTCAGACACTGGCACTATATGGCAGTAGCAAGAAATGAGGGTATTTGTATTCCCAATATATTCTTTGAATTCCCAGTCAGACAATGGCACTGTATACCAGTAGTAAAAATTGTGGGTGCACGTAACCCCAATATATTCTTTGAATTACCAGTCAGAAACTGGCACTATATGGCAGTAGCAAGAAATGAGGGTATTTGTATTCCCAATATATTCTTTGAATTCCCAGTCAGACAATGGCACTGTATACCAGTAGTAAAAATTGTGGGTGCACGTAACCCCAATATATTCTTTGAATTCCCAGTCAGACACTGGCACTATATGGCAGTAGCAAGAAATGAGGGTATTTGTATTCCCAATATATTCTTTGAATTCCCAGTCAGACAATGGCACTGTATACCAGTAGTAAAAATTGTGGGTGCACGTAACCCCAATATATTCTTTGAATTACCAGTCAGAAACTGGCACTATATGGCAGTAGCAAGAAATGAGGGTATTTATAACCCCAATATATTCTTTGAATTCCCAGTCAGACAATGGCACTGTATACCAGTAGTAAAACTTGTGGGTGTATATAGCCCCAATTCTATTGCTAGGGGACTTGCAGGGTATTTCTGGGGTGAAGGTGGGGGGGCACACCGTTGGAACGGGTATCGGGGTATATATCGGGTATACGGGAATACACTGACAGTGTATTCCATTCAGGATCCTGGGAAAGCTGGGTTGCGGCGATTGAGCCCGTCAGTGCCATGTTACACTGACAAGCTTCTCCCTGGAATTTAGCTCTTACAAGAGCTGTTGTGGTTGTCTTCTCCTTCCTATCCTAGCCTGTCCCTGCCTACCCAGAATCTAAGCCCTAGCTAGCTGGACGGAAACCTCCGTCCTCGGTGAATTGCAAGCTCAGAATGACGCGAACCTGGGCGGCGCTGTTCTTTTAAATTAGAGGGCACATGTTTTCGGCAGCCAATGGGTTTTGCCTACTTTTCTCAACGTCACCGGTGTCGTAGTTCCTGTCCCACCTACCCTGCGCTGTTATTGGAGCAAAAAAGGCGCCAGGGAAGGTGGGAGGGGAATCGAGTAATGGCGCACTTTACCACGCGGTGTTCGATTCGATTCGAACATGCCGAACAGCCTAATATCCGATCGAACATGAGTTCGATAGAACACTGTTCGCTCATCTCTATTGCACACATATTACCTACCAAAAAATTTTCACAGACCAAGTACACCCAAGTGCAACAGTCAGGATAAGGCACCCTGCCACACTGCAAGCATTTTTCAGGAACATTGAGGAACATAAAAACAGAACTTTACAGAACTTTAAGGATTTGCTGCCTAGTTCTTGGCGCCTCTTGTGGAGTCCATGCATTGGCGAGTTGGAGCCAGGGAACCTGCACATTATTATTCTGTTATAGATGTATAATAAGTGTGATGTAGATATTAACTAAGAGACAGTGTGTATTCTTTTGTATATGTGACCCTGTAATGTTCTCTGCTCCTTTTAAAATATAATTTCTTTTTCTTCTATAGAATTGATGGTATGAAAAAGGTGCGAACACTGAAATCCAGACTTATCAAATTCAATGAAGTTGTCAGTGCTCTTAAGGATGGCAAGCCAGAGATGAGCAAACAGGTGAAGGACCTGGAGTCGTCCATTGATGCTCTTCTCTCTAAGATAAAGGTGAGCTGATAACATTAGTGAGTCTGTTCTGTTCTTCCTAAGTGTCACATTCTGCATGCTAAAAATGTAATTATGCAAAATAGACTTGCATGAGGAAGGAAATAAATGAGTACTTTTCACACTTCCTGCCTCAGATTCTTTGGCAGGATACGTTCAGTCTGTAATTGTGTAAAAAATTTCTAGTAAAAAGCTTCATCACAGATAATATGCCTACTGTGCTTGGAATGATTCATGTCGGTGAGGGTGTCTGGGAACATTTGACATACTGTGACATTGTTTTCATTGCGGAAAGTAGTTTTTGGTTAATTATACTGAGTACATGTTGTACTAAGAGATTATAATCCTTGGTGATCTTCCAGTGCACTCTCCATTATAGAAGTTTTTGCTCTGACAGGTTTTTTTTTTATGGACGTAAAGAAGAGGTAAATCTAGTTCAGTCTTTTGCTTTTTCACATTTAACATGCTCCCATATCCTGTACATTTCTAAAAGGCCAGTATGAGCCACTCCGTCTTCCGTATCATGCCACCGAGTCTTACAGTAGCTCTTGATGGCCTGTCTGCATTATTTTTGACTTCCCTGGTATTTGGCAAAGGTTGATCATTTGTAATCGAGAGTCCATGATCCGGAAAAGTGTCTAACCCTGCCACAATTCAGCAGCCATGGTCCATGCTAAAGTGTTGTATTGAATTTCTTCCCTTCTACAGTAGCTTCTAACAATTTAAGCATCTAACACTCAAGAGGGTTTTCTGTAAAAGATAGAAAGCATAGATCATCATTAGGCGGTCAGACCCATGATCATAGATAATGAGAAACTGCTTTCTAATCAGTGAATAGAGATTTATCAGTGTTTTTTCTTTTTTTTTTCTTTGTTACGAGATGGATGAGCAAATATGATTTCTCTTCTATGTTCTTGGATTGAGGTAATGCATTGCTAAGATGCATCTAGTGTGCCAGATGAGGATTTATGGAATGTAAGACACAGTCATCCTTTACACAGCTGCAAGTGAGGCTGCTGGCATCTTACTAGAACAGCTGTGCTTGTTTTCTCCATTTCAATGAAACAATGTTAACACCAAGACTGACTGCATACATGCAATTTGACATAATGCAGGATGCTAATTGCTAATCAGCCTAATCCCATTTGTAAGCCATCAGCAGTGTAGAAGGAAGTTTATCGACTTCTGCTTCTCCCTCCACCTGTGCCTGTCTTGTATAATAGGATACAAGTCTTCTTTTTTCTAATCCGCAAGCTCATTTAAAGTTTTGATACGTATGTCATAGAGGCTTCCCACCCAAAATGTAACATTCTCCTTTCAATATTAAATCAGCAACGATAGTCATAACCATTATTTGGTAAATACTTTATTTTTTTTATTTTTTTTTACAAAGAAATATTGACTTTTTTGTGGCAGTGAGATTTTGACAGCTGGAAGTATAGCTATGTTGCTTGTCATTGAATTGTTCTCAGAAAGTGATAAATCAATTTCTGCTTTGTTAGCATGTTCTTCCAAGTGACACATTTACCATCAAATACAGATAAACTAATTCATAAGTGACAAGCAATATGGCTGCATTTTCTAATGGCCTCTGCAAAGGAGTAGATTACGTTATCTTTGTTAATGAAATAAACAAGTGACAATATTGGTTTACTGCGCTAAAGTGTACCTTCTCCTCTGTACCGGTCCTTTTAATCTGGTGGCAGATCAGCAACTGGGATGTGCTGCTGACAATCATTCAGGGTGGGTTCACACTGCTGTTACAGGTGTTTTCCCATCTTCTTGTTTCAACAGTCTGCCCACAGTCTCTTCTTCTCACGTTCTGTACTTCTTCACCCCCCTCCCCCAACCTCTTCACCCAGCCACCCCTTTCCCTGGGTGAACAGGCCTGAGAAGTATCAGAATATTTATGCAGATCAGATAATGTGCACAAGCTTGTAGAGAAGGACTCAGAGTTATCTGTGTGTTTACATAGAGAGATAACAGACTGGGCTTTATCAGCAAACTGCAATTAGTTAAGCTGATTGTCCTACCGAAAAGAGCAGTGAGCAAGTGACTGACGTCACTTGTCCTACAGGTCTGTGGTTATAGCAACAATGTGTAAACAGTTAGAGATGAGCAAACACTGTTTGGATCAGCCGATCCGAACAGCACGCACCCATAGAAATGAATGGAAGCACCTGTGACGCTGACTTTGCCGGCGTCCGGCGTCACAGGTGCTTCCATTCATATCTATGGGTGCGTGCTGTTCGGATCGGCTGATCCGAACAGTGTTCGCTCATCTCTAAAAACAGTGGGAGGAATAAGTTCACATAGCAGTCAAACAAAGCAATCTAAAGCAATATATTTAGGAGAAGTTTCCAATTTACATAAGCTACCAGTATAGATAGGATCCTTGTGATTGGACAACTCCTTTAAGTAATGTCTGTTGTTATGATCTGTCAAAGGATAAGAGCAACAGACGTTAAACGAAAGATGTAGTTAGAGTCCCCTCTGTCTGGTTTTGGTCTTCTTTCCCCCCTATCTAAAAATTCATTTTTTAAAACTTTTCTGAGGGAAGAAAGTTCTCTATGCAGGACTTCTTTTTTTCCTTTACAAAAGTAAACAGGACGGAAAAAAGTGACTGTCGTATTTTTTACAGTATAGTCAGTGTAGGTATCTACCTAACACTAATTATTGGGTACACATCTGAGAATTCATACGTTATGACTTGAGAGATGTGTTGTATCAAAGAAGATAAAAATACTAAGAAATTGCCAGGGTATATTTTTACTTTATTTTTTCTACATCAGACTACCTTTACAAGGCATAAATTTTAAAGCGCTGAATTCTCTTTACTGCAGACTGAAGTTAGTAGCACAGTTTTTCATCCCTTTGCTCACATTTTGAAAGAAATCCATTTGGATGGCTTGCCGACTGGCTTGTGATTTTGGCTGCCCTTGCAGGTGGTCCCCTAGCAGCGCAGGTGTACTTTGATCACATTAACAACATCCAGCATGTGACACACAGTAATGTTATCACTAAGCATTATGGAGCGGTACACGGCTGGGACTCCATAGTTTTTTTTCTTTAATCATATAATAAAACAACAATTTCGCTATACTAGATCATATACACTGGAGAGAAGTTTGGGGAACATGCTGGTGTATGGTGCATTACTGTTTGAGAATGTCCGTAAATCCAATTTGCTTTAGGAGCTAAATTAATAATATAAATCAACAAAAAAAATATATATATATTTCTGTATGCATATATAAATAATAAAAGAAATATTGTCAAGGACCAATATGTTCAGAGACTTCCAGCTTTAATATCCGACTTGTGCATTATCCACATGTTCTATTAGCTGAATTGTTCAGAGTTTCCAGAAGAGCGATCACAGGATATTAAATGGAGCCTGAGCTGGAGATCCCATATGTAACCTACCTATGGAACACTAGGTTGTAATTGTAGTGACTGCAGTGACTTGTTGTTGAGTTGCAGGAAAGCGGAGTACTCTTATTTCCTTGCCATTTATCTTTGCTAGGTTTGGATTGCTCTGACTGCGGATTGGGACGTATTCTCAGTGGATTATCTGTTGAGGAACTGTCAGCAGCTAATCCACTGCCATGTACTGTAGCAGCAAAGTGGATGAGATTTAAACAGCCGTCATTCACTCGCCAAAGAAGAAATCCTGCATCACAAACTGACTCGTATTAGGGGTTTCTAAGCTGCAACGTGTCAATTTACACTGCAGGTTTTCACTATGGCTTTCATCCTTTGCAATACAGAGGGTAACAGTGGGATACCTGCAGCGATTACAAAACCCCTGTTGCTTTTCTATGACTGATAATGGCAATGTACCCCTCGCATAGAAATCTGCCGTGGGCTGAGGTCTCAATCCGAAGAAAAAAACGTTTCCTTTTTTGTCGTTGCAGATTTGTGTTTGTTGTTTTGAGCTAAATCCAAGAGTAACTTCATAAAGGATGGGAAATATAAAGGAAGCATTAGCTAAATATACTCTTGGCTTGGGCTAAAAAAAAACAAAAAACACTTGCACCTCAGGCTAACCTTTGCCCAATAGACCCTGTAAACATCATAGAGAGAATGCGTTCTTGGGATCTCCATCTAATACCATGTTTCCCCGAAAATAAGCCATCCCCTGAAAGTAAGACACGGCTGAGGTTTTGTTGAATTGCCTAATATAAGCCGCCCCCGAAAGTAAGACATCCCCAAAAAACATTGCAGCCTGCTGAACACTGTGCGCGATGTTCTGTATGCACAGGAAAGCCGTCTAATGCCTCTGCTGTGATACCGTACGTTGTATCCACTGTTCCTGCTGCTGTAGGATGAACTGGAAGATGCCAGGTGTGCAGTGCATACACAATCTTAAGCATCGTGTGCTGCGGGGAGTCCTCTCTCCCTTCTCATCCCACAGCAGCAGGAACAGTGGATACAACAGCAGTGGTATCACAACAGAGGCAGCAGCTGGCTTTACTATGCACATGGAACACCACACACAGCATTCAGCCGGCTGCAATGCCCGCAAAATGAAGCTCTCCGGCGCAACCACCGGAAGCCTCGCTAAGCCCCCCCCCCCAACCAATTCTACCACAACGAACAGCAGTACCAGCGCTGCTACGAAAATGGGGAAGGTAAGTAGCATACCTTCCCCTCCCCGCTAAGGTTGTCCATAAGACATCCCCCAAAAATAAGACATGTCTTATCTTTAGGACCAGAATTTAATATAAGACACAATCTTATTTTCGGGGAAAACATGGTAAGTATAGTAGGTGTCTTTTCCATTATGGGTGATTGTATTACATGGTCACCCATTTATTTTTACATTAGTGGCTAGGCCATATCAATATAGAAGATAGACTGGTGGTGATCAACTTTGTCTGTTGGTGAGGCTTGTCCTGGTGGGTAAACTTGGTAATATATTTAGAGACTAAATCCTTCTTACAAGGAAACCTTACTTAGATCTTATCAATAACATATCCAGGATATATGGCAGTTCATGGAATCATCCAACCAGAATTCCAGCAAATCCAGGCAATAAGAATTACTAGTAATATCTATTTGATGACGTGCAAGTTAGACTTTGATCAATATCAGCGGTAGGAAGGAATTTGCAGCACATAGGTTACACTGCTTAGAAATGAAATGTCAAAGATCTCCATCTCTCAGAATCATTTTGTCTTATGGAGCAGTTTTAATTTGCAGGTTTTACTAGATGTACAAGTCTTTAGCATCGTGTAGTTTTCCACAATATGGCTGTTATTAATGTAGCTGTTTTCTGCAATGCGCCACTCTGATACTAATGTCACTTGTCTGCACAGCCAAGATTTGTATTTTTAATTTGCTTTTCATTTTGTTGCGAGGAAAGCAACCCAATATTAAAGGAAAAAAAATGATAGAATGCATTTTCCTCATACTGATTGCTGTCACTGCAGCTACTATGGATTGGTACATGGCCGCAATACAGCATTCTTGTCAGGAACTTAAAAATAGCTTTGTTTTTTCTATTGCAGAAAAAAGACTGCATAACTCTCTTCTTGGTATCCCAAGAATCCTTTACAATGTCATAAAATAGTCAGTATTATTAAAGTCACCGTCCTAATCTTCAATATATATTTTAATTCTACTGCTCCTTGGCTAAAACTCATACTGCAGTCTATTCAGCTTGGGCATTCTGAGCTCATATCTTGCAGTAATCCATGTTTATTCAGTGTTTGTACCCGGCTGATGATTTGTATCTGAGTTTTGTAGTCATTCCACTAGTCTCTACACAGCTAGTGTCTTATAGAAGTATTCCACAACTAATAGGTCTGGAGCCACATGTGACTCTCTGATCCAGTGTATGTCGGTTACTATTATATTACTATTATTAGGTATTATTATTATTATTTGTTGGGTTTGTTCATAATAAAAATCAAATGAAATATATATATATATATATATATATATATATTATGAACCAACAACCAATGATATTGGGAATATGATTGCATTGTATGGTGTTGATCATGCTATTGTTAGTTTACATTGTCCTCGTGACTAAACCAAATGGTTTCTGTTTATTATGCAAATCATTTTGCCTTCCTATACCAAGTTTGGTTTTTGTTCACATATGATATCAATCTGATGTATGTCATGCTGTATCTTATCACCTTTCCATTCTGAATGAGATTTTATTCTTTATTTCTACTTAGACCACAATAATGACCCGTGACCAGATTGAAAGAGAATATGATACTCTTGTGAAGAGCTCAGGCCAGCTCCTTGATGCCTTACAGAAGAAAAAGAAAGAAGAAGAAGAAGCTGAACGCTTGCGTCGTATTCAGGAGGAAATGGAACGGGAGAGGAAAAGACGCGAGGCAGAAGAGGAACTACGAAGAAAAGAAGAAAACGAGAGAAGACTGTGAGTTATTCTGTATGAAGTATTGTTCAAGAAAAGTCAAGCTTCTAAACTATATTCTTAATATAGTGGTGATAACCATTCCCCCCCCCTTCTACATTGTCTTTTCTGAATGTAGAAAAGCTGAGATTGAGGCAAAAAGGAAACAAGATGAAGAAGATCGCAAAAAGAGGGAAGAGGAAGAAAAGAGAATCCAGGTTTGTAGAAGAAAAACATCCATAATAATTGAAGACTTAGTTTCAGTGGACATTCACACGAAGTATTTTGACGTAGAATCCGCACAGAAAAAAGTCTCCCATTGACTTCAATGGGTTCCGTTTTCCGCGCGGAACCCATTGAAATCAATGGGAGACTCTTTTTCCTCATTGTTTTCAATGAGTTCCGTGTGGAAAACGGAACCCATTGAAGTCAATGGGAGGCTTTATTTCCGTGTGAATGCTGACGCGAATTCCGCATCAGAATCAGCGCACGGAAACTTCATATGAATGCCCTCCTTATTGTCTAATTTACCAATCCAATTTTTCCATAAGCTAGTACTTTATAATCATTTTCTTACCTTTAGCTGGCCCCTGTTTACTTGCCATAAACCTGCGCCCTCGGATCAGACTGTCCACTTATAAATGTGGTAGTTGTATGGTTTGGGGGCCTTTTGCCCAACGTGCATGACCAGAGCTGGTGGCTTTCGTTTTTTAAATCCTTTTTCATTATGTAGTTAATACTAACAATAGCAAACTACATCTAATTTATAGGTAGTCATACCATAGTGTCATACTTCACAACTATAAGGGACAAACCTTATGTGCTTATATCGAGTCATGCTATTGACAGGTCAATTCATGTTATCTTTTGTGCTAGGACAGTTGAACATCACGATTTTCCACATTTGTAGATGAATAACATTGGTTCTGGTTTATGGATATCATATTTTATATATGTGTATATGTGCACATCTAATGATATGTGATCACCTAGTCTTGGGATCAGGGCCGGCTCCAGGTTTTTATGGGCCCTTGGGTGACAGAGCCTCAGTGGCCCCCCTTGTGGAGGGGGTGGGAGTCGGGACACTGCGCGCCGCTGCGGGCGGACGAACCGAGTGACCTCATGAAGGAGCTCGGCGTCACCTACGCCATACCTCCCAACTTTTGAAGAGTAGAAAGCGGGGCAAAATGTGTGCAGCAAATTTAGCTCTGCCCACTTTTATGTGGACTCCGCCCATTCTCATTCATTTTTCATGTGCTCCTACATAGTATAATCCTCCTACAGTCACCCGTCAATTATATGCCCCCCCTCATTCTCTCTCCCCGTTTCATATACACCCTTCCTCTGCCCCAGTTTCATGTCCCCCCCTCTATCTGTCCCCAGTTTCATGCCGTTCTCCCCCCTTCATCTGCCCCAGTCTCATGCCGTTCCCCCCCTTCATCTGCCCCAGTCTCATGCCGTTCTCCCCCCCTTCATCTGCCCCAGTGTCATGCCGTTCTCATCCCCCTTCTTCTGCCCCAGTGTCATGCCCCCCCTTCATCTGCCCCAGTGTCATGCTGTTTCCCCCCTTCATCTGCCCCAGTGTCATGCCGTTCTCCCCCCCCTTCATTTGCCCCCAGTTTCATGGGCCCCCTTCATTATGTTCCACCTTAATGTTTAACACAAAACAAACACTTACACTCACCTTCCAACGCTCGCCTGCCGCTCTCTCCACTCTCACTCCACTCACATAGTTGTAGGCCCGATGAGACGTCATCACATCGTGCCTACAAATGCAGAAGATGGACCGCAGCGTTAAAGCAGGAGCTGATCTGTGGCAGCTATTGCTTTAATCGCCGATGTATTCAGCTCACGAACGCCAATGAGCTGAAATCGGGACAGGCAAGTGCTGGGGCGGGCAAGTGCCAGGGGGCCCCCAGAGGCTCTGTGGGCCCTGGCACTTGCTCGACTATGCCGTGTGCTGACCCGGCCTGCTTGGGATACAGATTACATTATTGTATACCATGGCCATACCTATACATCACTGGCACTGTAGTTTTAAGTGCAGAATAAACCTCTGTAATAACTATGGATTCCATTCTAGCTGAGCAAGCCTTGTATCCCAAATTAAGGCGCATAGTACGCGTTCTGCATGTAATATGGTAGGACTATCAGCTGAAGTCAGTCATTGTCATTCAGGGCACCCCCCTGCGTTTTATAACATGCAGGGATTCATTAGTCTTGCTTTGGTAGTTGCCTTCTCTTATTTACTTCCGTCTATCAATGACAAGGATTCATTAGGTATGAAACATCTTTATTTGGTGTGTAGCTTAGACTTGCCACCAGCATTTTCTTGAAGCGTAGTGTTGTTCAAATTAACATTTGTCCAATGAGAGATCTAAGGTCTTTGATAAGAATAATGGTATATGTAAAATGGCTAATCTGCCATCCGTGTCTTAATGTACAAGCTGAAAGTATACACAATAATTTTAGCTGATTTCACTGGTTAATGTGGCTTTAAACTGCAGCCAAGGAACAATATCCTTCACGTTTTCAGTTAATATTCTGTTACCATTCCAAGCAAATATATCTGATTATTATCTGAAGAATTCTATTACAGATATTGAAAGGTAAATTGCAAGCCGGATTTTTCTTATTTATGTTGACGACCGATATGATAATACAATTTAGAAATCCATATTGTAAACCTGAAGCACTCAGAGTAGTCTGCAAGTTTAAAGTGGAATTCCAGTTAAGGTGTAACAAATAGCATAGTGGTCGCAGTACTATCAGAGATAGTTACCTAGTTATTTCCCCGCAGTGGTAGTTATTGTCACCACTGCAACTAAACTACATGGTAGCCTAAGCTGCCTGAAGTTTTTGGTTTGTCACTTGCAGGAATCTCTACGGGCATCCCGCAGCTTTCAGCCTAAAGTGATCGCCAAATTGACATGCTGCAAGATTTAGTCACAGTTTGTGAATATATATATATATATATATATATATATATATATATATATATATATATATATATATATATATACATACATACATACATACATACATACATACATACACACAAATATACATCATAATGTTGGATGGGGAGCTATGTCGAGGTCTCAGGAGCTGAGCTTCTGCCTTATATGGCAGATTCTGACTATATTATACAGCATAAACCCTTTGGTAACAGCCATTAACTGTGCCAGCACCATGGCTGGTGATGTAGAGAGAATTTTATTTTGAAAATACAATTTTTAAATTATTAAAACATAATATAAATTACATACATTTTGGTATCTCTGTGGTCATAGTTACCCACAGAATGAAGGTAGTCTGTCATATTTAACACACTGTGAGTGCTATAAAAACAAAACCTGTGAGTTTACATTATGGGATCAGAACAACAAACTAAATACTGACCGAATGACATATGCGGATGTAGCACCTTCCATTCACTCAAATGTTAAAAATACGGAAGCTTTCTTCCATTTTATTCTTGGGTCTAGCGGTAGGCGACCACATAGGTAGCAGTCGCCTCTGGGCCCGAGATGAGTTTGCCTCATAGTACATAAAATATAACACTGTTCTAAGTGGCACAATGTAGGTAGGAGTCACATTAGAGATTTTTCATTGACGCCTGGTACCATACAGCTACATTCTTGATTTTTATTTCTTTCAATCAAAGCAAAAGTCCTGTGCTTGGTACTTTTAACATCCATATGAAAAATAAGAAAACATGAGAGAAAACTTCTGTCTTGTTTTCAGTTTAGAGTGAATGGTGATGGATGTAAATGGATGGTGCTCTGTCTACACCTGTCATTCTGTCAACATTTAAGTCCATTATTCTGATCCTTTGACTGATCAGAAGAATGTACTGAAAAAGTACTATGAAAACGGCCTAAAAAATTGTGTAACTGTGTGGGTTTTTTAAAATTTTTATTTTCCTGAATTGTAGCCCATCCAGAATATTTGTCCAGCATGTCAGTAGATAGTATGACATAAAATGGTGCCATTAGAAAGTACAATTTGGTCACAGTAAATAAGCCCTAATAAGAAATAAGTTTATAGCTATTAGATGTCGGAGAGGAAAACTATATAAAGAAGTTAGTGTCATTCACAATGCTGCTACTGTATCTGCGAGTTTACATCAGTAGTGCACAGAAATTCCTGTCTACTTGGCCCTGGCCTCACGGCAAAAAACACAGCTAAATTGTTATTCCTATAGTAGCTATTATGGCGTATCCAGTTTAGCACATACAAAGGGGCGCTGTCATTGCACGCCTTACGGAAGAAATAAAGTATGGCTGCTTTCTTACAGACAGTCCATGGGTTGTGTCTGGTATGACATTGTAGCTCAATGAAAGTGATTAGAGGTGTAACACTACACCTAACACATGGACAGGTGTGGTATTGGTTTGGGAAAAAAACAAAAGAAAGCAGACATGGTTTTCTAATCCTATGCAACTATTATATTTCCTCCAAAGCTTACAGTATTTCTTTCATATTTTCAAATTTCATAAATCTTCCCCACTGTCTTTTTGATAGCAAAGTATTTTGAATAGTAATAATAGTGCAATAATATTGCATTTCTGTGTACGAGGATCATTTTGTCCTATTTTGCTCACATATACAGATCCCAAATTCCTGCTGCAGACGATGTCTTGATTAAAACAGCAGTGGTGTTCTTGTATTGGCAAGGATGTAAGCAGTATGGATTGTCTTCATATTGTTCAGAGGATCTCATGCTGAGAGCGCACATTGCATCCATTTTTTCTCAGGGTTTGCAGTATCTTTACAGGACTCACAATAGTTTTATCATTTACCCGTCATGATTATTTTGTTGGTACTACAGTGCAAAATTGTTTAACAGTTTTTTTATTAACTTATATACAGGCAGAAGTTGAGATGCAGCTGGCTAGAGAACGTGAGGAGGAATCTCAACAGCAAGCTGTTCTTGAACAAGAGCGTCGTGATCGTGAGCTTGCTATGAGGATAGCTCAGAGTGAGGCTGAGCTCATCAATGAAGACTTCGGTCCAGACTCTGCACTGCGCAGGTACTCACATTTCTTCCTTTCACAACCTGCTTTCTTTTTTACGAGTCATGCCTTGCCTAAGCAATGTCTTTTTTTTTTTATATATATTTTTTTTATTATTGCAGCTTGTTAAATGAAATGCTCATTAATTATTTACACATGACTCTTTTTTTTTGTATTCGGGATAGGAGAATTCTTAAAACTGCAGTGGTGCAATGGAAAAGAATTTTAAAAATTGACTGGTTATCATACTCCGAGATCTTGTAGTGCTCGTGCTTATATTTCCCCCTTTCTCTCTATTCTTAAAGTGTACCTTCAGTTATAACCACTTTTCATAACTAAATCGTACATGTGAAAATATAAAATTTTGTGATATGTTTTATAAAGGAAATGTGTTTCCCTTCCCTATTTTTAAGCACCCATAGCATCTTTAGGGCTAGTTCACACGGGCACGGAGGGGGCGGATTATGGCGTGTAATCTACGTCACAATCTGCCCCCTCACAATGGTGGTCTGTGGAGACCGCCAGGCCACTTTTTTCTGTGAGTGGCATGTTGCCGCTCACAGAAAAAAGAAGCGGGCTGCCTTTTCTTCAGGCGGATTCCGTGGCTCAACCTCCGCCCAGCCCATTCATTTGAGCCTACTCCGGAGGGGGAAGCCGCATCTGTTGAAAGCCGCGACAGTCGTGGCAGGCTGATTTTGGTCCAATAGTCTTGGTCTTGGTAATGGTCTTCAGGCCTGCACACATAAGTGTATGGAGAGGGGAGGAGGAAGGATGAGTTTTCTGCTGGTACATTCACATTCTGTCCAGTGGCAGAACCTTATCTTGAAAGGACAGCAGTGGCAAAAGAGCGCTCTCTTACAGTTTAGCATAGTTGAGCAGTTTCAGTTTTTTTGTTTCTTTTTGCTTCAGCTGACTACCCCATTCCCATAGACATCGATATAAAAATTAACTTAACCTGATAAATGGAGAAGGAAACACATTTCTTTCATAAAATATTGCTAAGTTGCTATAAAATTGTAGGTACTCTTTAACTTCCCATGGGCAGAACATACTGATTTCCTTACTCTTAAAAATTGTTAATTTACCCAACTGCCCCAGTATGTTTTTGCATCAGGCAACTAGGCCCGATGCCTGTATGGAGCGAGGAGAGGTAAGTAACAGTGCTTATTTTGTTCTCTTATCTCTACCCAGCCTCCGATCATTATACTTGGGGTTCTGAAAAGACCCCCGAGTATAATAGTTCTGCCAGGATTGGTAAGTAAATAGGGCCCGTTACCGCCTGGTGTAACTGCAGCCGGTAACGGCCTGTTAATAAAAAAAAATTTAAAAACCCGCAGGGGTAGCGGCTGTCGCCGGGCCCCTAATGTCCCGGGCCCTGTGGCAGATGCTACCCCTGCTACCCCGGTCGTTACGCCACTGTACTCACATATATACATTTATATACATTCATATACCATATATGTCATATACACTCACCGCCGGCCACTTTATTAGGTACACCATGCTAATAACGGGTTAGACCCCCTTTTGCCTTCAGAACTGCCTCAATTCTTCGTGGCATAGATTCAACAAGGTGCTGGAAGCATTCCTCAGAGATTTTGGTCCATATTGACATGATGGCATCACACAGTTGCCGCAGATTTGTTGGCTGCACATCCATGATGCGAATCTCCCGTTCCACCACATCCCAAAGATGCTCTATTGGATTGAGATCTGGTGACTGTGGAGGCAATTGGAGTACAGTGAACTCATTGTCATGTTCAAGAAACCAGTCTGAGATGATTCCAGCTTTATGACATTGGCGCATTATCCTGCTGAAAGTAGCCATCAGATGTTGGGTACATTGTGGTCATAAAGGGATGGACATGGTCAGCAACAATACTCAGGTAGGCTTTGGCGTTGCAACGATGCTCAATTGGTACCAAGGGGCCCAAAGAGTGCCAAGAAAATATTCCCCACACCATGACACCACCACCACCACCAGCCTGAACCGTTGATACAAGGCAGGATGGATCCATGCTTTCATGTTGTTGACGCCAAATTCTGACCCTACCATCCGAATGTCGAAGCAGAAATCGAGACTCATCAGACCAGGCAACGTTTTTCCAATCTTCAATTGTCCAATTTCGATGAGCTTGTGCAAATTGTAGCCTCAGTTTCCTGTTCTTAGCTGAAAGGAGTGGCACCCGGTGTGGTCTTCTTCTGCTGTAGCCCATCTGCCTCAAAGTTCGACGTACTGTGCGTTCAGAGATGCTCTTCTGGCTACCTTGGTTGTAACGGGTGGCTATTTGAGTCACTGTTGCCTTTCTATCAGCTCGAACCAGTCTGGCCATTCTCCTCTGACCTCTGACATCAACAACGCATTTCCGCCCACAGAACTGCCGCTCACTGGATGTTTTTTCTTTTTCGGACCATTCTCTGTAAACCCTAGAGATGGTTGTGCGTGAAAATCCGAGTAGATCAGCAGTTTCTGAAATACTCAGACCAGCCCTTCTGGCACCAACAACCATGCCACGTTCAAAGGCACTCAGATCACCTTTCTTCCCCATACTGATGCTCGGTTTGAACTGCAGGAGATTGTCTTGACCATGTCTACATGTCTAAATGCACTGAGTTGCCGCCATGTGATTGGCTGATTAGAAATTAAGTGTTAACGAGCAGTTGGACAGGTGTACCTAATAAAGTGGCCGGTGAGTGTATATGCTTATATGAATGTATGAGTACTATATATACTCACATATATACATACACTCACACATACACATTATTATAGTATACTGTATATACATACCTGTATACAAACATACAATACTCATTTAATATACAAGACACATACTTTACACAAATGTATACATATATACATATTAAACATACATATTTTACCAAAAGAATATACTCACATATTCCATCAGTGAGCCATCGCAGCAGACTGCTCCCTGTCTTCCCCACACGATCCGATGTGAGAGACGACTCACTGTGAGGGGGAGGGAGGAAGTCCAGGCAGCAACGGCGAGACTTCATAGGAAAGCAGCCATAGCTCTGCATATAAGTGAATGAATTACAAGCAGCCATTAGCTGATCCTGAAGCTGCACATGGTGTCCTCCAGTATGTACTTTCCGTATATATCGGGAGGACACTACGTACAGCTTCAGCATCAGCTAATGGTGGCCCGTGTATGTTGAGGCAAATGCATTGGTCAGGTCCCGATCGGGCCCTCGACCAGCGCATCTGCTTTGACAAAATGAGGACAGTCCGACCTGGCGCAGTGGTAGCGGCTGTCGTCGGGCCCCTAATGTCCCGGGCCCTGTGGCAGCCGCTACCCCGGTAGTTATGCCACTGTTCCCACCTAAACATTCAGACCACCAACATGTCCGTTTCTTGTAGACACTTATCTGCAAGAACTAAGCATCATGCATGTTAAAATCTAACATTTATCATTCTCTGTCTCTGACATCTGCTGTGGGCAGGTGAGTCGGGATCCTAGCATTAATCTTCAGCAGAAGGCTATCCTCAGCCATCATGTTTTTGATTTGTATATAGATTTGAGTAATGCGTGTCACATCTTTATGACATCTCTAATGGTCCTCCAGATTAAAGCCTAACTCTTTGTATAGGTATGTGATACTGTTCAAAGTGACTTTGTTTAACAATCATTGAAAGTTCCAGTCATTCTGTTTGAAATCATGTCGTTCACATTATACAGAGCCTGGAGCCAGGTTTTGGTGAATATATTAACCTTATAGCATTGTCTACTCTGGATCTCCCAGTATAAAGCAAAGATGATTTAATCTCTGCACTTCTTAACCCCCTGCTGGTCTTGATAAAAGCACGGAAGGTATATGTAAGCTTCTGGGTACCAGAGGGATTCATTTAAGTGGAGTCGAGTTTAACAAGATTCATGTTTTTTTCTCCTGTTAACTTATTTCAACTTTTGACATGATTTATGTGTTCCGACTGCGTTGTTGTCCTTGGAATATATAAATTTGAATGGGATCGGGTAGTGAACTGTGATGAGTGAAACTTATTTGCAGGTCTGTATGTTTGTGTTTGATTAATTTAGTGTGCCACATCTTTCTTTGCTGGGGTGATGGTGCGGTGACTCATGATGGCATACGCACAATGTGACAAATAGATTGTTATCTCTTACTCATTGCAGGTGGGTGAAAGAGCACACCTTGGGATTCATTTGGCCGAGATTCGATAACTAATCTAGTTTTGCTCTTCTGCTGTATAATTTTGGCTTTAATTATTCTGTGTTTTTTTTTTCGTTTTTGTTATCATCTCTCAGTTTTTTAATTAAAGGCTAGAGCTGAGCAAGATCACAAGAGCGGAGCTGTGTGACAGATTGTATTGGCTTTTCCTAAAGCATGCACCACTTTTCTTTCAGGTCTCATAAGTAAAATTTGAACTCTTTATACAAAACCTGACCCCGCTTCTTCCTTGCAGGCATTCTAATATTTATTAAACCAAAAATAGGTGCTGCGTATTGGTGAGAGGTTTAGAGATTTACTGAACAGACAGTAATACATGCATAATCTTCTGAACCAGCCAGTTAAGGCTAGGTTCACACTAATGCTCGGTCTCCGCTCGGGGATTCCATTCCCCATTCCACTTTAAAAATGTAGAGCGAAAAGTCCTGCAAGCAAAACATCTCTCTGTGCATTAGTCCACCATTTTTGGGTGGAAACCCGGTGTACCCCATTGTAGTCTACAGGTTCCATGGGTTTGCAAGGGTAACTGCTTTTTATGTGCATTAGGTTTCCGTTCACGGAGTCCCTGAACGCTACTGTGAACCTAGCATCACATGTATATGGACACTGCCTATAGGGCTTAAGCTTGTTACATAAAGCCATTCAGAAGGATAAACTTATCTGCTAGTAAATCAGCCCCATAGAACTGGTAATCGCAGGAAAAACCATGTACATATTAATGCATTGTGCTTTTGGTGTGCTGATGATGCTACAAGGCGAAAGTCGATTAGCAAACCATTAATATTTATAGTTCTTAATTTGCCAGCACCTCATTAGCAATGTTTCTAAATGAACAGATCTGCTATTCACTATGACTTTGTGAGCGATGTGTATTCTGAGCAGCTTGCTAACTTTCACTGTTGCATCCTGTACTTTCTAATGTGACGTATGTGTTCTATACAGATAGTGGTTTATTAAATGCATTTCATGTGTGAGAGAGCTAATCTCTTCCCAGAGGATAGAAGACCTGAATGAAATACATGTTGGCAGATGCAGCTTTAACTTAAAACAAGGTCACTGGAATTGCAGAGAACAAAAGTCTTGCTTTCTTTACAAGTATCCAGCCATTTCCAAGTATTATTCCACTATAAACTCATTTTCAGCACTTATCCTAATTTGCGACTTGCATATTTTAGGCTAAAACAGTAGCCATTTGTAAAGCAGATATCTGCCCTTCAGAGATAACAGAGCTGTACAAATCCAAAGACGTAAGCCTAAGTACAGTTGTAATTATTTTAACCGTTTCCCTTTGCAGCCATTTTTTAGCATTTACTACTTAATGCTTTTCCTAGGGGATTGCTACATATACATCATATAGATGTAGTGCCAGGGCTTGCAAGCATACTACCTTCTCCAGCAAACGTAGCCTCCTAGTTACCACTGAGTGCACTCCTGTTTCTTCAAGGATTAGTGTGTTCACCTGGAAGCTTTATTCTGCCAATCTCTGCCTGTCTGCGTGTTTAAGGTTCACACTTCACAAGCTTTGTGAAAATAAAAGCCATCTGTATTACTATGTGGGGTTTTTTAGAACATTTTATGTACTTGGCGTTTCTCTTCACATACCCATTCCCGCCACAGCACGCTGTTTTTGGAAAAAAGAGTCAAAGGAAGCCAGTAAATGTTTTTACAGACAAAAAACTGTCTGTTAAAATCTTTAAACAAAAAATACACTTGGACCTGCTACCCATGTGTGTCAGTCTGTACCTGATTCAGTAGCTCTGTTTACTATCCCAGATATTAGGCCTTCTGCTAAGGACTTTTTCTACGTACCTTTCTTGACCTCCTGGTCTTTCGCTGTGTACTTCTTTTGCTAGTTTCAGTCTAGTGTTTGGCTCTCCGTCATTTAGGTCCAGTTAGGGACCCAAAAGACTGAGAGTCTGTTCTCTTAAAAAGAGGTTACCCAAAGATTATAGTCTATGGAGTCCGGCAGTTTTATACTGAAAGCAGCAGAGAGTAAAGTCCTCCTTGCAGTCCTCCTATGGAGACTCCAAAGCAGATGTGAACATAGCCTTATTTAGTACATATGTCTGCAACCTGCCCGAGCCTCCCTCCAGGCCTTCTGCTATGGGCTGATTTAGTATGTACTTCTGCTACCTGTTCTGGCCTTCTTCACTTCTGTTTTGGTACAACCCGTCCTGGCCTCCAGACCTTGATTCCTTTATTTTTAAATTCTGACTTCTTTTTTGACTTCTTCATAGCTGACTGAGAGCACATCAAGTCATAGCTATAGGAGGTGCAGTAGTAGCAGTCAGTTGCTACTAGACTTTGGGTGAAGAGGAAGAGAAAGGCCCTCTACTGCTCAGTAAAACATCGGTATTATACATAGCATATGCTAAGTGGGGAGCCCCTTTACAGATTTTGTATTAGGGTCCAGGAGTTTCATGGTATTCCTCCTCTGGCAGCCATGGTCAGTAACAAGCAGTAGCAGAAGCACCTTTAATTCATTAAAAACCTAGTCATTGGTTTTCTATGAAAGTAAATGTGCAACAAACTATTCATCTGAAACCAATACATTTATATTATATTATTAAAAATGTAATTTTGTTTAAGTCAGCGTTAGTAACTTTTTTTTTTTTCTGACTCTGACTCCACCCACAATTGGCTCAACATCAACCCTGTCTGGGCTCCCTGCAAGTCTCAGTCTCTTCTCTCTGTATGTCTCTATGCCAGATGTAGTACCATTGTTACCAGTCCTGGCCGCCTGTTTTTTTAATCAGTGTATTTGCGCACTCTGTTTGCCTGATTCTTTGGTGCAGTGCACTATAGTCCCTGGCCTGCCTGACTAGCTGTCACCAACATCAGCACCACTCCAAGGGGTAGTGACCTACAGGTCTTTGCAGCAAAGTCTGGATCCCATACGGGGAATAAATGATGATCTGTTACTATGAAGCCAAAACTCTATTGAAGCCTTCCAGGCTGGTCTTCAGCAAGCTTCTATTGTATGCTGCTCAATAGAAGCCTTTATAACACATCGCAATGCATTAGGATTTCAGTTTATTGTATTAGTGACCTTGAGAAAATAGCGCAAATGGTTTCTTTTCCAAATCCCACCCCTGATTCAGGTTTTTTTTTTGCTGCTTTACAGTACATCATGTGGAATATTAAATAGTTCCATTATAAAGTAAAATCTGTCCAAAAGCAAGACCACACAAAGCTCTAAGGACAGAAAATTAAAAGTTACGGCGCAGAGTAAAAAATGGAAAATGGCTGCGATTGGACAGGTTTAAAAGGATTCTGGACAAAATGATTGTGAACAGCTCTGATGATCTTTGTAAGGCTGGTCACTCCTGGAGTTATATAGCCATGTGTCAGCCTTTGCGTTATGGTTGCAACATTTTTCCCAAATATCTGACGTTCATATTCCATTTATATCACTAGAAAAATGCCTTTTATTTTTGCAGCATAAAACCAGAGTTCACAGTTCCCTGTACAACAGATGCCAAGTAAGAGATGTTCCGTTTGCACATGAATTTTTTAATGATCCGAGACCTGCATGTGTGATTTAAGCATATAATGGAAATTCAAAAGAAGTAAAAAAAAAAAAAAATCAATTCAAATGAATAGACATAGAATTCAGAAGTCCTGTTCACATAAAAGCCTTTGCGGGGGGTTCTGAAAATGATTATTACAGAAAGTGTTTCTTAATTATTGCTAATTTTAATTTTCGTTAATCATTTTATCCTGTAAAAGACTTGAAAAGATTAAAGTGAACCGGAAAATATAATCCTTTGCCGAGTTCCAGCAGAGATCATTATATATTGAATCAAAGCAAAGACGGCACATGAAGAGATTTATCAAATCTGGGATTGCCAAAATATGGCCAATGTGACATCAAAACTAATGCAGCTTGTCTTATGCTTTCAGGGCTGGTGCAGGAAAGGCCAACATGACAATGTATGTTCTTCATTTGACCTCTCTGTATTACTTATGGCCCAATCTTGTCTGTACAATGTATATACACTGCACATTGATTAAATCTACTGTGGGTTATTGTAGACAGTTTAGCATTAGCATCACATACATATTTAACTGTAGGCATTTTAATCTGCTAGATTTTATGACCAAATTCTATAATATGTAAATGAACACTAGAGGAATAGAAAAAAACCATGGCTTCCTTTACACAGACATTTTATTGTACATTTACTTTGTTAAATGCAAAATTAAAGGGGCTCTATCACTGGATTTTCGCTATTTTAGATAAACATATGCCTGAATAGCCTTTACAAAGGCTATTTAAGTCCTGCTAATTGTTTGTTAAAAGACCCCCCCCCCCCATTTTAATGAATTGCCTTTTAACTGTATATATAAAAGAGTGCTCCGTGCACTGTGGGCATTCCCGTGCACCCCTCATGTCATACTCTGTTCACGCCCTCCTCTCTTGGTTCTCCTACAGCTTTCGATTCACAGCCTCCAACTGTCTCTTCCCTGCTAGTGGCACAGGACCTGTGATGATGTCATTACTGCTCTGTGATTGGCTTTTCCCTGTGATGACATCACTACAAGGTCCTTCGTCATCTTCTAAGTAATGATCTATACAGAATGGGGCTGCAGCTCCCTGGGTCTATCATATCAAAGATCTACTGTGCACATGGAGATCTATGATAGACACAGGGAGCTGCAGCCGCTGCTCTGTATAGATCATTACTTAGAAGATGACGAAGGACCTTGTAGTGATGTCATCACAGCAGTAGTGACATCATCACAGCTCCTGTGCCACTAGCAGGGAAGAGGGGATATTGTCACTCCTTGGGGAGAGACCACCATATAGGTGTGTGAAGACTTATTAAGCCTTTAGCACTCCACTTCGCAAAGGACATTCCAGTGAGCACCCTCTATTGATTTGCAATACTGAGGCAGCAGCTGACTTCCTAATTACATTATGGAAGACAGATTTGCATATTCTTCCCATAGCAGGGAAGAGACAGTTAGAGGCTGTGAATCGAAAACAGGAGGAGGGACTTACATACAAGAACCAAGAGAGGAGGGTGTGAACAGAGTATGATGTGAGGGGTGCACGGGAACGCCCACGGAGTACAGAGGGCTAATTTACATATATGTTTAAAAGGTAATTCATTAAAATGGGGGGGGGGGAGTGTCTTTTAACAAACGATTAGCAGGACTTGAATAGCCTTTTTAAAGGCTATTCAGGCATATGTTTATCTAAAATAGCGAAAATCCAGTGATAGAGCCCCTTTAAGTAACTTTCAATGAGTTTGCTGCTGTAGGCCTTGTAGAATTCCTTCACCTTATGTGCTATTTTATGGCTTTTTATCAGTATGTGGTGGAAAGGTCGCTATTGCAAAGTGGTTGACATATGGACCACAATGAAAGGAACAGTACATGTAATATGATGGACAATATTTGCAAAATTACAATTAACATTGTTTCTACTAAACGTGTACCTACTGTCTAAATTATGTAATACTGTCACAAATATTGTGCTGTAAATCTAGTGCTTCTTCATGTTTTCCTGACACACTGCATGTCTGCCTGATTCTCCTCTGTGAACCTGGCACACTCGCTAACTGGCTAGCACTGGAGCGAGAGGATAGTCGGATTGTATGGGATACTTTACTGGAACTCTAATCTCTCTTCCCGTCTCCCTGACTCTAAACTGTTAGGGTTACAGTAAGGTATCCAATATGGTTATATAAGTCTATGTGGCCAGCACCAGGGAGAGAATTGTCCATCTGAGAAGCCTTCCTCTGCCACAGTCAGCTGTATTTAGTGTGTACAGTTCACACCTTAAAACAGATTTTCCAGATTTAGAGCACAGCTAAGGCTAAATTCACATCTGTGTCGGAGTGTCTCTGTGTCTCTGCTTCAGAGGACTTTTCCCTCTGCTGGTTTGAGAATAAAAATGGCGGACATTCGATGGCTACCTTGCAGAGCCCATTAATCTATAGGGTCCGCAGGTGACCTTTGTTTTAGTGGACGGGCTCTGCATCATTCGGGTCCCCCAGTGGATGCATATGTTGGAGACCCCAGTGCAGGTGTGAACCTAGCCTCAGAGAAAACATCTGTGTTTATTTATTGAAAAGTTCACAAAACTCCTTCTACTACACATTAAAGTTGAATTTTTAATTTTTTTTAAATAGTTTTTAATCCTGTGCTCCACCTGTCATCTACAGTTAGGTGCTTTTTTTTAGGTTAATAAAACATCTCCAGCTCAGCCTCTGTCATATACTGTAGTCCTTATGCATAAATGGTTTCAACAAAAATTTCAACCAATATGGTTTCAGCTGTCATGCTTCCGTTTGATAGCTATAGACCGCAATAAAAGCTCCTTTTCAATAGATTAGAAGTACAAGATTATAAAAGTATTGAATTTTCCGGATCTGTTTAGTCCTGCCAAAGTCCTGAATGAGAGTACAGGAATATAATAAAGGAATATTTCACTGATGAAGTGATGACCTTTTTACTTGCCTCCAAATGCCCTTTAACCAAAGTACATGCCTTTAGAACTGCTGATGGCTTTTTCATCACAAGAAGCAGTCAAGCATTGAGCAGGTATAATGACAAGCCTTGAACTCCTTCTAAAATACCAAAAGATCCTTTACAAGCATCTCTAGTAAGAATGGAGGAATAACATGTATACATTCTTCCTAGCCAGTAGAGATGATTGAATTAAATGAAGCTAACATTGAGTCCTATGTATTAATACCAGCCTGCCACATAGTGCTACATCAGTAACGTATTTCTGTGTATCATGGCGTGGCTCATTGATTCATCCCTTGTTTCTAAGCAGCTGTTTAGAGATTGCCAGAAGATGTTGAGGCCATTCTGATCCCCATTGATTCACAATAACATTTGTAATCCTTAGTAATGATCCAATAAAATTTCAGCATCTGCCGTATTTGTACTAAGTGAATTAAAACTCTGAACTGCCCTGACTCTGGTGGACTCACAAGGCCCAGGTATTACATGCACAACTATACCTCTAAATGCCCCTTGAGCGTATACGGTATATCCTCCGAGGCTACTGAAATATCTTACTGCCTGCGGGCTCTAAAAGAAAAATGTAACAAGTTCTTCACGTTTTAAAATAAAAAACTCTTGTCCTGACAGCCCTCTAAACTTTTTTTTTTTAATATTACAAAATGTTTTTTTTTTTATTTTTTTCCCTCCATGTTAGTTGAACACTGAGTGAATAGGTTACGTTTTATATTGGATGTTCTCCTTATATACCTATATTTATGGGTCTTCTGAATTTTTGGCAGGTTTACTACATTTGGTCTGCAGGTACATCTAGATCCTGGTTTGACTTATACTTTTTAGATTTAGAAACACATAGAACAATACGTTTGGTTTTCTGCTTACAGTGGATGCATCCGTATTTTCTCTAAATGGAGCCTAATGCTAGGACTCTGCAGGGTTTTGTGTCTGTGCAACATGAAAGGGATCTCTTGGGACTAAAATATATCATATTGGTGGGGGTCTGACACCCTCACCAATCAGCTGATGATGAGTGATGCAGGCTCTTCACTACTTACCATGAACACCGTCATACATTGTATAGCAGCTGTCCTTGGTGTTGCAGCTCAGCTCCATTGAGTTGAATGGGACTGAGCTGTAGACAGGACATGTAACTGTGAAGTTGAAATGGCACTCGCCAAAGTGCTGCTGCTGGTTTGATCAGCTAATCTGTGGTTGTCCTGGGTTTCTGACCCCCCCACCCCCAGATCTAATGTTGATGACTTGTCCTATCAGTATTTTATTCGTGAAAAAACCCTTTAAGGTAGGGGTCACACTACCATTGGTGTCCGTTCTGAAAGTGTCCGTTTAAAAAAAACAAAGCAACAAAAAATAGACACCTATCATAATGGACACCAACGGTAGTGTGAACGCCCCCTAAGATTGCAAATGTCATGCTACCCATCACAGCTGATGATAAATGTGTGAATGTGGTCACACAAAAATTGAGCAAGGTTGAATTTCTGTTCATTGCCGAGTCGCTATTGTAGCAACCAGCAGGTCACACCACCACAATCACCATGTTTAGTTGCAGTGTTAGCAGCACAGCATTGTAAACTTGTCTCTGTAGCCCTAGTCTTAATTTTACTCCAGAAAAAAAAACTGTCAATATTTGATGTGCTTTCTTATGACAAACGTCTTTTTTGTTTCTTTTGGTTTGTGTGTGGGGGGGGGCAGTTTCTAATCCAAAGTATAAAAATGAAAAGCACAGTATTTAAAGTATTCTTATTTCATTTGTTATTCCATCTCCTTTTTTTTTTTGTAATTCACTTTTTGTTTTATTAACCATTTTGTTCAGGGATGAAATGGCCAAAGAAATGTCTGACATTCTGTCTAGGTTGGTGAGACAATATGGATATGTTGAGGTTTTTAATTGTTTTTAATTCCTTAGTGAAAATTTGCACAACTAATATTTTAAGTGATTCGTACATGATTTAAACATGAAAAAATATCTTTAATCACCGAAAATATATATAAATATGCTTTGATCTATATAACTAATGACATGCCTCTAGTACATGTTATAAATGTGCCTTTATTGCCATAAAATGAACAATTTTTTTTCTAACAATATGGATTTAGAATTGTATAATTGTTTTAAGTTTTTTTTTATTCTGTCATGTGTTTGTTGGTGTGTTGTCTCATGTACATAGTGATAGATAGATAGATAGATAGATAGATAGAATCATCAAATTGTGTTAGCTCTTCTGTTGTAATGCCATAAGTAAAAACATCTTTCTAGTTTTCCACAAAGTTGTCAGTTGTTCATTTTTATTGTTTTTGTTTATGGCATATTTGGTTGCATATTGTTGCATGCAGGTTTCCTCTGTCCTCTTGAAAAGTCGGACATCTTCACTTGCGGACAGGAAAGGACGGGCACGGAGTGCAAAAGAACGCACCCGATGCCCATTGAAATAAATGACAGGTGTCGCGGACACAGCTAGTGTCCGCTCCTAGTGTCCGTGACAGATTTGGAGCGGACACTAGGAGCGGACACTACATGTCGGACACCGACGGTAGTGTGAACGCCCCCTTACAAGATGTAGAATAGAGAAGTTGTTTGGGCTAATAATAATGTAACGGGATTTCCAGTTGTCATTAGGTCGTCTTAAGCAACAATTGTTTTTGTGTTGTGCGCGACATTGCCATGAAATATCTGCTTCCAGTGTAAATCTTTTGGCAAAGCTATACTCACAAAGTGCTAATAACCCATCGTGCACTGACTTTTATTTTTAATGAGCCATTCCATTGCTCAGTTTCTTAGAAATGATACAAATTATTACTGGAAAATGTTGAAAGCAAACTAATAGGTACAGTCATGTTACATTTCAGCTAAACCATTGCTACCAGAAAATACATAAGACTATGAAGTGTACTGTCAAAGTTTGAAGTTGTTGGATTGTGCAAGCTTGAAATACTAAAATCCTTTGTTTTATAGCTGGTAAGAATGAATTAAAATTGAACCAAAAATTGGAAATTGGAATTTCCAACGAAATTAGACATTTAATGCTGAATTTTAATACCCCCAGGCTTATTGATTCATTTTTCCCTGAGTGGCTTAAAGAGAATATGTCTCCAGAAAATGACCTATTTTTTAAGTTTTTTTTAAAAGATTGTCATTATAATTTTTTTTCCCCTCCATAAAACTGTTTTAGACAAACCAAATCCTGCTATTGTAATCTGGCCACTAAGCCTAAAATAGACTAACAGTTACCAGTCACACAATTTACACCACAGATTTCAGATAGTGACCTACAGTATCTCACAAAAGTAAGTACACCGACCTCACATTTTTGTAACTATTTCATTATATATTTTCCTGGGACAACACTAAACAAATGACACTTTGATACAATTCTAATGTAGTCGGTGTACAACTTGTATAACAGTGTAAATTTGGTGTGCCCTGAAAAGCACTCAACACACTGCCATTAATGTCTACACCTCTGGCAGCAAAAGTGAGTACACCTCTAAGTGAAAATGGACAAATTGTGCCAAATTAGACATTCTCTTTCCTTGTTGTCATGTGACTCCTTAGTTTCAGGGCTAGTTCACACGGGCTTCCGCGTATACACATTCTGTCGCAGCTTTCCACTCCAAATTAGGCCCAACTGAATGGACCTAGTCTGAAGGGTGGTGTCACGAGGCGGAACTCTGCCTGAAGAAAGGGCAGAGGGGGGCGTTTTTTACCAGGATTTTTACACGGATTTCGCGTCAAAATCCTGATGATTTTGCCCCGCGTGCACTAGCCCTTACAAGGTCTCAGGTGCATATGGGGAGCAGATGTTTTAAATTTGTTGTTATTGTTCTCACACTCTCTCGTGGCGGTGACTGGAAGCTTAACATATTCCAGAAGGACTGAAGAGAAATTATGCATGCTTACCAGGACATCTTCAAACAAAATCCTTTATTAATACCATAAACATAACGCGTTTCAGAGCTAAACAGCTGCTCCTTTTACAAATGTATAGTCTGGTAGAGCTGGCACATGTTTCAGATTCACAAGTTTAAATCACACAAACAATAAAGTGCACGCCCATTAGGGGCGTGCACTAGTGAGTTTGCACACAATAAGAATCACAATACTAAAATTGCAATCAAATCCAATACAAACCAATAATAAAACATTCTGACCTTACCATATGTGATTAAAATTGTCATTGAATCGACATCGTCATGAAGAAGTGGAAGAGGATTCCAGTGACTAACTCTATGACCAAGAGGGTTAAGGCAGTGCTGAAAAATAATGGTAGCCACACCATAATATTGACACTTGGGGCCCAATTTGTCCATTTTCACTTAGGGCTATACTCACTTTTGTTGCCAGGGGTTTAGAAATTAATGGCTGTGTGTTGAGTGATTTGATGGTACACCAAATTTACACGGTTATACAAGCTGTACACTGACTACTGTGGATTGTATCAAAGTATCATATCTTCAGTGTTGTCCCATGAAAAAAATATAATAAAATAATTACAAAAATGTGAGGGGTGTACTCACTTTTGTGAGATACTGTATGATGTAACCATTTAGCTACTCCCTTTTTCTATACGGAGCATATCCAGAAAACTCTCCATAGACCTCAGTGAGGTGGGTCCAGACTATTGCTGTCTACAGCCAGCAGACTACTGTAAAGCATATCACTAAATTACAGTATACAGAGCAGAGGAGCTCAAGCAAGATGGTAGTGCCCGTAATGATGTACAGGGAATAGAAAAAGAATAAATAATTAGTAAAAAAAAAAAAATACTTTTCTTTTAGCATTTTTCACTTGCACAATCTTTTCATCTCCATTCATGTTAAAAGACAAAAAAAAAAAAAAAGATGCTTGGTAGGCCTCTAGGGTTTAAAAAAAAATGGCAGCCAATGTGTACTTTTTTCCCCTGTTTCTGTTCAGGCTGTGTATCAGTCTCACAGAATTTCTGAGGCCCTGACATTGGTCTAGTAGCCCCATTATTATGCATCTCTCTCTGGGGGTAGTGTACTGTCTGCCAGTAGATAACAGCTTCACATTTCTGTTGCTCGCTTACCATGAGGCTTTGCAACTCCCTCTAAATAATAAGTTACTCTTTATACACGGAAACCTTTACATTCTCTGCTGTTACACACAATATGTCTAGCTATAAAAGCCCAAGTGAACATACTATGATGCAGTTGAAAAGTTCCCTTTCCTATAAAGAAAGAAAACAGTTGTTAGTGATATCATCAACCTTAATACACCATCAGCTAGGTAGGTATTTGCGGTATCAGATGACCATAGACTTCATAGGGTGCATTCACATGGAAGAAAATGGTGTGGAATTTCAGCGCTGAGAAAAAAGCCTCCCATTGACTTCAATGGGTTCCTTTTTCTGAAGTCAATGGGAGGCTTTTTTTTTTTTTTTTTTTTTCAGCACTGAAATTCCACACCAAATTCCTCACCATTTTTCTCTGTGGGAATGGACCCTTACACTCATATCGGGGATTGAAACTAACAGGACTGCTCAAGAATGGTATTGGCTAGGATGGAAAGAGTTCTGTGGTCTGCTACAAAGTGTCAAGCCTCTTTCTATATTATATATATTCCTTATACTATTTGCAATTTACTTGCAATGTTTATATATTTAGAAGGATAAGTGGATAGCGGCACTTAATACCGAACAGACCCTTGTGCCCAAGCTGTGTGCCATACAGGAGAACAATTGACTAACTGCTTGTAATTCGGAGGTATCATCAGAATACTTCTGCTGTGACGGCTTTTCTTGGCGCTGTAGATCATTGAAGGTCTTTACTATTCTGTATTCCTATAAAGCCATCAGATAGTGTATCACACGTTTTATTATTTTGTCAAAAGTGAAAGCTAAAATATACCTTTCCGAGCACAAACCAAACATTTGTCGGTTTTCTACATCCTCCGTCCTGCAGATTTCTATTCTCATGTAATTTCCAAAAGCTTTTTATTGTTTAGCCTGTAGTTAATAGTTAGTGTCAATATTATATAAAATAACTTGTGTTTTGGTGCTGTTATAGGGGGGTACAAGTCCAAGCAACAAAAACCGCAGCCAGCGTCAAGAAGTATGACTTGAGCAAGTGGAAATATGCCGAGCTGAGAGATGCGATCAATACTTCATGTGGTAAGTTGACAAAAGCAGCTATTAAAGAGCAAGGTGTGAGTGATTAAGCAGGTGCACATTAAGGAGGCGATATGACGGCTGCTGTGGAGAGTGTGCAACTCTTAATTTTTATAATCCTGTGGGAGAACACAACTTTAGGTGACCCGCTGACCCACTTCTGTTGCTGGGAGTGAAATCTTTACCACATTCTGTATTCAGCTACTTTGTGAACGTTATACTTGGTTTTATTACTGGTTTAACACAGGTAAAAAATAATGTAAATGAAAAAAAAAATGCAAAAATAAAATACAAGCAATTATTTTTACTTTTATATTTAGCATAGGTCACATTTATTATTATTATTATTATTATTATTATTATTATTATTAATTTATATAGCACCATTAATTCCATGGTGCTTTACATTTGGGGGTTACATACAATACACAGAATATACAGGTAGATATAATACAAACAATGACCGACTGGCACAGTGGGGTAGAGGGCCCTGCCCGTGAGGGCTTGCAATCTATGGGACACATTTCCATAAGGAATAATACAAACATATGATATTATCATAAAGTGACAATCCATGTGTCTCCATGGCCCCATTCATTGAAGTCAACTCATCTCTCCCCCCTGCCTGTACAGCGACCTCTGCAGAGCATACCCATAACACCATCCCATAGAAGATTTATGATACTAAGGTGCTGTTCAGACAAGATGGTTTTTCTAAAATAAAAAAAGAACTACATGAAAATAAAATCAGATTTGAATATGAGTTTTATTGTCCCGGAGTTCTGTGATTATATTGCTGGTGGACAGATAATGTATATATGTATTTGGCTGCAAAGCATTGCATTACATTATGTGTATCTGTTACACTTGGCTGCTGCTCTGCAGTTTCCATCTTGCAAGTGACATCTCTATTGTTGGTTTTCTTTTTACCTTGATAAGTTTGTTAGAAAAAAAGAGCGGCTAAGAAGAAACCGATTGCTTCTCCTTTGCTCACATTCAAAGCTCCTCTGTCTAGCTGGATTGTACAGGGATCTGTATTCCTCTTATATCTAGAGAAGACAGCAGAGATTGTAATAGAATGAACAATACATGGAGCATAACACATATGTAGAAACATGGCTAGTAACTATACATTTTTGTGGAAACTCTGTTTAATACTAGATGACTCTAAAGGCATCAGATAGTAACTCTGAATATTCTGTACAGTTTGCGTGCAGGTAAAGGATTTGTCTAGAGATCTTCCATCTGTTTGAAGCGTCTCTGAAAATTTCATTAGGGATCGGTTTGTGGAAATTCTAATTTAGTCAATGAGGCTGCAGTTTACAGTTACATAAACCTCCTCAGATTACGCTCCCTTAACCCTTCTCTATCTGCCATTTGTCGGCACCAGTTTCTTTGTATTTCCTGCTTTTAGGAGCATGTCCAGTGCTCTTACCCAAAAATTATTAGTTTTTAATGTCATCTTTAGCTTAAGTCCAGACATTTTACGCTTTAATGGGAGTCTGAGAGCAGAAAAATCGGTAACAAACTAATGATAGTACCTTCTAGAGATGCTTCTACACTTTCCAAATATGTCTTGGGAGATGTCACTCAAGCAGGTGGGAAAGGAGTTGGGGGGCAGTTAGGGGTGATTCCTTAGAGTAGACCGTGAAGCCGCAGCAGCAGAAGAAATGCCCCTCTAAGTCCTTTTCAGCTGATGTTCATGTGCATGAAAATGGGGCTGCAATGCAGAATAAGAAGGGTATCGCTACAGAGTATAGAAACTGCTGTACAAGGTACTGTCATTAATGTGAGACTGATTTTCCTGCCAACAGACTTGCTTTTATTTGCGCTGCAACACATGTAACATGTAACACATGAAATGTGCTACAGATTTCACTCTATGCATTGCATTTCCACAAAATAAAATAATGATGTTGGAAATGTTCATTGCATGCTGATTTCTGCACAGACTTGTTCCACTGTTTGTGGGTTGAATTGAGATTGCTGCAATTTTTAGGTGTTAGAATCTGAGCATGACCCAAGATGTCTTTACATGGGCCGACAGGCATTCAGTGATGGATATTTTTAGGAGCATTTATTCCTCATTGCTTGCCTTTCTTTGCTGCATGTAAATGGAATAGTCATTGCTACTGTATACAGTATTTATGATTTGTTGATCTCCCATACAGTTTGCATTTCTCGGCAGCACTTACTGCTGTTCACTAAGGCCAGTGCTCTGCCAATAATCTTTACTCTTGTATGAAACCCCTGGTCACCCAATCGTTGCTTATTTGTCAGGTGGTCGTTTGCATATTTACATGGACCCCTTATTGTAAATGATCATTCCTGACCATTAGCCCAATAATTGTACCATGTGGCTCAGGACCTTTAGTTCATTTCAGCCATAATTCAGCTGCTTTCTAACATTCTTGTTCCAGTTGCAGTACTTGGACTTCATGCGATCCTGCTAAACTGAATTTTGATTATTTTAGTATGTACCATGTTTAGTTAAGTAGAATTGCTAGAGGTGTGTTTATTGTGACCATAATATCGGCTTTAAAGGGGTTGTCTGAAGCTCAATGTGTTTTGCATAGTGATGACCATACACTGCAGAGTTGATGCTGAGAACGGCCGCTCTGCTCCTATTCACTTCTGCCATTATACCTTGTATACACCTGATGAGCTGATTTCTGTGGGGTTGTCATATTCCCACTCATTAGATACTGGAAACCGGTCCTATAGATATGTCATCAGTAGCCAAAACAAAATTGGGTCTTGGACAAGCCCGTAAGCATTTTGGCTAGACTTGTCAGAAAGGGTCTCCTCTAATAATATTAGGAGGAAAGGATGTGTTTGGAAAAGTTACTTAGTGGGAGTCATTGTACATGTTTTTTAACATTGGCAGATAAAACCCATTTTACTGAGCAAGTAACGGACAGTAATAAGGCTAAGGTTATACAGATAAGACTTTGATCACATTGGTTCGGAAGATGGCATGCAACGTTACTTTTTCTGTCTAAAACCATAACCAAACCAAAATGGCATTGGTATCTAGCTGAACGGTTGTGTTACTATGAACTAAAACCACAGTGCAGTCCTTATGAGAGATGAGCGAGTAGTATTCGATCGAGTACTTCCCCTGCATAGGTATTGGTGTACTTGATCGAATACCACATGGTAAACACAGTAAAAATTCGATTCCCCTCCCACCTTCCCTGGCGCTTTTTTTTTTTACACCAATACCTATGCAGGGGAGGTATTCCATCCAATACTACTCGGTCTAGTCCTTATACATATATACGGTCTAGATTATTTATTTTTTTTAACTAAAGGTTTGCAAATCCAGCAGAAAAGCTAATATTTGGCAATAAATAAAAACTGTAGGTACAAAGTTAAGGAAGCTTTTGTAATTGGTAGAAATAAAGTGACAGGGACTGTGAGAAGAGTACATAAATGTACATACTCCCTTATAACCTTACAATGTTGGCCTCCTTGCCCTAAACACTAGGCTTAAGCTGTTTGACAAATGAGCAAATATTTTTTTTTATACTTTTTATAGAGGCTTGTTCTGAATTGAATGTCATGGTACAATGAATAATTTAGAACACAGTTGTACGAAACAGCTGGGAACACTGACATGCATAGAAGTATATTATGAATAAGCAGTCTCCAGTGGAACCAGATATCCCTTGAAGTCAGTGTCATTCTGAATTTTCCACTTAATTTCTTTCCTTTGAGCTTATACTTGACAGTGGTTTCCAGTGTGCAAGACATGAGCCTTGTGTGCAGTATACATGAGCTAACATAAATATGTGAAATAACCCTTCCATGCAGGTCTATCAAGCATAGTCAATTCTGCCAGTTCTTGGCTGGCTTATTATACGTATCCTATTAATATTATAAATGTGAAAGTTTGTGGGTTTGGATGTTTGCATGTTCGGATGTTTGTTCCTCAATCACGGAAAAACCGCTCCACCGATTTGGCTGAAATTTTTCACAAACATAGTTAATACACCCGATTAAACAATAGGCTACTTTTCGTCACAATAGCGCACATACGTTTGTGCCAGGACCCCCACAAAACCCAAACTCACACCACCATCTCTGCAATCTCACACACTTTGGACCATAGCAAGCCACAAAATTCATATTGCCCTCTACAGCCTAGCCCCTAACCCCACACAATCACATATACATATACTTTACCACTTTGCCCCTCACCTTAACGATACTCCAGGAGGCTCTCTTTAACGCTCCGGAGCAGCCATGTTTGCCGACCCCCACCGCTCTGACAATCCGTGACACCGCCCACCCATGTCAATACCCTTAGGCGGTCTAATAAATGCAAAAAAAAAGAGTTTAAAAAAAAATTAAAAAAAATATAAAAAAATAAATAAAAAGGATTAAAAATTCAAATCACCCCCCTTTCCCTACAACACATATAAAAGTAGTTAAAAACTGTGAAACACATACATGTTAGGTATCCCCACGTCCGAAATCGCCCGCTCTACAAAGCTATACAAATATTTTTCCTGTTCGGTAAACGCCGTAGCGGGAAAAATGGTCAAAAGTGCCAAAACGCCATTTTTTCACTGTTTTGATTCTGATAAAAATTTGAATAAAAAGTGATCAAAGCAATAACATGTCCCGAAAATGGTAGAACTACAAAGTACACCCGGTCCCCCCAAAAAAGACGCCCTATACATCCCCGTACACTTACGTATAAAAAAGTTAACGCCTGTCGGAATATGGCGACTTTTCAAAAAATACATTTTTAACACAGTTTTGGATTTTTTTTAAGGAGTCAAAATGTAAATAAAACTATATAAATTTGGTATCCCCGGAACCGTAACGAAACACAGAATACAGGGGACATGTCATTTTGGTTGCACATTGAACGCCGTAAAACCAAAGCCCGTAAGAAAGTCGCAGACATACATTTTTTCTTCAAATCCACCCCATTCTGAATTTTTTCCCTGCTTCCCAGTACATTATATAGAATAAATAATGGTGGCATCATGAAGAAAAATTTTTCCCAGGAAAAATTAAGACCTCATATGGCTCTGGGAGCGGAGAAATAAAAAAGTTATGGGGTTTAGAAGGAGGGGAGTCAAAAACTAAAATCAAAAAATGCCATCGGCGGGAAAGGGTTAACTTCAAATACTTCGGTCCCAAAGTCACTATGTAAAGTTTATAACAACACCGTATAGCAGCTCAAATACAAATTCACTTCACCACAAAAGTCTCACGTATTCTCTGAATTACAGCAAAAACAAGATACAAAGTTACATTTCATATCCCATACCTTATACACAGTACGAAAACCTTACCCATGCCGGTATATACAAACTTCTACAATCACCGCAGACAAAGTCGCGGGTAACAGCTAGTAGTAGTTATAAATGTCAGAAAACTCCCCATCTCTGCCTTCCTTGGTGCTATTAGCACAATACAGTTACAGTGTACAATGACTTTATTCCATCCATGGACGTAACATTATGTTAGTGAGAACATCATAACATCCCACTAAGATCCTATTGAGACAATATTGGCATTGCCAGTGCTATCTGCATTGAAAGATTAGATATATTGGAACAGGGAATGTCACATGGCTGCAGTAAAAGGTCTTTCACGTTTAGTACCTGCAAATGATCTTACATAAGCTATATATGGTGTCAGGAGTAACTTCATATGATATATGATTCAAGCTGTAAAAACTGACCTTGGACTAAATATGTATAGGTATCTTTACACAATCCTTTAAAAGTGCAAGAAGCTTCTTAACATACTATGACTTTCTACATATTCCGTCATGCCTTTTACACTACACTCCATAAAGGGACATTGCTTAGAGGGGTTTTATCACTACAGCAACTTATCCTTTATCCACAGGATAGGGTATTAGTTTCAGCAGATCAGTGGGGGTCTGGCTGATGGTACCCCCCATTGGGTAAGAGAACAGGGATGTTGTGCACTCCAGTCTAAATGGAGCCGTGGTTGGAAATGCAATCTCCACTCCATTCATTTTGATGGGACCTCCAGGTATTGAGTCCAAAGCTTGGCTATCTCCACCAGTCCACTTGAAATGAATACAGCCTTTTCAATCTGCTGTCTATAGTGGATAAATGGTTGTGGTGGGAAAATTCTCTCAAGGTCCATGGCTCTTGGAAATATGAAGGTCATCAGCCAACAGAACTGTGTCATCCGGGATTTTCTTGAAATGTTTTGTATTGTTCTTGTGTTTTTGTACTTTATTTCATTTATTTTTTTCTGTTCTTGGAAAGTGTATCCTCATATATTTATATATTTAGTAATATATGTAAATCATGTCTTGGAGCAGATACCTTTCTTCCATAACTATAAAGTCAGTGGTGATATACAGGGGAGGGGGAGTCCTCTTATATTATATATCTCACATAAAGTGTTTCATAGCTTATTCATGAACATGTCCTTTCATTTTAGATCACAAATTGTTCATCTGTCACTTCTACATGTAGTTCAAATAACATACATTGCCGATTTATGAAATCCATTTTATAAACAAGAAACCAAAAGCAACAAACAGGATAATATAATCTGTTTTTCATGAACAATTTATACATTGCAAGATATATAAAGGGGTTGATTTGTTAAAGGGAGGATTCTGGTTGAATCAAATAAAGCCTATTCATTTCATGAAATAAAATTTTATATATTTTTCATCATTCTTTTTTTTAGATCTCTGCTTACAGTTTTCTTTTTTTTTTTCTTCACTCCCAGTGGATTGAAAAAAAAAAAATCTCCGCTGGTCATGTCATGGTCACACACAGGTGCACAGTGTGTCACACTACAGATATGAGCCGTGCACCTGTGTGACCATCATGTAAACCCCTGGGAAGAAAAATACAGGTTTACATTCCAAGATTATAAGCCGAGATCTACAATACAGTGAATAGACTCAAACGCAAACTAGAATACTATTTGTAGTTGAGCAGAGTTATAATAAAAGATGCTTCTGAATTATTATATCATAAAGGATGAGGTTTTGTACTTGGACATGTCAGGAGTAGAGATGAGCGAACAGTGTTCTATCGAACTCATGTTCGATCGGATATTAGGCTGTTCGGCATGTTCGAATCGAATCGAACACCGCGTGGTAAAGTGCGCCATTACTCGATTCCCCTCCCACCTTCCCTGGCGCCTTTTTTGCTCCAATAACAGCACAGGGTAGGTGGGACAGGAACTACGACACCGGTGACGTTGAAAAAAGTAGGCAAAACCCATTGGCTGCCGAAAACATGTGACCTCTAATTTAAAAGAACAGCGCCGCCCAGCTTCGCGTCATTCTGAGCTTGCAATTCACCGAGGACGGAGGTTTCCGTCCAGTTAGCTAGGGGTTAGATTCTGGGTAGGCAGGGACAGGCTAGGATAGGAAGGAGAAGACAACCAACAGCTCTTATAAGAGCTAAATTCCAGGGAGAAGCTTGTCAGTGTAACGTGGCACTGACGGGCTCAATCGCCGCAACCCAGCTTTCCCAGGATCCTGAAGGGAATACACTGTCAGTGTATTCCCGTATACCCGATATATACCCCCGATACCCGTTCCAACGGTGTGCCCCCCCACCTTCACCCCAGAAATACCCTGCAAGTCCCCTAGCAATAGGATTGGGGCTATATACACCCACTATTTTTGCTACTGCCATATAGTGCCATTGTCTCACTGGGAATTCAAAGAATATATTGGGCTTACATATAACTTCAATTCCAGGGAGAAGCTTGTCAGTGTAACGTGGCACTGACGGGCTCAATCGCCGCAACCCAGCTTTCCCAGGATCCTGAATGGAACACACTGACAGTGTATTCCCGTATACCCCATATATACACCCCAAATCCCCGTTCCAACGGTGTGCCCCCCCACCTTCACCTCAGAAATACCCTGCAAGTCCCCTAGCAATAGAATTGGGGCTATATACACCCACAATTTTTGCTACTGGTATATAGTGCCATTGTCTGACTGGGAATTCAAAGAATATATTGGGGTGACGTGCACCCACAATTTTTGCTACTGCTATACAGTGCCATTGTCTCACTGGGAATTCAAAGAATATATGGGGGTTATGTGCACCCACAATTTTTAATACTGGTATACAGTGCCATTGTCTCACTGGGAATTCAAAGAATATATTGGGGTTATGTGCACCCACAATTTTTACTACTGGTATATAGTGCCATTGTCTGACTGGGAATTCAAAGAATATATGGGGGTTACGTGCACCCACAATTTTTACTACTGGTATACAGTGCCATTGTCTGACTGGGAATTCAAAGAATATATGGGGGTTATGTGCACCCACAATTTTTAATACTGGTATATAGTGCCATTGTCTGACTGGGAATTCAAAGAATATATGGGGGTTACGTGCACCCACAATTTTTGCTACTGCTATACAGTTCCATTGTCTCACTGGGAATTCAAAGAATATATGGGGGTTATGTGCACCCACAATTTTTAATACTGGTATACAGTGCCATTGTCTGACTGGGAATTCAAAGAATATATGGGGGTTATGTGCACCCACAATTTTTAATACTGGTATACAGTGCCATTGTCTGACTGGGAATTCAAAGAATATATGGGGGTTATGTGCACCCACAATTTTTACTACTGGTATACAGTGCCATTGTCTGACTGGGAATTCAAAGAATATATGGGGGTTATGTGCACCCACAATTTTTAATACTGGTATATAGTGCCATTGTCTGACTGGGAATTCAAAGAATATATAGGGGTTACGTGCACCCACAATTTTTGCTACTGCTATACAGTTCCATTGTCTCACTGGGAATTCAAAGAATATATGGGGGTTATGTGCACCCACAATTTTTAATACTGGTATACAGTGCCATTGTCTGACTGGGAATTCAAAGAATATATGGGGGTTATGTGCACCCACAATTTTTAATACTGGTATATAGTGCCATTGTCTGACTGGGAATTCAAAGAATATATGGGGGTTACGTGCACCCACAATTTTTGCTACTGCTATACAGTTCCATTGTCTCACTGGGAATTCAAAGAATATATGGGGGTTATGTGCACCCACAATTTTTAATACTGGTATACAGTGCCATTGTCTGACTGGGAATTCAAAGAATATATGGGGGTTATGTGCACCCACAATTTTTAATACTGGTATACAGTGCCATTGTCTGACTGGGAATTCAAAGAATATATTGGGGTTATGTGCACCCACAATTTTTACTACTGGTATACAGTGCCATTGTCTGACTGGGAATTCAAAGAATATATGGGGGTTATGTGCACCCACAATTTTTAATACTGGTATATAGTGCCATTGTCTGACTGGGAATTCAAAGAATATATGGGGGTTACGTGCACCCACAATTTTTGCTACTGCTATACAGTTCCATTGTCTCACTGGGAATTCAAAGAATATATGGGGGTTATGTGCACCCACAATTTTTAATACTGGTATACAGTACCATTGTCTGACTGGGAATTCAAAGAATATATGGGGGTTATGTGCACCCACAATTTTTACTACTGGTATACAGTGCCATTGTCTGACTGGGAATTCAAAGAATATATGGGGGTTATGTGCACCCACAATTTTTAATACTGGTATATAGTGCCATTGTCTGACTGGGAATTCAAAGAATATATGGGGGTTACGTGCACCCACAATTTTTGCTACTGCTATACAGTTCCATTGTCTCACTGGGAATTCAAAGAATATATGGGGGTTATGTGCATCTACAATTTTTAATACTGGTATACAGTGCCATTGTCTGACTGGGAATTCAAAGAATATATGGGGGTTATGTGCACCCACAATTTTTACTACTGGTATACAGTGCCATTGTCTGACTGGGAATTCAAAGAATATATGGGGGTTATGTGCACCCACAATTTTTAATACTGGTATATAGTGCCATTGTCTGACTGGGAATTCAAAGAATATATGGGGGTTACGTGCACCCACAATTTTTGCTACTGCTATACAGTTCCATTGTCTCACTGGGAATTCAAAGAATATATGGGGGTTATGTGCACCCACAATTTTTAATACTGGTATACAGTGCCATTGTCTGACTGGGAATTCAAAGAATATATGGGGGTTATGTGCACCCACAATTTTTAATACTGGTATACAGTGCCATTGTCTGACTGGGAATTCAAAGAATATATTGGGGTTATGTGCACCCACAATTTTTACTACTGGTATACAGTGCCATTGTCTGACTGGGAATTCAAAGAATATATGGGGGTTATGTGCACCCACAATTTTTAATACTGGTATATAGTGCCATTGTCTGACTGGGAATTCAAAGAATATATGGGGGTTACGTGCACCCACAATTTTTGCTACTGCTATACAGTTCCATTGTCTCACTGGGAATTCAAAGAATATATGGGGGTTATGTGCACCCACAATTTTTAATACTGGTATACAGTGCCATTGTCTGACTGGGAATTCAAAGAATATATGGGGGTTATGTGCACCCACAATTTTTACTACTGGTATACAGTGCCATTGTCTGACTGGGAATTCAAAGAATATATGGGGGTTATGTGCACCCACAATTTTTAATACTGGTATATAGTGCCATTGTCTGACTGGGAATTCAAAGAATATATGGGGGTTACGTGCACCCACAATTTTTGCTACTGCTATACAGTTCCATTGTCTCACTGGGAATTCAAAGAATATATGGGGGTTATGTGCACCCACAATTTTTAATACTGGTATACAGTGCCATTGTCTGACTGGGAATTCAAAGAATATATGGGGGTTATGTGCACCCACAATTTTTACTACTGGTATACAGTGCCATTGTCTGACTGGGAATTCAAAGAATATATGGGGGTTATGTGCACCCACAATTTTTGCTACTGCTATACAGTTCCATTGTCTCACTGGGAATTCAAAGAATATATGGGGGTTATGTGCACCCACAATTTTTAATACTGGTATACAGTGCCATTGTCTGACTGGGAATTCAAAGAATATATGGGGGTTATGTGCACCCACAATTTTTACTACTGGTATACAGTGCCATTGTCTGACTGGGAATTCAAAGAATATATGGGGGTTATGTGCACCCACAATTTTTAATACTGGTATATAGTGCCATTGTCTGACTGGGAATTCAAAGAATATATGGGGGTTACGTGCACCCACAATTTTTGCTACTGCTATACAGTTCCATTGTCTCACTGGGAATTCAAAGAATATATGGGGGTTATGTGCACCCACAATTTTTAATACTGGTATACAGTGCCATTGTCTGACTGGGAATTCAAAGAATATATGGGGGTTATGTGCACCCACAATTTTTAATACTGGTATATAGTGCCATTGTCTGACTGGGAATTCAAAGAATATATGGGGGTTACGTGCACCCACAATTTTTGCTACTGCTATACAGTTCCATTGTCTCACTGGGAATTCAAAGAATATATGGGGGTTATGTGCACCCACAATTTTTAATACTGGTATACAGTGCCATTGTCTGACTGGGAATTCAAAGAATATATTGGGGTTATGTGCACCCACAATTTTTACTACTGGTATACAGTGCCATTGTCTGACTGGGAATTCAAAGAATATATGGGGGTTATGTGCACCCACAATTTTTAATACTGGTATACAGTGCCATTGTCTGACTGGGAATTCAAAGAATATATGGGGGTTATGTGCACCCACAATTTTTAATACTGGTATATAGTGCCATTGTCTGACTGGGAATTCAAAGAATATATGGGGGTTATGTGCACCCACAATTTTTACTACTGGTATACAGTGCCATTGTCTGACTGGGAATTCAAAGAATATATTGGGGTGACGTGCACCCACAATTTTTGCTACTGCTATACAGTGCCATTGTCTGACTGGGAATTCAAAGAATATATGGGGGTTACGTGCACCCACAATTTTTAATACTGTTATACAGTTCCATTGTCTCACTGGGAATTCAAAGAATATATGGGGGTTATGTGCACCCACAATTTTTAATACTGGTATACAGTGCCATTGTCTCACTGGGAATTCCACAAATAATTTGGGGATTCATTCACCCTACATCTCAGGCTCTTGCCATATTCACCCAGGTTGTCAGTGCTGCACCAGCTCGTTCCCAGACAGCTCGGCCCGAAAAACACGTTACCTATATAGAGGATTTGGACAATGAAGACAACATGTTCTAAATCTAATGTCTGCACCTTCTCCAGAATTAAAATAAAGGCAGCGTTTAACTTTCAAATAGCACTGCACAAAGGAAGATCTTATCAGCTTGTCTCATGACATGCTACTGAAAAGTTTCATTTGTGTATCTTAATGTAAATATAGTTGTATAAGCTTTTTGGGTTTTAGGCACTGCCAAGTTATTTATTACCACCCGCTCCCTTATAATGATGATGACGCCAAAGTCACTGTGGGTGTTCAGAGCTCACAGCTTTGGGTGACATTTGTCTTGCTCTCTGTCGGTACCAGCTGTCTTTTTGGATACCGTAAAGTTATGTTGACTTTATTAACAGCTATAGAAGCTTTAGCCAGGTTGTGACGGTGTGTAACCCTAACAACACTAAGTGGGATACACATTAATAGTCAGTCTATGTACGCTAAACGTATCACTGAAGTAATTTTTTTTCCCTCTCCCCTAATATAAGAAAGGAACAGACATTAGACCTAGACCGGGGTTCGAGGCTTGAAAAAATCCAGTATTATTTGTTCTTCATGATGTGAAATATGTGTTGAAAAGCAACCCAAGATGAAGTCAGCCATGTGTGCCAGTGTGTTACTTGGCATGCCTTTGCTGGCCCCAACTGTAAGGGTCACTCTCCATTTCCTCCATTTTCCACTCCCCTTCACACCATTTGTGGTGAAGCAATGGGATGCACTGAAGTGCACCCTCTAGCCTCGTGTGGGATAGGGACATCAGATGCCACTCCAACCCCCTCGTCTTCCTCCGCCAGCCAACGGTGCGAAGATGAGAGGAGTGTGCTCTGAATGTTTTCTGCCTAGCAGAGGCTAGTTCTCACTTACGAAAATGGCCCCACTTTGACCTGTATATCAGGCACAATGGTGTAGGTTTCAAAGAAACATGGCACCAACAAGTTGGAAAACGTGGGCCATGCGTGGACCGTGTTTGAGTCTGGCAAGCTCCAGATCTGCTACCAGGTTCCAGCCATTATCACAGGCGCAAAAATGCCAGGCCCCAGGTGTAGCAGGGAAAAAAAAATGGCATCTCAGCCAGGATGGCATCCCTGACCTCGGAGGCACTGTGCTGTCTGTCCCCTAAGCTGATCAGTTTCAGCACGGCCTACTGACATCTCCCCATGCCAGTGTTACAGTGTTTTCCGCTAGTAGCTGGGGTGGAGGTTGCAGCTTCGTAGGGTTTCAGTCTACTCCTGCCATGAATTTTGGCCTGGGAGAGGAGATAGGCCACCCCAGTTTGCACCCGGGGAACAGACTCCACCACATTCACCCTGCCTGTCATTAAAGATAAGCACTGCAGCATCCCTGACCACAGGCGCTTGTCCATGTGTCGGTGGTCAAGTGGACCTTGCAGCAAAGCGCAGAGCTCTGGGCCCGACTGATGTTATGGGACACATGCAGGCGCAAGGCAGAGACAGCACACCAAGAGAAGTAGTAACGGCTAGGCCCAGCATAGGGAGGTGCCCCAGCTGCCATCTGCTGACGGAAGGCCTGGGTCTCCAGAAGCATAAACAAACACCAACATCTCCAGGGCCAGCAGTTTATCGATGAGGCTGTTACAGGCTTGGGCATGGGGGTGGGTTGTATTGTACTTCTGCCTGCAATGAAAAGCTTGGGAAATGTGGAGTGGCTGGGAAGAGGCGCATGATGGTGCAGGCCAAAAGGGCGCATGAGGGTGAACTCCCCAATGTGTCAGAGATAGGTGTGTAGGTGTCCTTGCATCATATACTTGCACCATATTTGGCTTTGGAAGTTAATTTTGTGCCAAAAAGTGGTTAAGACAGCGATCCCTCAGCTACTCCCGTTACACTGTCTATTGAAGTTACCATCTGTGGAAGTGGACCACCATTTCTAAGATCCCAAAGGAAGCAGGCAAGAGATGTGCAGTTCAGAAAAAAAGATGAGAAAATAAGTTTAGGCTGTAGAGCACAGAGGGATCGGAGAGGACAGAGCTGGTGTCGGCCAGGTATTCCCACAACATGCGCCTATACTTGTCCCTCCTGGTGACACTAGGCCCCTGAGTGGCAGTAATTTGTCCAGGGGGGCCATTAACGTGTTCCAGACCTAGGAATAAGTCTTCCAACAGGGTAGAGTTTTGCATGCCTTTGCTTCTACCCACTGTTTTTGCTGCTTAGCTTCCCTCCACATCTACTCTGCTTTCACCCCTAAACATCACCCCAGTTTATGCCTTTGCTTCTACCCAGGTTTTTTGTTGATTTAGCTTCCCTCTACATCTACACTGCTTTAGCCCCTAGACATCACCCCTGTCCATGTGGGGTCGGTGGCCTCGTCATCCACCAACTCCTCTTCCAATTGCGCACTGCCCCCTTACTGCAAACCGCACATGACCACAGCTTGCCTTGATGGCAACTGTGTCTCATGATCCCCACTTAGGTCCAGACAAGTCGGTGGCGGGTCCAAAACCCCAAAATTGGAAGGAAATGGCAGATGCTGCAGTATTTCTAACACCTGTTCCTGGTGCTCGGGCCTGGTCTGTGTTGTACCCTGCACCCTGTTTAACGCATCTGCCATATCCGAAGTTGTGCTGAGCGCATGCTAATGTTTCGTGTCCATTGCAATGGATGGGATGGGATTTCACATAAGTCTGCCACCCATGGCCACTCATGGTTGAGCAACTGAGGGAGTTGACTTTGACGAACCCGAGGGTTTTGGAGTTGGAACTACATCAAAGGTCTGTGCTGCTCACACACTCTGCTCAACACATGATATGTTTAGTGCCAGCAGTGTGGAGACGTCGCACAACAGCCGTTGTTCCAGCAGGTACAGGCGTTGTAGGAGTGCATAGAAGCTAGCAGCGGCAACTATACACTTTAAAAACTATCCGCACAAGCGCCACACTTTCACCAGTAGCTCAGGAACATTGGGGTACCTTTTTCAAAAGATTAGCAGCAATGAGTTAAAAACGTGGCCCAGGCATGGAATATGTTGCAGGCTGCCAAGCTACAGAGCCAATCCCAGGTTACGGCCATTATCACACATGACAACATGCCTGGGCCCAGGTGCAGTGGCAAAAACCACATTGCCGTCTCATCGAGGATGGCATGACTCACTTTGTAGGCAGTGTGCTGTCTGGCCCCCAAGCTGATGAGCTTCAGCACGGCCCGCTGACGTCTCCCCACACCAGTGTTGCAGCGTTTCCAGCTCGTAGCTGGGGTCAATTTAACAGCGGAGGAGGGTGGTGTTTCAGCCCTCCTCCCAGGAATGTTGTGTGGGGAGACAAGTCAGGCCACCACATTTTGCGACCCGGTCCACGCCTCAACTACATTCAACCACTGTGCCCAAATTGAAAGGTAGCGTCCCTGTCCGCATGCACTTGTCCATTCGTAACTGGTCACATGGAACTTTAGGGCTAAGCGCTGAATTTAGGGACCGCCTCATGTTTGGGGGAAAGTGCTGGTGTGGACGGCACAGTGCGGTGGCGCAGTAGACACTCTGCCCAAAAAGGGCAGAGTGTCCCCCAGCCGGGATTCCAACATCTCCTGGGCCAGATTTCTTGAGATGAGGCCGTTGAAGCCTTGGGCATGTGGGTGGGTTGCGCTGTACTTTAGCATGAAATGAAAGGCTTGGGAGATGGGGAGTTGCTGGGAAGAGGCGCATGATGGCGCGGGCAAAAGGAGAAATGGCAGGAAAAGGTGAGGATAAGGGTGAACTCCCCAAAGTGTCAGAGGCAGATGTGGAGGTGTCCTGGCTCCTGGTCTGGACTGCAGCGCCAGCCCTGTCAACAGTGGAAGAGGCAGTGGCCGCCAGGCCAAACGACGATTATCCTGCGCTTGCTCTCACCCACTGAGCCCAGGGCTTGCCTTCCAAATGATGGCACCCGCAAGAGGTGGTGAGATTCCTCTCCGCAGATCTCCAAACCATCTTGGACTTGCAAATTGCACTAAATTTGTCATGTAACTGACATGTATATGATGAGTCTATCCATTGTCTGTTCATTTTGGTGAAAGTCAGCCTGTCAGCTGACAGACAGCTGTGCTTGTCAGTGATGATGTCACCGGCTGCTTGTACCCCCAGTTTTTGCTGCTTAGCTTGCCTCCACATCCACACTGCTTTTGCCCCTACACATCACCCCTATCCATGCCTGTGCCTCTAGCCATAAGTCTGCCACCCATGGAAACTCATGGTGCAGAAAGTGAGGGAGCTGACTCTGAGGAACCCTTGGGTTTTGTAGCTGGTACTCCATCAAAGGTCTCTGCTGCTCACACACCCTGCTGAACATACGGTATCTAGGGTTAGAGCGTGTGGTGACCTCACACAACAGTAGGTGCTTCAGGCAGATGTAGGCCTTGCTGGAGTGTATTGCGGCTAGCTCCAGGTACTGTAGACTTGGGAAAGTGGGTGTCCAAGTGCCGCACTTTCACCCTTAGCTCAGCTAATTTGGGGTATGTTTTTAAAAATCATTGCACCACTACATTGAACATGTGGGCCAGGCATGGAACGTGTTGGAGGCTGGCAAGCTCCAGAGCCCTCCAACAAGCTAAAAAACCTGGCCCCAGGGGCAGCGGGGATAAACAAATTGCCATCTCATCCAGGATGGCATCCCTGACCTCAGAGGCAGTGTGCTGTCCGTCTCCCAAGCTGATGAGCTTCAGCCCAGCCTGCTGACGTCTCCCCACACCAGTGTTGCAGCGTTTTCAGCTCGTAGCTGGGGTAAATCTAACAGCGGAGGAGGAGGAGGGTGGTGTTTCAGCCCTCCTCCCAGGAATGTTTTGTGGGGAAACAAGTCAGGAAAATTCTTGAAACGGGAGAGTTTTGCATCTTTGCCCTTGCTGCCTATGGACATCCCTTTGCCTCTAGCCACCATTTTCCCTGCTTTGCTTGCCTCCACATCCACACTGCTTTTGCCCCTAGACATCACCCCAGTCCATGCCTTAGCTTGTACCCCCAGTTTTTCCTGCTTAGCTTGCCTCCACATCCACACTGCTTTTGCCCCTAGACATCACCCCAGTCCATGCCTTAGCTTGTACCCCCAGTTTTTCCTGCTTAGCTTGCCTCCACATCCACACTGCTTTTGCCCCTAGACATCACCCCAGTCCATGCCTTAGCTTGTATCCCCAGTTTTTCCTGCTTAGCTTGCCTCCACATCCACACTGCTTTTGCCCCTAGACATCACCCCAGTCCATGCCTTAGCTTGTACCCCCAGTTTTTCCTGCTTAGCTTGCCTCCACATCCACACTGCTTTTGCCCCTAGACATCACCCCAGTCCATGCCTTAGCTTGTACCCCCAGTTTTTCCTGCTTAGCTTGCCTCCACATCCACACTGCTTTTGCCCCTAGACATCATCCCTATCCATGCCTCTTCCCCTAGCCATAACTCTGCCACCCCTGGAAACTCATGGTGCAGAAACTTTGGTTGCTGACTTTGAGGAACCCTTGGGTTTTGTAGATGGAACTCCATCAAAGGTCTGTGCAGCTCACACACCCTGCTCAAGATATGGTATTGTAGGGTTTCAGCGTGTGTGAATGACGGACAACAGCCTGTGTTTGGACAGATGTAGGCCTTGCTAGAGTGTTTTTAGGCTAGCAGCGACTCCTGTGCACTTGCAAAAGTGGGCGCACAAGCGCCGCATTTTCAACAGTAGCTTCGGTACATTTGGGTATGTTTTTAAAAAACTTTGCACCACTAGGTTAGACGTGGGCCAAACATGGAACGTGTTGGAGGCTGGCAAGCTCCAGAGCCGCTACCAGGTTCCAGCCATTATCACAGGCGTAAAAATGCCAGGCCCCAGGTGTAGCAGGGAAAAAAAAATGCCATCTCAGCCAGGATGGCATCCCTGACCTCGGAGGCACTGTGCTGTCTGTCCCCCAAGCTGATGAGCTTCAGCACCGCCTGCTGACGTCTCCCCACACCAGTGTTTTAGCGTTTGCCGCTAGTAGCTGTGGTGGAGGTTGCAGCGTCGTAGGGTTTCAGTCTACTCCTGCCATGAATTTTGGCCTGGGAGAGGAGATAGGCCACCCCAGTTTGCACCCGGGGAACAGACTCCACCACATTCACCCTGCCTGTCATTAAAGATAAGCACTGCAGCATCCCTGACCACAGGCGCTTGTCCAAGTGTCGGTGGTCAAGTGGACCTTGCAGCAAAGCGCGGAACTAAGGGCCCACCTGATGTTGAGTGACACGTGCTGGTGCAAGGCGGGGACGCCACACCGGGAGAAGTTGAGACGGCTAGGGACGGCATAGTGAGGTGCCACAGTTGCCATCAGGTCCGGGAAGGCGGGAGTTTCAACAAGCCGGAACGCCAACCTCTCCTGGGCCAGCAGTTTAGCGATGTTGGCGTTCTAGGCTTGCGTGGGTGGGTGGTTAGCGGTGTATTTCTGCCGGCGCTCCAATGTCTGAGAGATGGTGGGTTGTTGTAAAGAAGCGCCTGATGGTGCCTTTGATGGTGCAGGAGAAGGAGATAAGACAGAAACAGGGGAGGATGAGGGAGAAGTCAACAAAGTGGCGGAGGCAGATGAAGTGATGTCCTGGCTCGTCCTCTGGAGTGCATCGCCAGCACTGTGAGCAGAGGCAGTGGCATGAACGGCGGGCGACGTTTGTCCTGCCGTTGCTGCCTGCCACTGATTCCATTGCTTGGATTCCAAATGACGGTGCATTGAAGTGGTGGACAGGTTGCTCTTCTCAGGGCCCCTACTCGATTTCGAGAGGCAAATTGTGTAGACGACACTATATCTGTCCTCGGCGCATTCCTTGAAAAAACTCTACACCTTCAAGAAACGTGCCCTCGATGGGGGAGTTTTTCTGGGCTGGGTACAAAAGGGAACATCTTCGGACATTCCGGGTCTGGCCTGGCTTCGGCAAAGCAGCTGACCTCTGCCTCTGGACATGTCTCTGCCTCTAGCTACCCTTTTTGGTGCTGCACCTGCCTCAACATCCACACTACTTTCCCAGCTTGACATCTGCCTTGTCCAGGTGGGGTCGGTGTCCTCGTCGTCCACCACCTCCTCTTCCAACTCCTGTCTCGCCTCCTCCTCCTGCACAATGCGCATGTCAACTGGCTGCCCTGACAGCAACTGCGTCTCATCGTCGTCGATGAGGGTGGGTTGCTGGTCATCCGCCACCAAATCGACCGGAGATGGAATGGAGGAGACTCTAGTGTTTGAGCATCTGGACACAGATACTCGTCTGTTAGGTCCGTGGAATCGCGAAATGGAGGGGCAGGTTGCGGTACAGTCAAAGGAAGGGAGAACAGCTCTGGGGAGCAGGGACAGTTGGGGTTATTGTTCTGGGAAGATTGGGAATTTTGGGTGGAAGGAGGACAAGACTGTTGGGTAAGAGGAGGTAGAGGCTGACTGGCTGGTGGACAATGTGCTTTAAGCGTTATCCGACAGCCATTGCAAGACCTGTTCCTGGTTCTCGGGCCTACTAATCTTTGTACCATTCAGCCTAGTTAATGTGGAACTTTTGTGCAAAGCGCAGAACTTAGGGCCCGCCTGATGTTAAGGGACACACGCTGGTACAAGGGTCAACTCACCCTAAGTGCCGAAAACACTGCTGGTGCAAGGCTCTACTCATGCCAAGGGCCTCAATCTCTGCTGGTAGCTCAGCTTAAGGTCATGTAACTTTGTTTGGAAGGGCTCATGTTAAGGGCTAGAAAAGTGAATTTTGGAAGGTCTTACCACATCACACACACACACACACACACACACACACACACACACACTCAAAATGACAGTTAAGGGTGAGGGCTTTTGGAATTCCCATTGCCTATTCCATTTGTGGTTGTCATGGGGAACGTGATTTAAAGGGGTGGTTGTTACTGTTTGTTGAGCTTAAATTGGGGTTTGTGTCCATCCATTTGGGGAGTAAAGAAGGTTTCCAGGTATTTTCCCACTTTGATAGAGGTTTTTTTGAATGTGGAAAGTGTGTAGTTGTTAGGCAGTGATGTTGGGGTAATAGAGGGTCTTTGGTGTGTTAGATGCCCCCAGGCATGCTTCCCCTGCTGTCCCAGTGTCATTCCAGAGGTGTTGGCATCATTTCCTGGGGTGTCATAGTGGACTTGGTGACCCTCCAGACACGGATTTGGGTTTCCCCCTTAACGAGTATCTGTTCCCCATAGACTATAATGGGGTTCGAAACCCGTTCGAACACACGAACATTGAGCGGCTGTTCGAATCGAATTTCGAACCTCGAACATTTTAGTGTTCGCTCATCTCTAGTCAGGAGACCTGAGGAGATTTGCTGCCGCGGGAAAAATCGCGGCGTTTTACAGTACAGGCAAAGTGGATGGGATTCTAGCGAATCCCATGCCCACTTTGCAGTAAAAACCGCTGTGTGGACACGCCGCAATTTCCAAAACTGTGCGGTTTTGGAAATTGCAGCATGTTTAATTATACCTACGGAAATGCCAGCGGTTTCCCCATAGATATAATTGTAACAGAAAGTCCAGGGAGGAGGGGCAGCACGGTGGCTCAGTGGTTAGCACTGCAGCCTTGCAGCTCTGGAGTCCTGGGTTCGAATCTCACCAGGAACGAAAACTGCAGGGAGATTGTGTGTTCTCCCCATGTTTGCATGGATTTCCTCCCATTCTACAAAAAACATACTTAAAATGAAAAAAAAAAAAGAAAAGAAAAATGGATATTGTGATCCCTATATGGGGCTCACAATCTACATTAAAAAAAGGAGGAAAACTCTGTAAACTTTCTGTTTAAGGCACTGTGGGAAGAACTGTGATGACTCTGTCCTGTTTTTAATATAAATTGTAGTGAAGATAATCCTCTTACCTATGGCTGTATTTGTGATTTATCCACTCCCTTCTGGTCCTCTGACTCTCCAACCAACTGAGACTCTTATTTTAGTTTCTCTGCTGATTCCTATGAGACTCACATTGAGGCCATAAGAATAAACAGAGACTTCTTGTACACAAATAAGTTGGAGAGTCTGAAAGCTGTTCACATGACCCTGCTGAGGACCCAGAGGTAAGAAGATTACCCTCACTACAATGCTTCCTTAAGAGAAGAAGGGAGTGGATAACCTTGGTGCCCAGGTGATAGAAATAGTTGTTGTATGTGGACTAGTAGCAATAATTATTATTACGTAATGGTTTCTTGTCTTAAAATCTGAAGGCATAAAAAGCCTAGAGCGTAATGACTGCATAAGAATTTAGGGACCTAACCAGATACTCCTCTCTTGTTGGCAGCACACTTTAACTCATATGCTTGCACTAACCAAAATATCGTTTTCTTTTTCCACCATAATATACATGTTGTGACTAGATATCGAGTTGCTGGCAGCGTGCAGAGAGGAATTTCATAGGCGGCTCAAAGTTTATCATGCCTGGAAGTCCAAGAACAAGAAGCGCAACGCAGACACTGACCAGCGTGCCCCTAAATCGGTTACGGATTATGGTAAGCCTGGGCTTAGTAATTATATCCTGTATATACATAAATATATAGTATTTGAGTAAAGTTACTCTTTATTTATACTTGCTAGGTCATGGAATTAGACTTTGCTCTGAATAAGTGTTTTCTTAATCGTTTTGTTCCACTTGTGAAAAGCCAAAATCAATTTCTGTTCTAAATACTTAATCCTTGAGGATAATACTTCTCATTTCCTTTAAACACTACTTCAAATAATTTGTGCTTCTCATAGAAATACCTGTAACTACTGTTTATGAGTTTTTCTACAGTAAATTCCCTCCCGAAAGACCTTAATCCTTATTTTAAAAAAAACTGAGTTAATTTCTATAGATAACCATATGTACGAGAATGCTTTAAATCTTATAGACAAATTAATTTCTGAAAGCTTATCCCATGTTCAGAAAAGCCTTAAGCAAGTAATAACACATATTATTGGAAAGGTTTTTTGTTTGACTAAGGTCAATTTTTCTAATGTGCTTGTTTACAATGACCGGAATAAAGATGTACTTAGATAAGCTGTCCACTTTTATATACAGAATCTGTATGTGTGTGCCTTGTATCACATGTAGCAAATGTTGTAGCAACTTTTTAAACAGTCCCCCCCCCCCCCACACCAATTGCACAAAAAGGAGTGTGACTTCTTTGGAAAAGGCGTGCCTTCACAAAAAGTAGATATGGTCTAAGTTGTGTCATCATGCCCCAAAATATGGGCCAAATTTTGATTCTTTTTTCTGATGTAAACTAAGACAAACAGGAGGTGTAAAGTTAGACTAGACAATCTAATATTGCTGCAGATTAATCCAATAGCATTAGACACTTTGATAAGTCTGATACAGCTCAAGACTGTCTAGTTTAAGGTTACACTGTCTAACTTTTAAAGAGTATTAATAAATTTGGCCAAATAAATGTAACCCCCATACAGCATAATCAGTCAAGTAAATATTTGTCTTAAACTGCAATCCAGCTAGTTAGATATATGTAAAGAATTCTATGTATATCCTAGAATACCAGTGATTTGCCCCCTCTTCCTTCTCAGATCCAGCTGTAATGCAACTAGCTGCAGGAGGAACCTCTCCCATTGTTATTTCTGCAATAGAAGACTAAAAACTCTTTTTGCACCATCAGCCATTTTCTGGCTCTAAATACCTTTAACTAAAAACTTGAGTCCTGTACAGGGGTATGGGGTACAGAAATAATAAATTCACAAAATGGTTTCTGATCATCTTGTCCATTTGTCATGGTGTACACAGTAAATTCTATCATTACTTTGACACAACATTAATAGGGCCTCCGCTGTTGGCAGAGTAATGATAGACAAGTCTGTGTTAGTTAGTGTTCCTAACTATTCATAGCATTAGAACTTAGTTTTCCTTTTGCATCTGCAGAAGACCCTGCATGTTTTATGTCTTACTGTTCCCCCATACTTGATGTCGTATATGTTGCATGTTTTCAAAGCAGTTGATATTTGTTTACAGATTTTGCTCCATTTATGAACAACACAAGTAAGTGTGGTCTATGGTAAAACACTAACTTACAGCACGAGGGAAAGGTGCTCATGCTTTCTGCTACTAACCAACATATTGTTTGCTACAGTTGTGGAAGTCAATGAAACCTTAATAGTTTTGTCAGTGGTGTAACTATGGTTAACAGATCTGATAGTCACACCAATGACAACATAATCATTTTTATTTCGTAGCTCCAACATACTGTGTTCTGCAGCATTTTACAAATTAGAGTTCATGTGCATGCCAGTCATGTGAGGAACAGACCTTGGTCATGTGATGAACATACAGGCGGACAGCTGTGCACCTGTGTGTTCATCACATGACCAGAATCACATTAGCAGAATCGGTGACAGCAAACAAAGATCTAAAAGACCATGTGGAATTGATATAGAAAGTGTATTCAGAAATAGTATAATCTTTCAGTAAACGAGCACGAATATTGGTCTAAAACTGGACAACCCCTTTAATGTTGGGGTGGGGGTGCATATAATTTCACTAGTTTATGCCACTGTGCAGGAATAAACCACAAAAGGTGTGCCCCCCCTTCATTCTTAGAAACAGTCATGGGGGTTAATAAGGGTGAAAGTATATCATAGCGTATCACTTTAGCATACTCTTAAAAAAAAAAACCAAAAAAAACCAAAACCCTTAGTTCAGTCTATCTCTGTCTGTGTCCTTGACCCTCTTTCTTTGTTTTGCACTTCGTCTGTGCCACTTTACATAGAAAGGATATGATACATATAAATAGAGTTTAGTCCAGAAATATTTTGACATTGCCTCAATATTCATGATCTAGGTTCTGCGTGTCACCTTATTGGATTTGAAATGAAACAACTGATATGCAGTTGAAGTGTATACGTTCAGGTTTCATACAAGGGGTTCAACAAAAATATCCTGAGAAATGTTTAGGAATTGCAAACGTTTTTCTACAAAACCTCCTCATTTCAGGGGCTCAAACAGTAATTGGACAAATCAGCATACCTTTCCTTTCACCATTCTGGTACAGGTTGATCTTAGTTTCATCTGTCCAAACACTGCTGTTCCAGAACTGGGCTGGCTTCTTTAGATGTTCTTCCGCAGAGTCTAATCTGGTCTTTATATTTCTTAGGCCGATTAATGGTTTTCACCTTGTGGTGAACCCTTTGCATTTGCTTTCATGAAGTCTTCACTTTATGGTAGACATATTGTGGGTTCACAGCTACAGCTTCCAAATGCAAATGCCACACCTGGAATCATCTCCAGACCTTTTACTTGCTAATTGATGTTGGATTAACAAGGGAATAGCCCATTAAATAGCTTTTCAGATAATTGTCCAATTACCTTTTGGTCCCTTGAGAAAGAGGCGGCTACATATTACAGAGCTCTAGTCCCTAAACCTTTTGTTCATTTTGGATTTACGTACCCTCAAATTAAAGCTGAATATCTGCACTTTAAGCCAAATTAATATCACATAACTGTATCTTCAGCACGGTTTGGTAAATGGCTAAAATGCTAAAACTGGTGGCGCTGTCCAAATATTTCTGGACCTAACTGTATGTACTGAACTCAAAAGAAGTGCCATAAACTGAAGCTACTGGGCCCCAATGCAAAATTCAGAACTCTATGAACTCTAGTAAGAGCTGTGCCAGTGATTTAGATAAAAGGTTTGAGGATAACCATTGAGAGACATAACTGCAGCAAACTGCTATGATACAAGAGGTAACCATAAGGTGGTGCTAACAGTCATGGATGGTGTGGTGACATCTATACTGAAGTTTATCAGTTGCCATGTGATATGCCTAGGAAACATTGCTGCTTCACCTTCCTGAAGTCTAATAGAATTATTACCCATATAAACTTTATTTTACCTGTAGCTAACAATAAAATATTTCCACCCATTATACCTATGACCATAATGCATTTTCAAGCAGGATGCAATATACAGTATATGCTACCCTTTGCAGAATGTTTTCATGGATCATGATCACATGGCTGGTTGCATTGATATTCGCCTATAACAAATCATTAAATGTTCCGATTATCTGAAACTTTGGGGGCTACTGTGCATTCTTCATAAAATAGGAGATGGGGACATGTCGATGGAGCCTATGGGCATTGGTTGCTTTTATTTCTGCAAATAAACATTTTTTCTTTTAGCTGAAGAACAATGGAAATCCTTACAGGATACAAAGCAGCATATACCAGTCACACATCTCTAGTGAAGCTGTTTACCCTACAAATACATTGAAATAGAGTCATGTACAAATGTCCAGGGGTGGTTCATAAGCAGATTTTATGGCAAGCAATGAGCTGCTGAACATGTGTTTTACTTGAAAAGGAAAAACGCAAAATCTCCTTTGTTAGAGTCTGCGTAAGGCTAGAGAGCCACAGCAATCTTTGGTTGAGTTTTAGCTACGGTAACCTGCAATTTTACCACAACTAAAATTCACCTCGAATCCCTGACCTTTATAATATTTATAGGGAATTGCTTTAGGAAATTCACAAATTCAATGCTAAAATTCCAACAGGCTGATTCAGGTTTTTATTGGACTGTGGGGAAAACACTTCGTACCGTAGTGGTGCTTATTGACCTTCTTTGCAGTAAAAGTGACCATATACATTAGTTGAATGTCACTATAAACAGCAAAGTACATCCCTAAAATATGATTTTTAACAAATCTATTTAAAATGGGGCTCTCAACAAAGTCAAGCAGATATACAGAACCAGAAAACACATAGACAAACAATGAAATCAATCAAACATAGGTGGAATGGTGTCGCCTGTCTTATAGAGAACCCTCAAGGGTGAATAAACTCATAGGGTTCAATCAACATACAGTATAGCGTTGATCAAGAGTAATGGGAGATGTAGAATAATGCTACAACATGCCTTAGTCACCCCAGTAATAACTCCCACCCTGACAGGGTCAGTACCGAAATTACTGATCCTAGAAAATGAATCTAGTAGTCCTTAAACATGCCAATGCATTGCATCCCTTTTAGGACATGTTAGGGAATTTATGATCTATTAAAAGGTCATGTACTGCCCACAGAACTAGCATCTAAAGTGCTCCCACAATGGTGAATAGTGCTACAGATAGGCTGTCAAGGGCTCTCACAGTGAGCACTGCAGCCATGGAAGCCTACATTTTTAACCATCTGGTGGGTGTGAGATGTCCCGACTGCCTCAATGGCAGATGTCAGTAGAATTAAGGATTGGCCATATTGATTTCAACTTGCTCAATCATTTTGTTCCCCTTGGAGAGGAGTCCCTGATAGACTTTCCCTTCCAGATCGCAATATCAAGGAGGAATAACTGTCTAGTGTATATGGCATGGCCTGCTAGGCTAAAATGCTTGAAAAGACTTGTGACCAACATTATATCTCTGTGCTGCTGACCAAGTATAGAATACAGGCGGCCATGAAAGTTACTGAATTGTGTTGGTGGTCTGTGAGAAATGGAATATCCGCACAGTCTTGAAGGGCTATTGCCGGTTTGTTGGTTTTGATAATAATATATTAGGGAATTACTTATAATGCAGTTCCCTAATACAATATTTGAAGCGGTTCTGAAATGGAACTGCACTCATCTCTATGGAAACAAAAATAAGTTTGCTAAGTTGGAAAGAAGCTGACATCCATATCTGTCATATCCCCCTAACACGCAGTTTGTTCATCTTATAGTATAGGAAGATTGTCAGCCTATATTAGATCTGCAGATTGAAAACTGAAGTCTCAAAAAAGAGAAAAAAAAGTGCCAAAAGAAATCTATAATGGCTCAGTAGTCTCATTTATTATTTCTGTCCGTAAAGTATATTTTCCTAACAAACTATACAGTATCATATCTATAGTCTTCATATGTATACACTTGAGATTACGAAGCTATATTTTAATATTGATCAGCTCTGCTCTTGATAGAGTTGGGTAAGGGCAAGGGGTCTGCAACCTGTAAAGCTCCCTGTCCAAGTATACCGTGAAATCTGCTGAGCAGAGCCACATATAGTATGATACAATATAACATCATCTAACATACTCTATTGGATTTCACTGTTATGTTGATTTGTTTTGGTCTCTTACTAATCAAAATTGATCATTTCAATACAAAATATGGTTATTATTCTAGTATTATTTTACTAATGTGCATACAAATAATTTGGGAACATTTGAATACATATTTTAGATCCCTCAAAGGTATTTTTAAAAGAGACTCTCAAAAGGTTAAAATATATGTATATATGTACATCCCTCCGTTCACTCACCTCAGTGCTTCAGATCCCATTTCTATATTGTATATGGAAATGCTCAGAATTCGAGATAAAATGAAGTTCTCTGGACATCCTATTAGTTATCCCATTGAAGCACAGTGCATTATACAGGAATCCTGAGTCGAGAAGACTGACTTTACATTTCTATTTAATATATCTTTAAGAAGAAAGCTGAGCAGTTCCATTTGTCCTTTTGCAGAAACAGAAATCTATTTCCCAAATTCTTAAAGGTCTAATTGAGCCTCGTATTATTCCAGACAATATTATGAGGAAGTACTGAGCCATGTAATGTCATTTCAACCGTTTTTAAAGTACACCATTTTTCATATTGAGACTTGAAAGGCTGGCACTGCAATAAAAGTACCATAGTAAGTACTCCGTAATATGACTTGCTCTGCTTTAGGCAGTAATACCAGTGAAAGGCCAAAGTGCAGCATAGGCTTATTATCCAATCTCTCTGACTTTCTTATACTAGAATAGTGGTCAATTCAAATACATCCATTTACTGAAACTACTGACCTTGTGTCTCCTAGATAGTATACTAAACATTACAGAACAAACAGCCACAAGGTGGTTGTTGGTCACTATAAGATACATTTGTCCTATGAAATATAACTTGTATTGTATGTGTGCAGCCCAACAGAACCCAGTTGTACAGCTGCCTGCCAGACAACAGGAGATTGAAGTGAACCGTCAGCAACGCTACTTCCGTATTCCATTTATTCGCCCAGCTGATCAGTACAAGGAGCCTCAGAACAAGAAGAAAGGATGGTGGTACGCACACTTTGATGGACCATGGATTGCCCGTCAAATGGAACTTCACCCAGATAAGCCACCCATCTTGCTAGTAGCTGGTATGTGTCGATTGTATAGTACTTTTATTTCTTATTACTGCGTTTGGCTTTCATTTATTGTCTATTAATTCATGTGAGATATTTACTTCCATAACTCTGGTTATGTAGACCAGAGAAAAAGGTTTCTGCATTAAGCCCCCTTTCTGACCATTGTAAACACTCAATCTCTTCTTTATAAATTATATGTTGGAATGTGCTAAAGTGGTCCACAATGTCAGGCATCAGTCCTGCACAAGCAGCTTTAATGTACTAAATCCGTATACAGTATATCTTAAATATTTAATGGCCAAATTATTATAGGCAATAGGTAGATTGTCTGAAAAATGTATGTCTTTAAATCTTTATGTAAAAGTAGTTTAGATTGAATACAATACTTTTTGTGTAATAGCACTAGATCTTAGAGGACATTTTACCACCTCCTACAACTACAGTTCTTAGCATGTGTTAATAGACACGGTTTCACAGATTCCATTTCTCTTGCCCCCACTATACCCAAGCAATTAATGCAGTTAGTTTTGGTGCCTGATATAGTTATTAGGCTCTGTACTGTCAGATGGGCAGGTTTAGGAAAGCGGGTGAGATTTAGAGCTCTAATCACAGGTGCACAGTATAGCAGAACTCAGAATCACATCCCTTGCCTCCTCTAGCCTGACACTACCCACCTGACTGCAGCATATGAGGCACCAAAGCTATCAGAACTTATTACTTGGGAAAGTTGGGGACTAGAGATCAAATTCCAGAGCCTATTAAGGGATGCAAAGAGATGGACCTAGTAGAGGTGAGGAAAGGGCCTCTTTAAAACAAATTTTCTCGTAAATTGATGTGACCATTAGTCTTCCTTTGGAGAGAAACCTAATGGTCCTTATTCTACTAGGGAATGTTCTATACGATTTGAACATTTTATATACGGCACTGAATATGTAAGTGTACATTATTTTTAAAGGCACATAAAAGATATGTCTGTGCTGGAGCTCTGTACTACAAGATGTTGTGAATAGAGATGAGCGAACAGTAAAATGTTCGAAGTTCGATATTCGTTTCGAGTAGCCCCTCAATATTCGACTACTCGAATCGAATATCGAACCCTATTATAGTCTATGGGGAGAAAATGCTCGTTTCAGGGGTAGGCAACATTCGATCAAATTACACTTACCAAGTCCACGAGTGAGGGTCGGGCTGGATCCTCCGAGAAGTCTTCTCCGTGCAGCGTCCCCGCGACATCTTCCAGCTCTGAATTCACTCTGCCAGGCATCGGGCCTGGGCAGAGCCGACTGCGCATGCCCGCACTACAAGCGGGCATGCGCAGTCGGCTCTGCCCAGGCCCGATGCCTGGCAGAGTGAATTCAGAACCTGAAGACGCCGCGGGGAAGTTGCACGGAGAAGACTTCTAAAGGTAGGAGAAGAACCAGCGTTGATTGGCCGACTGTATAGCATTCGGCCAATCAATGCTGGTTCTGCATCGAACTTTTACATTCGAATAGCGAGTGGTACTCGATCGAGTACGAGTATTTCGAATACTGTAGTATTCGATTGAATATCTACTCGATCAAATATTACTCGCTCATCTCTATTTGTGAACTTTAACTAATCCAAGCAGTCTTCTTATCTGTTTTATACAAACCACAAAAAAGGGTAAGTATGACATAATGAACACATTAATAATAAAAATCTCAAAAAATCTTTATTATAATAATAATAAAGAAGGCTCTCTGCGCCGAAACGCGCGTCGGGGTTTGGGTAGTGGGTGCCCGTCCCTGGTGATCTGCTGTTTACCTCCCCCATGGGTGAGTGTCTATACAAATCTCCTTGTACTTGTAACATGTCTTTCTTCTAACATATGGTGGTTACTAGACCTCTGAGGGCAATGTATACGCCGCTCTTTGTATACAGGAAGTAAGATAAATTTTAATAGGACCTGTAGTCTTTGATATTATAGGTTCTATTGTTCATCCTTAGGGGTGAACATAAAAATACTGGGAGTCAGAATTCATAATTGTGTCTTATATAGTTGTTTATGATGGTAACACTCACCTATATGAATTTCAATACATAATACGAGAGTGTGTATTTTGTACTTTAGTATGGCTCATGAGGGAAACTAGTAGTATTCACAGGGACCACCATTTGTTGTGGCATCCATTATACCCATTTGTGTATGTGTACATTTGCTTTCTTTGCATCGTCCTATATTGTGTATGTGTTAAATTATTATAATAAAGATTTTTTGAGATTTTTATTATTAATGTGTTCATTATGTCATACTTACCCTTTTTTGTGGTTTGTGTTTGAGCTTTTTGTGGTAAGGACATGTGGTTATAGGGCGTAGAATACACAATGGAACTGATATATCTACGTTTATTTTGCGTTCCGATTTTGCTTTGTGTCTTATTATCTGTTTTATAGTCTATGAAGGATCCAGATCTCGATTATTTTCTTGCATGCTTTATTTTAAAAACAAAACAAAAACTAATAAAAAATGTGCTAATTTCAGGCAAAGATGATATGGAGATGTGTGAATTGAGCCTTGAAGAAACCGGTTTGACAAGGAAACGAGGAGCAGAAATTTTGCCGAGACAGTTTGAAGAGATTTGGGAGCGATGTGGTGGAATTCAGTACTTGAGTAATGCAATTGAAAGTAGACAAGCCCGGCCAACATACGCTACTGCAATGCTACAAAATCTTCTTAAGTAGCTGTCAGTTGAATTTACTATTGCACTAAGAGATTAGTACATATGAGCTAAAGTAAAGGGAAACCAACCTCTAGCAGAGGATCTAGGCATTCCATAATCGTGTAATAGAGGAGTTTTAATATAAAGTGAACAGGTTTTATTAATTGCGGGTTTTATTAATTCCTACTTTTTGAAGGTTTGATCTATTAGCGTTATAGTGATGTGGTCTGTGGCCCTAGCAGGTTCTCTTATAGTTTTATTTTTCAACTTTATTTATCATGCATTTGGATTTGTGAGGCCTTACCTTTGTTAAATGTTTATTGTCTCATCTTGAGCATAGCAGTAATGTTTTCCCACTAAGAGCCAGGCCACAATACACTGTGCAAACCGGTTCTGTGGCATGAAACCGTTAAATGCTGGATAACTCCTCTATAATATAATGGAGCTTTACTTAGAAGAGGCCCAGTTTAATTGTAGAACATCTATAATCTTAGAAATACCATTCCATGCTATAGGTTGAACTTGAAACCATGATTGATTTTTTTTTTTCCCTTGATATGAAAATCTATGGCCTTTAAATCCTTTGCCTATTCTAGCATTTTATTCTTCTTTAATTTACAGGAGTATTTAATATTGAAGAATACTTTTTGGAATTTACTTTGTGGGTTTTTTTTTGTGACTTGAATACAATGAAAGGAGATGATATAAACTTGATACAATCTGTATCAATGTGTATGTTTTACTGCACTGAGATTTGAAGGTAGTTAGGTCACTAAGTATTTAAGATTCTAGATCCAAATTCTCTAACAATTGTAATGCACACGTGCTTGTCCCAAATCCGACCTTATCGGGAACACTTGTATAATATAGCTTATTAATCTGACATTCCTTACCAGGCTATAGACATTCCATTTTCTCAGTTTTACGCTGAGTTCTAGATGTTGCCGATTATTGGCCATGATATTACTGTTTGTTTATTTATAAACATTTAATACCATTGTTTTAGTGTCCTATCTGATAAAAAAAGAATAAAAATATATTCTTGTGACTTGAAATGTATCACTGAAGTTAATTTTGTGTTCCATGTGCTGTGAAAAAGATACTTTAGCTTGAAACCCTGTGTTCTTCCCTGTCATCTACAAAGGATATCATCGCAATCTGGTCCACTAATAAATTATATAGTTATTTCATAAGGTTCATAGTCCTTTTCTTCAGAGCTTTTTTTCTTTTTATTTGTGTTTATGTACAGTACCTGATGTGACAAATGACTGCACAAAGAAACCAGCAAAGAACAACATACGCCTGTTGTGCAAAGCCACATTGCAGGTTGAAAAAAAGACACAATATCGATGAATAGTATAGGTGGCGCTCTCAGGTCAAAAACAAAAAAATATTTACATATTTATTAGAGATGAGCGAACACTATTCGAAACAGCCGTTTCGAATGGCACACTCCCATAGAAATGAATGGAAGTGGCCGGCACACCGACTTTGCCGGTGGCTGGCCGCTTAACCCCCGCGTGCCGACTACGTCCATTCATTTCTCTGCAAGCGTGCTATTTGAAACGGCTGTTTCGAATAGTGTTCATTCATCTCTAATATTTGTCTAAAAGTATTATATAGCCCTCAATCTTCTCTTCACCTGGTTATATACTGCAATGTGACAACCTTTTTTCATATTTCAGAGCTTCCACACTGTATTCATTTGACAGTCTTTGGACTTTGTGTTACTCATGTATAAAGCACTGCTTCGGTTGCATTTTTATATGTAATCCAGTTTTGGCTGTATAGTTCAGATGATACTAGAACAGTATTATTATCTCTAAAACAATACTTTCATCTCTAGAAGGATGCCTTTGATACAGCATCGTGGTATTGAGGGTTGTAATTTACACCCACTTGTTTCCATTGTGATCAATTCAAGGCTACTGCCATATTTACACAATTGTTTAAAGACTGCTTAGTGCAAATTGTGTGCCAGTATATACTGTCTAGCAATAAGTATTTGGACACCTGTGGTAGAATAGAAAACATTTATTCATATCCAATAGTTGTTAGAACCCAGCAGATGCTTCCTTACAGATGGTATTGATCGACACAATACTCCCGGATGCCTGTTGAAACTCCTGGTGTATGTGAGCCATCGGTTGGGTGCGGTTTCTCTGGCCAGCACCCGTCGGTCTCTGTCTCCCAGTTTTGGAGGTCTGCTGACTCGGGGCACATTTTTTAACACAGTTTTGGAATTTTTTTTAGGGGTCAAAATGTAAATAAAACCATATAAATTTGGTATCCCTGGAACCGTACCGAAACACAGAATATAGGGGACATGTCATTTTGGCTGCACAGTGAACGCCGTAAAACCAAAGCCCGTAAGAAAGTCGCAGAAATGCATTTTTTCTTCAAATCCACCCCCATTCTGAATTTTTTTCCTGCTTCCCAGTACATTATATAAAATAATTAATGGAGAAAAATTTGTCCTGCATGAATTAAGACCTCATATGGCTCTGGGAGCGGAGAAATAAAAAAGTTATGGGGTTTAGAAGGAGGGGAGTCAAAAACGAAAATCAAAAAATGCCATCGGCGGGAAGGGGTTAAGGATCGACCATTTCTGTGGTACCCCACAATTACCCCTTTCTCAAAATCTAACAACTCTGCACTTCGTGGCATCTTACATGAGACTGATACCAATGCTGTTTCCTATTTAATGGCGGAAGGCGTGACGTACATCACGAGCACAGATATCTTCATTTGCATTATTGGTAGACAGTGTACAATAAAACAAGAGTGCGTTGGCAGCAAAGCCGATAATGGGTAATAGCCATAAGTTATTGTTTTTAATGCATGAACCAGAAATGAGTGCCTAATTTTGTGTAGATGACAGATGTACTTTAAAGGACTTTTTATTTATATCCCATATTTGAGTAACAATACAAACATTTCTGAGCTGTTTAGACATAAAATAGATGACTTTCTAGATGACCCGTGCTGTTATCAAAAGCCGCTCAAGCACTAATTAAATTGTTCCTTCACAAAAGACTTTCCATTAACAGTCAAGGAGACGGGAACATTATAAACATTTTATAACCCATACACTTTTCAAGAGCACGTGTCCTCTGTATTCTGGAGTGTATCTAAACCTCCACATTGAAATACCAAAAGTGGTCATCACCTAAATTAGTCTGACTTGTATATATCGGGCTATTTTTTAAATTTATTTATAATGTTATCACTGAAAAGCTTTCATCAAAATGTACTAAAATAACCATCCTAGTTGCTTAACAAATGTAATACTAAAAAACATTGCAGAAATGCCAATGGTTTGAATTGGAACAAAATCTGTGTCGTACATCGAAATTGTTGCCCTGAAATGAAAAAGAATGGGGGAGGGGAGTAGTTATATAAAATGCCCAAAAAGGTATTTGTTGTCTTCAATCTTGAATGAAATTGAACATTATATAACATTACATTTATTGAGGAATAAATGACCATTTATAATAATCTCAAATAGGCATCAACAGAAAAGCATTTTAGAATTGTAGACAAACGTGATACAATAATATCTTATGTAACAATAAACAATACTGTAATAAGCTGAATTGTTCAGCGAAGATATTTCCAAATGTCTCTTCCATTTCTCAGTGAAGACAGTGAATTCACTTTTAGGATTTTGAGGAGCCAGTGTTAGAGGAGAAAAAGTTCTTAGAATTTGCTTAATGACCAGGATATGTCTTTATAATGGGCAAAGGCTGGGGTATTGAGAATTTTTTTTTTTTTAATTGATATATTCACCACAAGTCCAAGTTTTGCCTCTTGAACATTATGGCCAGTGTTCATCAGAATTGGCTTTATTGCTTTATTTTAGTTAGTGTGTAAGCTGATCTGATTATTGATCCATAGTAGAATACAACAGTTTTAGAAATGCATGGGATAGATAGATAGATAGATAGATAGATAGATAGATAGATAGATAGATAGATAGAGAAATATGGTCCCACGAACTGCGGTTTTCACCACACATCGTCTGTTAGCATAACGCTGCATCTAAGATCTCCTGATGAACTATTAAGATAGGGAAACGCGTCGAGGCTAAGAATTGAGGCTATGTGATCATACCAACTTTTAAAAGAGAGTACGAGTGGGTAGTCTGATCTGACCATTGATCATTATAGGGACTGACCGGGCTCAGAGTATCAGACCAAAAATAAGGGAGACTCCCAATGTACGGCTACACCTCTCTTAGTGGTATTTGTACTATCATGTGCAGCATTATTTGTTAGCTATTCATTATTGTGGTGGGAATGTTTGGATGGCATAGGGCTAAAGAAATACGGGGTCTTTCTGTCTGTATACTAAGGGCAGAAATGGAAACCTGAATCCAACTTTAAACCCTTCATGTGACACAGCCACCACATTCACACTTTCTTTCCCTCCTATGTACTTCTGTAGTTCTAGGCTTGCTCAAATCCTTCTGTCTATTCATGTTATCCTAGATTGACTCTATGACGTTAAGATCAGGCCCTGTGGACACTAGATCATCACTTCCACGTTGCCTCCTCCATAAGGTGGAGACATCAAACATCGATTTGATTCAGATTTCTCTTTTCTTCATTCATTTAATGGGGATGTGTCATAAAAAATATTTATCCTCTGTTTATACAGTGATCAATGGTGACCACTGGGACCCTCACCAATCCTAGAAACGTGACATGGCTCACTTCAGTGTCAATAGTGAATGCTGTATTTCAAATATCTAAGGATGGTACTCCTATTGAAGTAAATGTTGGGCGGTGTCAGCATCCACCAGGGGTTCTCATCTGCCTTCACAGCAAGGGTAAAACAACCCTATTCTCAGGATCAGTGGGGTCTCAGCAGTCAGAATAGTAATTTGTCTTATAGATCAAGGAGAAATATTTTTAATGCCATAACCAATGCTATTTTGTTAAATGACAAAAATTATCACTTCTAAAATAACACTTCTACAGTCAGTTTTCCTGGATTATGTGGTGTTGAATTATGGAAATGTCACGCAATGTTTGGTAAATTTGTCACATATACAAGTATAGCACTTCTGTGTTGGTGTTACTCCTCTGACACTCACTCTAGGTAGTGAGTGGTGAAGACAATGTTGCGTTCTTTTAAAAAGTCTCATTTGATAACTCTGGAGTACAGCTAAGCAGGCTTACACTATTGCAAAGTATCTCAATTTTTGGGCAACTGATCTCAGAAAGTTGTAAATCTCTACTAATGTCCTATCAAGTTATTAAAGGGGTTTTCCCATCTCACTCTCTCAGCAGTTTGCCTGCTGCCTCTTCTTCTCCCTTCCTGTATTCTTCAGCAATTTGGTGGGCAGCTTTGACTGTTTGGTGGACAGGACACTATGAAGTATCTCAGTAGATATAGACATTGTCTTTACCATGAGAGATTATTTATTATACTCACTAGAAATCTATAATAATACAGATCAAATATGCACTGCAAATGTATATTACATTACACAGGTTTGTATAAAAGAGTTGCACAGACAACAGACTTGCAGTACCTTTATGCTTACATAGAGATGTTTATAAGCCTTTATCACCAAACTGCAATTAGCTGACCTGATTTTCCGTACAGCAGAGAACTCAGCCACCAGAGAGCAGTGACTCAGCATCTGACCTGTGTTATCAGATTCAAGGCAGAGTGCTTTGACAAGAACGTGTAAACAATGGGAGGGATAATCTAACATAGCAGGCAAACAAAGCAGCATTGCTGAAGCAATGTATTTAGGAAAACTCTTGAATTTACATAAGCTAGCAGTATGGATAGGATCATTGAGATGGGAATACCCCTTTAACCATTTAAAGAGTATTGGGGGGAATTTAACAAACCCTGCATTCTACAATGCAGAAGTAAATAGTCACAAAGTTGAGTCTGAGACATTTTAAAAAGGTTCCTGTACTATTCATTTATGCAAACTTCTTTATAACTGGAGGTGGGCTTTAAAAGTTTCCCTAATGATATTTCTCTCCCTATATCTTTTTTGGTTTCATTGCATCTAAAATGAAAAAGGAAGTGCATTTAAAAATTGTCTTAAGTGAAAATGTCCCATCGTTATGTGTTTACAGCTCCTATGCAGACCTCTATGTCTCTATGATAACAGATGAGTAATCTTTAGTAATACTCCCTTCCATTTGTCCTCTCTGAATATACTGAATGCACAGTAGCAAAACCTAAAGGAATACTGTAAATGGGAGGATTATGGCTGCAATAAGAGTCTCCACAGTGTACCATGAACATGCAGAGATTTACATCAAATCTATACTTACAAAATAGTAAGACATTAGTCAAGACAGGTTACAGATTTGCTTGATATTAAGTTTATGTGCATGTGCCATACACATTGCAATACCAGATCCAGCCTTTAATGACTTAGGTTTTCAGTAATAACCAAGCAAGATATTGGGCAGGATAATCTCCAGTCGTGGTTTCTTGTCTCTTCTTCCAGAAATATTAAAGCAGGTTCAGAATGTCCTTAGAGTAGGATTGAACATTTCTTTACACATTTCACACATCTATCCTCTAATTAATAGAAATCTAACACCAAATCTTAAAGGGTTTATTCTATACTTGGAAATGTGAGAGGGTCTTCTGTTTGTGTAACAACTTTTCATCATGACATAGAGATATTCTTCATTCCTTTCATTTCAGACACGGGTATCTGAGAATAAATTAGACACAGAGAAAAGGTTTGTTAGAATTGAATAGGAAAATGACAAGTTAGACTGAGCTGTTCCCAGTATATATGCTGCGAGATTTAATAAGGGCTTACTGTTCATTTCAGTCTATTGAAACGTGGGGAACAGCAAATTTGTTTAAAAGTATGCTTTGTGTAAATTAATAGTAATTCATTTATAGATGAGCTATAACAGAATATTGCTAATAATAGTCATCCATGCCAAAGAGCTGGACAAAAAGGGTGTAGCCATCATGAGACAAAGTAACATGAAGCTTTCCTATTGACATTGACACTTGCACTAGGTTCACACCTGTGCTCAGTTTTCCGTTCTTCGGGTCTGCTTGAGAACCCAAAAAACAGTAACCCAGTCCACTTAAAAAGCACTTACCCGCAGACCCCATAGACTACCGTATTTTGCGGACTATAAGGCGCACTGGACTATAAGGCGCAGCACTGTCCGGTGCACCTTATATGTGATTGAAAGCGGCGGCACGCAGACTTTGCCGGTGGCCGCTTCTATTCATTTCAATGGCACGCTTCCATTGAAATGAATTGAAGCGCTCGGCACGCGAGGAGTTAAGCGGCGGCCGGCGGCAAAGTCTGCGTGCCGCTTCCATACATTGCAATGGGAGCGTGCTATTCGAATAGTATTCGCTCATCTCTAACTTCAATTGTAAGAAGTTACAATTGAAGTTAGAGATGAGCGAATACTATTCAAATAGCACGCTCCCATTGCAATGTATGGAAGTGGCATGCAGACTTTGCCACCAGCCGCCGCTTAACTCCTCGCGTGCCGCCGCTTCCATCCATATATAAGGCGCACCGGACTATAAGGCGCACTTTCGATTTCTGAGGAAATCATAGGATTTTATGTGTGCCTTATAGTCCGGAAAATACAGTATATAATGGGGTCCGTCGGGTTTCTGACAGAAAAATGTGGAATGGGGGAACGGAATCCCTGAATGGACAATAAACATAAATGTGAACCCAGTCTTAGCTTTAGCAGTCATTATGATGGCCTGGACGTAGATGATCTCCCAATGTGTGCCAGAAATGGTGCTCTGCCCTTATGATTAAAGACATAGCTCTAGTCCATTGGTACCTGAACAGTGCGAATGGAATGCTGAGGGCATCAGAAACATGAGGATGAGCTACAATATAAAAGTAAGACATTGGAACAAACTGTAGACTATTTTTTTTTCATAGGAAACCTGTCACCAAATTTGAGGCCCCTAAATGAGTATCATGTCCTTATGCTGTTGGGGTTAGGGCATTAAATCTGGTGACATCCATGTCCGCCACTTTGTTAACCTGTTTTCTGAAGATATAGGCTGCAGGAGAATTGTCCTGACTTCTCTAGAGACTCCAGTGCATGTGAGGTAGATGGCGGTAATGTATACCGTCACTGCGTCTGTGCAATAAAACAAGGTGCGCTCTCCTTGGCTCCATTTGAGCTCAGGACATGAAATTACTGAAACTTTCATGTACAGACTTTCCAGGTTTCAGTCTTTCGGCTTCAGCTGAAATAAAGATGAGTTATCACCACAAATCACTGTGTCACTTCTATCACTTTTCAGAGACAGAATCGGAGTTTATGATGACAACTTTGCTGCTCTCCCTGTTAATACCTGTAAGAACAGAGCCTAGATGAAATTATTCTAAGTGGGTCGCCATCCCCCCTCCCCACCCATAGGTACGTCTAGATGGGACAAACGTTTACCCCAGCTCTGAGGCAAATCATATGGTCAGCGGCGTCTACATCTTCAACCTGTGTGACGTTCTGGGAGGTACAATATAAGATCCTTATGCATTGGTATCACACCCCTGCCCTCCTTCACTCCCTGAATCAAGCGATTCTGGCCACCTGCTGAAGATGCACCTTGGCCCTGGGCACCCTGGATCACATATTCTGGGGCTGCACCTTAAAAGTAGGATCCTGGAGTCAAGGCTATCATAGACAATCTTTTTATTTAGCCAATACCACTAGATCCTCTTGTCCACCTACTCAATTTGCCGCCATGGCAGATGGGCAAGAAGTACACAAAGCTTTTTCTTTACCTCTGCAAAGTGTCTAAATCCTTCATAGAGTTGCACAGGAAATCACATTTGGAACTTCTAAGAGCTAATTTGAATAATACGGGGTTGGCATTTAACTCCATATGGTCCCCTTGGGAGTCCTATTGTACGTTTCCGGATATCTGACTTGCCCTCCCCTTTCCCTTCTCCTTTTCACCTGTTTGTCTTCCCCTGTCGTGATGTCTTACTTGCTTCATCCTTTCTATTTTCTTTCAATTGGAGTTGTATTTTTGCCATTTCAGTATGTTACCTCTATGCTGTTTGTATTATTTTTCTATTTATTTTGAAAAATTCAATAAACATTTCAGGCACTGACACTCGGTCTTGCTATAAGAAGGTATAAAAGTGCTGCACTTTAAAGAGGATGTCAGAGGCTACTTTTGGGTTGTGTACCTCTTTGTGAGAGAAGGTTGACTGCTAGACATGTCTCTGTGCTCTCAAAGACATTTTGTCCGACATCTTTAGGCTGAGAGAAATAATAGTCTATTTGACAAATTTCCGCTATCTAGCATGTTATGACCTACTGTAGCTGTTAGAAGGAGTTGGGGGCTTTTGGTTGTATGAGGGCATTCATACACGATGAATAAGTTCAGGATGGAGCAGACAGACCATCAGTAATGAAAATCATTTGAGCCACCAACAAGCATGAGTTGCTGCCACAGTTCCCCTGTCTACCACTCAGGCACAGACAGCACCTTCATTACACATTGCCGTCACTGCCCAGGCTATTTCCAGGCACTTAGCAAAAGGAAATTTGGTATCACGGCACCCATTACAAGTCCTGTCATTGACAGTCAGGCACTGTCACCTTCATTTGCTGTGTAATCATGAACAAGAAACCTGATTTACTACACACTGTAACTATATGGTTTTTAGCACCATATCAAAGTTCGGTTTTCCAGTATGGAGGCCTCATGGTCACATTTCAATCCTGTCTTTGCTGTGTAGCATCACACTGCTTCTACTACTGATGTGATGATCTGAGGAGAAATTACATATGGCAAGTCAGTCACACCTAGTAGCCATATGAGGGAAGTTAATGGCTCAGTGATAATTACAGGGGATCCTGCGGCCACTATGTGTTTCCTCTCATGGTAGGGCTTCCTCGTGGTGTTTTTCAGCAGGATAATGCTTACCCACAGCAATGGATTCCCAGGAATGTGTCCTTGTCTTGTCTGGTTGCCAGACAGCTGGGTCTAGCTAAGACACCAGCATCGGCAGCCTACTGGAGCTACATGTGCAGATGCAACAAATGTACTATAAGAAACCATACATGTCTTAGCTTATCTGTGTTTTCTAGATTCCTGGCTGATCATTTGCAGGTTAATAAAGCAGCAATTTACATGAACCTGGGGTTCCAAAGCTGATTAGCAGAGGCATAATTGGAAACTGCAGAATTGCATCTACTGTACAATGTATTGCGATTAGGTTTGTGACAAATTTACTACTGCCAGACTTCTTTTAAGGGGTTAAGAGTCATCCAAGAATCTTTCACTCTTTTAGACTGTATTAGTAAATAATTCTGTGCCGCGGGTACAGGTCCCTCATATCAGGTCTCAGCGATACACACTGACACAATAGAGCGTACTTACTATTGTGTGTCAATGAAAACATTCATTTATTTGTGGGTTTCAGCTCAGTGGTAAATCAATCCTTTCATACACTACTCGCTTTATTATTCAAAAATTTAACATTCGGTTGAAGTTTTCTCATGAAAAGAATCAATATCATTTTTTTTTCCAAGACAACGTAAATGTTTGTAAACGTAGCGCTTGCAGAAAGACAGAATATTCATTTTCCTATTCAACAGCTTGTTAAGTGTTCTGGGCAATAATCGATTGCACTGTATCCACAAATGAGTCAACGGCAGTACATGGCCGTGTATAATTACTGCCATAGACGCAAGCAAAGCTATGAGCCTGTACACGTCTCCCTGCAGTCACTGCAATACTAGACAATAGAAGGAGGAGGGAGAAGACGCTCTGCCAGAGAACGCACCTTCTGTGTGAGTGACAGGAAGATTGACATTGTGGTATTGATATAGAAAACAGTAGTATGTTATCTCTCTATATGAGTGAATGACTAATAAGATGTAGAGGCTGTATATACAGTATAACAAAATGTATTGAGCTGCATGCATATGGCTGAACATAATAGTTTAGGTTTTTTAGGGGATAAAAGTTCATTTTAACACATTAGGAACCAGCCTACTTTAGGCTTTCAGCTTTCACCTCTGCAGTCCTATAGTCATTATATTGACACCATCAGAGGCCCCATAAAGAGCTATTGCTCATGATCACAGAGGACTCGGACTGTGGGGATTACGGAGTAGTCTCCAATGTGCAAAATAGGAGACCCAGTGGTTATGGTACTCACTATTTCTGAGCAGGTACCATATGTAAAAGCCCAGCATCAGTAAAGCTTTGATCTTTTTTGTATGCCATGCACAGAAAGGACTAAATATGTTTTATAATTTATCTATGGGTTCATGATTGTTATGCTTATTGTTTTTACTGAAAACATTTGTTTTTATTTTGTTACAATTTTGAACTTATTTAAGAGTTCTTTTTTATCCTCCCAGGGGACTTGAAGCTGCAGTCCATTGATTGCTGACATAATACTATGGTATACACCTTCCAAAACATCACAGGAAAACTGACCAGCTAACTAATAAGCCACTTCTGGTATGGCCTAATCGGCAGATTCCTCTGACTCACCCAGTGCCCATGTTCAGCGTCAATATTGAAGGATGTACCAATTGTAGATCTAAAGCCTTATGCACACAACTGTATGTATTTTCAGTCTACTAGCTGTGTTTGTCATGTCATGAATCACAGGACCGTGACTGTGAGCCCGGGGCAAAACTCACAACCAGTCATATCCATGAGTCCTTATATAAAATGTCTCGCTCACTGTGCTATGTTCTTTCTGGAACTCATACTTACGTTTATAAGGGTTATGGATATAGTGTAAAACAGTCACATATGACCTACTGGTTGGGACACCAGGCCCTGTATTATTGTCAAGAATCTCAGTTTAGCTGCTTTTGTTTTAAGGTTACCGTACCAACCTGTGAAGCTTCTGCAGTTTTCAGGCCTCTCCTATACAATACAATTAGCAGCTGAGGAGAGATATTTAAACCCTGTTCCTGCTCATCCAGCTGCCTGTTATTTGGTTTTACCTAGTGTGGCTTTCATATCCTGATCGTTTTTGCTACATTTCTTTACATTGACTTTTGAAAAGCATCAGGAAATTGCCAACAGCGACATGATACGGAATGCACAGGGCCCCCTAGGGGACTGAAAGGCAAGTGGAAGTGGCTGTGAGCTGGAGCGGTTATCGGTAAATAGGGCCACAGCAAGAGTATTTGTTGGCCTAGTGGTTTTGTTCGTGCTAAACACCTCTGAAACAAACCTGTTATTATTATACTGTAGGATCTCTTCAGACTCAAGAGTATAATGATTAGAAGCCCAGGGAAAGTGATCAAACATAAAAATCAGTGTTATTCACCTCTCCTGGGCTCCAGCACTGGTCTTTGGGCCTCTTCAATGACTTCACAGATTGCTGAGGCCTGTAATTTAGGTCATAATTGAGTCATAATGCGTTGTGTCTTCGATGTGACCCAAGTGACCGCTGAGGCCCGATATCAGATACGTCACTGAAGAGGCCTGAAGACCAGTCCCTGAGCCAAGGAGAGGTAAGTAACACAGTTTTTTTAAATGTTTGATCATCTGTCCTGGGCCTCTGCTCATTATATTCTCAGATCTGATGAGTCCCCAGAGTATAATAATAGTTCATAGGTAGTTAACCCCAAAAATTGCTGCTGAACTCAAATTTTTTAAAAAAATATTTGCAATGAACATGTAGAGGTCCCTATGAGACATTATATGGTATGGAGGCCACTATGAGACATTATACTGTGGGAAGCAGGTACTATGGGACATTATATTGTATGAAGGCAACTATGGAACATAATACTGTTGTAGAGGGGCCACTATGGAACATTATATTGTGTGGAGGGGCCACTGTGGGATATTCTACTGTGTGAAGGGGTCATTATTGGACATTATATTGAATGGAGGGGCCACTGTGGGACATTAATAGTATGGAGGTCACTATAAGACTGTGGAAAATTGGTGAAGGAGCCACTGGGGGCTAGCAAAGGGAACATTTTACTATGTGGGGCCAAGAAAAGGGCTGCTATACCGTGCATGTGTGTAGGAGTGAGGGGGAGTGAAAAATTTACTATGGGATCCAGTCTTTGATATTTATGCCCCTGAGTGGGAGATTATAGTGGGCTATCCCCACAGTTTACACATTGATGTACATGAACTCTACAGATGTAGTAGAGTTTAACTTCAGAATGTGTTAACAACACAGGCGAAGTGTGTTATGTTGGGTATGTCTTTTCAATGACATTGTTTATAAGATAACACACTTGCTACATATGTATATCATAGATACCTCTTCTATATAAAACTGGAAATCCTGTATAGATTACTTGTACTTTATGAAGCAATATGGAATCAAACAGGGCAAAGTTTCCATGTAATTTGGTTTGGCCATATCTCATCCTATAGGTCAAGTCAGTTTATTGTTAGGTAGTTATGTATCATGAAATCATATTTATCAATATTTCCCACCCCAAAACACAGGTTTCCCAGTCCCATTGGCTGTCACTGCCCAGCTAATGGAACTAAAAATGTACTACTATTACAAAAATGTAAAAGGTTGTCCATTGCCCACATGCCCTATTAGTAAGAGGCGTATCACGTTTTAATCTATAATAGACTTTTCCTCTTTATCACTGCTTTCAACCTCATATGCAATTCAGATTTGCGTTAGAAATAACAGGACATCTCAGGTCAGCAGCCATCCCCTAGTATGTAATCGTATTCCCTGTTCACAGTATTAACCTGGTCTGTCCTTTTGATGGCTATGGACATTAGTTAGCAATTCCTATATCTATCTGCCATCCTTCTCATGTGCACATTATCAAGTGCTAAATAGTGAATATACACATAGGGATGTAATACATAAAATCTCCCTATAAACTATTTTTCTTCCTTTTATGAGAACTATATTTTTTTGTAAGGAAAAAGTAACCTTTAAAGCGGATACATATATTTTAGATTTTTCTCATTATGCCATCTTTTGATGAATATGTTTATTTTCATATCCGCAAGGTATATTCTGCTGTGCAGTGACAATATTATCCATTTCCTTCTTATAGATTACATTTTGATTTGTAGGATCATGATCCAGGGCCATGTGGTGTTTCTTTTGTTTTATTTCATAAAAAGCTGCTTGTGACATGAGTGCAATAAATTCTGGGATAATAACAGTTTGCAAGCATGCAGAGCAAATTACAGTGTTATGACAGTCATTACTGGGCAGATGCCATGTCAGAGCCGGGCGCTGATAATAATATTGAATAGAAAGCTATGCCATGTGAGTTTAAAGTATACCTTCAATTTTATAGAAAGTTCAATACATAGCTGTTATAAATAGATATATATATATTTTTTCAGCTTAACCATTCTCTTAGATGATATGATACTTGAACTTGTAGACCAAGTGACCACCACAAGGTAACTAGAGAGAGGTTTCTTGTTGGCTGCATCCCTTAATGGGAGATGAGACCTTCAGCAGGGATCCAATATCCTGGCACCAAGTCCTTCTAACAACGTAGTTATAGATGTGGTCGTGTTAACTAGTAACAGATGGAGCCACTCTTTTTTCTTGTGTGGCACCCCTCACCTCTACGAATGTGCATTTATAGTTTATAGACTATAGATAATACTTGTCTATATGTAACCTCCTAATACCACATGTGATTTTGAAGACCAAGCATTTTTTTTTCCCCTTACGTCCCCAACAGCAGCACAACATACGGGGAATTTTCTGCCCCTGTGTGCTAATAGGACAGGCGAAATTTTTAATTAGCATAATAAAATGCAGCCTAACTCCCTATAAGTAGACCTAGAGCCCTCCCTCTTGCGTGATTTTTTTATGTCCTGTGTGTTGGGACAGGTGGACAGGACTCTATAGGTCCTCTATCTTCAAGGACTGGTTGTCCCCCCCCCTGCTCCTTTGTTTCCCTGCTCCTTGCATTCCTCACCAAAGACCTCCAGCCATGCCCCCCCCCCTCCCACCTCAGCTCCTATGGCGGTCCTGTGTGTTCTCCTGCAACGGAGAGGTTTTCTTTGCTGCCAGCTGGTTCTTCTAGCCTTAGATTTCATGGAGCTTGCTTTTTTGCCATGGGAGGCTCTTTAGGGAAGCACCGGGCCATTCTTCCAGGCCATCAGGTAGAAGGCCAGGTTAACTGGCCGGAACCTTTGTTATGCTGCTATGTTCTGGGGGGCGGGATTGAGGGGGGGGCACCTCTTAGTGGCACTTCCAATTCACTACTGTGACAAGAAGTGGTGTATTCTATGCCATCTTCGGCCGAAGCAATTGAGTCAGGGTGAGCACTTAGCCTGAAGGGGTCCAGGACTGTTTTGGGGAGGGGAGGGAGCTTATGGCACAAGTTTTATCCCTGGTTTGGTGCTGCTCTTATAGAGCTCTCAGAGGCTTCTATTCTCTGCCTTCTTATGTTACAGAGGCAGGTTCTGTCGTGGCAGTTGCTAGTTGCTAGCTACTTTCTCCTTGCTGGTCATTTGCATGCATTTGCTTCTTACCTTCATTGAAGAAGTTGTCTCTATTCAAGGTTTTGGTGAGTTATTATCTGTGAGCCCTTTTCTGTTGGGTAAGTTGGCATCTGATTACATTTTTTCTAAACCTTTGTTCAGGTTTATAACCACATTTATTACCTTTGGAAAAAGAGTATATCCTTCACCACTGTCAGCTGGTGAGATTTGTGGAAATATATGATGGTTACTTGCTAATTGAATTTTTTTGTCAGTCTAAATACTGATTGTATTTCTTCAGATAACCTCATTATCAACCCCTCTTGGGGCTCACAGGGCTAGGAAAGGTCCAACAAAAAGGAAACACTTGGCATGTTTGGAGTGTGAAATCCCGCTTGCTGATGGTAGGAGAAAGTCTTTACCCTCTATTAAATCCGGGAGACCTTCCAGCCTAAGTCTGTCTTTTGTTTCAGGCTATGATTATACCAGATGCCTCTCCTGCCGTGGCCCTCTGGAAGAGGAACCCTCTACCTGCAATGTAGTCATTAGAGATGAGCGAACACTAAAATGTTCGAGGTTCGAAATTCGATTCGAACAGCCGCTCAATGTTCGTGTGTTCGAACGGGTTTCGAACCCCATTATAGTCTATGGGGAACAGATACTCGTTAAGGGGGAAACCCAAATCCGTGTCTGGAGGGTCACCAAGTCCACTATGACACCCCAGGAAATGATGCCAACACCTCTGGAATGACACTGGGACAGCAGGGGAAGCATGTCTGGGGGCATCTAACACACCAAAGACCCTCTATTACCCCAACATCACAGCCTAACAACTACACACTTTACACACTCAATACCACCTCTCTGACAGTAGGAAAACACCTTGAAACATGTGTATTTGGCACTTGCAGTGAGGAGAGCTTGTCACCAGCAGTGAATTTGGCCCTTGTAGTAAGTTGAGGTTGGCACCAACATTTGTTTTGAAAATCAGGGTGGATTGAGCCTCTAACCAGCAGAGTTTGGGCAAATTCATGGTGGAGGGAGCCTCTAAACACCCCAGTTTGGGCAAATTCATGGTGGAGGGAGCCTCTAAAAACCCCAGTTTGGACCAATTCATGGTGGAGGGAGCCTCTAACCAGCCCAGTTTGGGCAAATTCATGGTGGAGGGAGCCTCTAAAAAACCCAGTTTGGACCAATTCATGGTGGAGGGAGCCTCTAACCAGCCCAGTTTGGGCAAATTCATGGTGGAGGGAGCCTCTAACCAGCCCAGTTTGGACCAATTAATGGTGGAGGGAGCCTCTAACCAGCCCAGTTTGGACCAATTAATGGTGGAGGGAGCCTCTAACCAGCCCAGTTTGAACCAATTCATGGTGGAGGGAGCCTCTAAACAGCCCAGTTTGGGCAAATTCATGGTGGAGGGAGCCTCTAAAAAACCCAGTTTGGACCAATTCATGGTGGAGGGAGCCTCTAACCAGCCCAGTTTGGACCAATTAATGGTGGAGGGAGCCTCTAACCAGCCCAGTTTGGACCAATTCATGGTGGAGGGAGCCTCTAAACAGCCAAGTTTTGGGAAATTCATGGTGGAGGGAGCCTCTAACCAGCCCAGTTTGGACCAATTCATGGTGGAGGGAGCCTCTAAACAGCCAAGTTTTGGGAAATTCATGGTGGAGGGAGCCTCTAACCAGCCCAGTTTGGACCAATTCATGGTGGAGGGAGCCTCTAAAAAACCCAGTTTGGACCAATTCATGGTGGAGGGAGCCTCTAAACAGCCCAGTTTGGGCAAATTCATGGTGGAGGGAGCCTCTAACCAGCCCAGTTTGGACCAATTAATGGTGGAGGGAGCCTCTAAACAGCCCAGTTTGGGCAAATTCATGGTGGAGGGAGCCTCTAACCAGCCCAGTTTGGACCAATTCATGGTGGAGGGAGCCTCTAACCAGCCCAGTTTGGGCAAATTCATGGTGGAGGGAGCCTCTAAAAAACCCAGTTTGGACCAATTCATGGTGGAGGGAGCCTCTAACCAGCCCAGTTTGGGCAAATTCATGGTGGAGGGAGCCTCTAACCAGCCCAGTTTGGACCAATTAATGGTGGAGGGAGCCTCTAACCAGCCCAGTTTGGACCAATTCATGGTGGAGGGAGCCTCTAACCAGCCCAGTTTGGACCAATTAATGGTGGAGGGAGCCTCTAAACAGCCAAGTTTTGGGAAATTCATGGTGGAGGGAGCCTCTAACCAGCCCAGTTTGGACCAATTCATGGTGGAGGGAGCCTCTAAACAGCCCAGTTTGGGCAAATTCATGGTGGAGGGAGCCTCTAAAAAACCCAGTTTGGACCAATTCATGGTGGAGGGAGCCTCTAATTAGCCCAGTTTGGACCAATTAATTGTGGAGGGAGCCTCTAACCAGCCCAGTTTGGACCAATTAATGGTGGAGGGAGCCTCTAAACAGCCCAGTTTGGGCAAATTCATGGTGGAGGGAGCCTCTAACCAGCCCAGTTTGGACCAATTAATGGTGGAGGGAGCCTCTAACCAGCCCAGTTTGGACCAATTAATGGTGGAGGGAGCCTCTAACCACCCCAGTTTGGACCAATTCATGGTGGAGGGAGCCTCTAACCAGCCCAGTTTGGACCAATTCATGGTGGAGGGAGCCTCTAAAAAACCCAGTTTGGACCAATTCATGGTGGAGGGAGCCTCTAAACAGCCCAGTTTGGGCAAATTCATGGTGGAGGGAGCCTCTAAAAAACCCAGTTTGGACCAATTCATGGTGGAGGGAGCCTCTAACCAGCCCAGTTTGGACCAATTAATGGTGGAGGGAGCCTCTAAACAGCCAAGTTTGGACCAATTCATGGTGGAGGGAGCCTCTAAAAACCCCAGTTTGGACCAATTCATGGTGGAGGGAGCTTCTAACCAGCCCAGTTTGGACCAATTAATGGTGGAGGGAGCCTCTAACCAGCCCAGTTTGGACCAATTAATGGTGGAGGGAGCCTCTAACCACCCCAGTTTGGACCAATTCATGGTGGAGGGAGCCTCTAAACAGCCAAGTTTGGACCAATTCATGGTGAAGGGAGCCTCTAAAAACCCGTTTGGACCAATTCATGGTGGAGGGAGCCTCTAACCAGCCCAGTTTGGGCAAATTCATGGTGGAGGGAGCCTCTAAACAGCCCAGTTTGGGCAAATTCATGGTGGAGGGAGCCTCTAACCAGCCCAGTTTGGACCAATTAATGGTGGAGGGAGCCTCTAACCAGCCCAGTTTGGACCAATTAATGGTGGAGGGAGCCTCTAACCACCCCAGTTTGGACCAATTCATGGTGGAGGGAGCCTCTAAACAGCCAAGTTTGGACCAATTCATGGTGGGGGGAGCCTCTAAAAACCCCAGTTTGGACCAATTCATGGTGGAGGGAGCCTCTAACCAGCCCAGTTTGGACCAATTAATGGTGGAGGGAGCCTCTAAACAGCCAAGTTTTGGGAAATTCATGGTGGAGGGAGCCTCTAACCAGCCCAGTTTGGACCAATTCATGGTGGAGGGAGCCTCTAAAAAACCCAGTTTGGACCAATTCATGGTGGAGGGAGCCTCTAACCAGCCCAGTTTGGACCAATTCATGGTGGAGGGAGCCTCTAAACAGCCCAGTTTGGGCAAATTCATGGTGGAGGGAGCCTCTAAAAAACCCAGTTTGGACCAATTCATGGTGGAGGGAGCCTCTAATTAGCCCAGTTTGGACCAATTAATGGTGGAGGGAGCCTCTAACCACCCCAGTTTGGACCAATTCATGGTGGAGGGAGCCTCTAAACAGCCAAGTTTGGACCAATTCATGGTGAAGGGAGCCTCTAAAAACCCGTTTGGACCAATTCATGGTGGAGGGAGCCTCTAACCAGCCCAGTTTGGGCAAATTCATGGTGGAGGGAGCCTCTAAACAGCCCAGTTTGGGCAAATTCATGGTGGAGGGAGCCTCTAACCAGCCCAGTTTGGACCAATTAATGGTGGAGGGAGCCTCTAACCAGCCCAGTTTGGACCAATTAATGGTGGAGGGAGCCTCTAACCACCCCAGTTTGGACCAATTCATGGTGGAGGGAGCCTCTAAACAGCCAAGTTTGGACCAATTCATGGTGGAGGGAGCCTCTAAAAACCCCAGTTTGGACCAATTCATGGTGGAGGGAGCCTCTAACCAGCCCAGTTTGGACCAATTAATGGTGGAGGGAGCCTCTAAACAGCCAAGTTTTGGGAAATTCATGGTGGAGGGAGCCTCTAACCAGCCCAGTTTGGACCAATTCATGGTGGAGGGAGCCTCTAAACAGCCCAGTTTGGGCAAATTCATGGTGGAGGGAGCCTCTAAAAAACCCAGTTTGGACCAATTCATGGTGGAGGGAGCCTCTAATTAGCCCAGTTTGGACCAATTAATTGTGGAGGGAGCCTCTAACCAGCCCAGTTTGGACCAATTAATGGTGGAGGGAGCCTCTAAACAGCCCAGTTTGGGCAAATTCATGGTGGAGGGAGCCTCTAACCAGCCCAGTTTGGACCAATTAATGGTGGAGGGAGCCTCTAACCAGCCCAGTTTGGACCAATTAATGGTGGAGGGAGCCTCTAACCACCCCAGTTTGGACCAATTCATGGTGGAGGGAGCCTCTAACCAGCCCAGTTTGGACCAATTCATGGTGGAGGGAGCCTCTAACCAGCCCAGTTTGGACCAATTAATGGTGGAGGGAGCCTCTAACCACCCCAGTTTGGACCAATTCATGGTGGAGGGAGCCTCTAAAAAACCCAGTTTGGACCAATTCATGGTGGAGGGAGCCTCTAAACAGCCCAGTTTGGGCAAATTCATGGTGGAGGGAGCCTCTAAACAGCCCAGTTTGGGCAAATTCATGGTGGAGGGAGCCTCTAACCAGCCCAGTTTGGACCAATTAATGGTGGAGGGAGCCTCTAACCAGCCCAGTTTGGACCAATTCATGGTGGAGGGAGCCTCTAAACAGCCCAGTTTGGGCAAATTCATGGTGGAAGGAGCCTCTAACCAGCAGAGTTGTGGGAAAGCAGGGTGGAGGGAGCCTCTAACCAGCAGAGTTGGTGGAAATCAGGGTGGAGGGAGCCTCTAACCAGCAGAGTTGGGGGAAATCATGTTGGAGGGAGCCTAGTATTAGCAGAATTGTGCAACGCTTATGGTGGATGAGTATGAGGATGCGGAGGAATTGGAGAGGTTGAGTACAGACATGGAGTTTCATGTTGGGGTGCTTTACACAGGTGGGCACAAAAATGAAGGCTCTATCCAGTGGTGGTTCATTTTTATCAAAGTGAGCCGGTCGGCACTCTCAGCTGACAGACGGGTGCGCTTGTCAGTGATGATGCCACCGGCTGCACTGAACACCCTCTCAGATAGGACGCTGGCGGCAGGACAGGACAGCACCTCCAAGGCATATAGGGCAAGTTCAAGCCACAGGTCCAACTTCGACACCCAATACGTGTAGGGCGCAGAGGGGTCGGAGAGGACAGGGCTGTGGTCGGAAAGGTATTCCCGCAACATGCGCCTATACTTCTCACGCCTGGTGACACTAGGACCCTCCGTGGCGGCACTTTGGCGAGGGGGTGCCATCAAGGTGTCCCAGACCTTAGACAGTGTGCCCCTCGTTTGTGTGGACCGGTGAGAACTTGGTTGCCTACTGGAGGAACTGCCCTCCCTGCCGCCACTGTCACATGCTGGAAACATCTCCATCATATTCTGCACCAATTGCCTGTGGCAAGCATTGATGCGATTGGCCCTCCCCTCTACCGGAATAAAAGACGAGATGTTGTTTTTATACCGGGGGTCAAGGATAGCAAAGATCCAGTACTGGTTGTCCTCCATGATTTTGACAATACGCTTGTCGGTTGTAAAGCACCCCAACATGAACTCAGCCATGTCTGCCACAGTGTTAGTTGGCATGACTCCTCTGGCCCCACCGGAAAGTTCAATCTCCATTTCCTCCTCATCCTCCATGTCTACCCATCCGCGCTGCAACAATGGGACGATTCGAAGTTGCCCGGAAGCCTCCTGTATCACCATCACATCATCGGACAACTCTTCTTCCTCCTCCTCCTCCTCCTCCTCCTCCTCCATTAAACGCAGTGAAGCGGACAGATGTGTGGACCTACTCTCCAGCTGTGACGGATCGGATGCTATCCCTAACTCCTCTGTGTGATCTGAGTTATCCCTGATGTCAATCAGGGATTCTCTCAGAACACACAAGAGCGGGATTGTAAGGCTCACCATCGCATCCTCAGAGCTCACCCTCCTTGTGGACTCCTCAAAGACCCGTAGGATGTCACAAAGGTCTCTCATCCATGGCCACTCATGGATGTGAAACTGAGGCAGCTGACTTTGTGGCACCCTAGGGTTTTGTAGCTGGTATTCCATCAAAGGTCTCTGCTGCTCAACCACTCTATTCAACATCTGAAACGTTGAGTTCCAGCGTGTGGGGACGTCGCACAAAAGCCGGTGTTGTGGCACATGCAGGCGTTGCTGGAGAGATTTTAAGCTAGCAGCGGCTACTGTCGACTTGCGAAAGTGGGCGCACATGCGCCGCACTTTCACCAGTAGCTCTGGAACATTGGGGTAGCTCTTTAGGAAACGTTGCACCACTAGGTTGAAGACGTGGGCCAGGCATGGAACATGTTGGAGTCCGGCAAGCTCCAGAGCTGCTACCAGGTTCCGGCCGTTATCACAAACGACCATGCCTGGGCCCAGGTGCAGCGGCTCAAACCATATTGCCGTCTCATCGAGGAGGGCATCCCTCACCTCGGAGGCAGTGTGCTGTCTGTCCCCCAAGCTGATCAGCTTCAGCACAGCCTGCTGACGTCTACCAACGCCAGTGCTGCAACGTTTCCAACTCGTAGCTGGGGTCAATCTAACAGCGGAGGAGGAGGCGGTGGCGGAGGAGGAGGCGGAGGAGGAGGCGGTAGAGGAGGAGGAGGAGGGGGGTGTTCTTCTCGTGTCCCTGCCAGGAATGTTAGGCGGGGAGACGAGGTACACCGGGCCAGTTTGGGAAGCAGTCCCAGCCTCAACTACATTTACCCAGTGTGCCGTCAGTGAAATGTAGCGTCCCTGTCCGCATGCACTTGTCCACGCGTCGGTGGTCAAGTGGACCTTTGTGCAAAGCGCGGAACTAAGGGCCCGCCTGATGTTGAGTGACACGTGCTGGTGCAAGGCGGGGACGGCACACCGGGAGAAGTAGTGACGGCTAGGGACGGCATAGCGAGGTGCCGCAGTTGCCATCAGGTCCAGGAAGGCGGGAGTTTCAACAAGCCGGAACGCCAACATCTCCTGGGCCAGCAGTTTAGCGATGTTGGCGTTCAAGGCTTGCGCGTGTGGGTGGTTAGCAGTGTATTTCTGCCGCCGCTCCAATGTCTGAGAGATGGTGGGTTGTTGTAAAGAAACGCCTGATGGTGCCTTTGATGGTGCAGGAGAAGGAGATAAGACAGGACCAGGGGAGGATGAGGTAGAAGTCAACAAAGTGGCGGAGGCAGATGAAGTGGTGTCCTGGCTCGTCCTCTGGAGTGCATCGCCAGCACAGTCAGCAGTGGCAGTGGCAGAGGCAGAGGCAGAGGCAGTGGCAGTGGCGTGAACGGCAGGCGGCCTTTGTCCTGCCGTTGCTGCCTGCCACTGATTCCAGTGCTTGGATTCCAAATGACGGCGCATTGAAGTGGTGGACAGGTTGCTCTTCTCAGAGCCCCTAATCAATTTCGAGAGGCAAATTGTGCAGACAACACTATATCTGTCCTCGGCGCATTCCTTGAAAAAACTCCACACCTTCGAGAAACGTGCCCTCGAGGTGGGAGTTTTTCGGGGCTGGGTACGAACTGGAACATCTTGGGAGATTCCGGGTGTGGCCTGGCTTCGCCTAAGCTGCTGACCTCTGCCTCTGCCTCTAGCTACCCTTTTTGGTGCTGCACCTGCCTCAACATCCACACTACTTTCCCCGCTTGACATCCCCCCTGTCCAGGTCGGGTCAGTGTCCTCATCATCCACCACTTCCTCTTCCAACTCCTGTCTCATCTCCTCCTCCCGCACAATGCGCCAGTCAACTGGATGCCCTGACGGCAACTGCGTCACATCATCGTCGATGAGGGTGGGTTGCTGGTCATCCACCACCAAATCGAACGGAGATGGAGGAGACTCTAGTGTTTGAGCATCTGGACACAGATGCTCCTCTGTTAGGTTCGTGGAATCGTGACGTGGAGAGGTAGGTTGAGGGACAATGAAAGGAGCGGAGAACAGCTCTGGGGAGCAGGGACAGTTTGGGTTATTGTTCTGTAAAGCTTCGGAATTTTGGGAGGAAGGAAGACAAGACTGTTGGGTAATAGGAGGAGAGGAGGCAGAGTCTGACTGGCTGCTGGACAATGTGCTGTAAGCGTTCTCTGACAGCCATTGCAAGACCTGTTCCTGGTTCTCGGGCCTACTAAGGTTTGTACCCTGCAGTTTAGTTAATGTGGCAAGCAACCCTGGCACTGTGGAGTGGCGCAATGCTTGCTGCCCCACAGGAGTAGGCACGGGACGCCCTGTGGCTTCACTGCTACCTTGCTCCCCAGAACCATTCCCCCGACCTCGCCCACGGCCTCGTCCACGTCCCTTTCCGGGAGCCTTGCGCATTTTGAATTCCTAGTTAGAAATTGGCACTGTATACCAGTAGTAAAAATTGTGGGTGCACGTAACCCCAATATATTCTTTGAATTCCCAGTCAGACACTGGCACTATATGGCAGTAGCAAGAAATGAGGGTATTTGTATTCCCAATATACTCTTTGAATTCCCAGTCAGACAATGGCACTGTATACCAGTAGTAAAAATTGTGGGTGCACGTAACCCCAATATATTCTTTGAATTCCCAGTCAGACACTGGCACTATATGGCAGTAGCAAGAAATGAGGGTATTTGTATTCCCAATATACTCTTTGAATTCCCAGTCAGACAATGGCACTGTATACCAGTAGTAAAAATTGTGGGTGCACGTAACCCCAATATATTCTTTGAATTACCAGTCAGAAACTGGCACTATATGGCAGTAGCAAGAAATGAGGGTATTTATAACCCCAATATATTCTTTGAATTCCCAGTCAGACAATGGCACTGTATACCAGTAGTAAAAATTGTGGGTGCACGTAACCCCAATATATTCTTTGAATTACCAGTCAGAAACTGGCACTATATGGCAGTAGCAAGAAATGAGGGTATTTGTATTCCCAATATACTCTTTGAATTCCCAGTCAGACAATGGCACTGTATACCAGTAGTAAAAATTGTGGGTGCACGTAACCCCAATATATTCTTTGAATTACCAGTCAGAAACTGGCACTATATGGCAGTAGCAAGAAATGAGGGTATTTATAACCCCAATATATTCTTTGAATTCCCAGTCAGACAATGGCACTGTATACCAGTAGTAAAAATTGTGGGTGCACGTAACCCCAATATATTCTTTGAATTCCCAGTCAGAAACTGGCACTATATGGCAGTAGCAAGAAATGAGGGTATTTGTATTCCCAATATACTCTTTGAATTCCCAGTCAGACAATGGCACTGTATACCAGTAGTAAAAATTGTGGGTGCACGTAACCCCAATATATTCTTTGAATTACCAGTCAGAAACTGGCACTATATGGCAGTAGCAAGAAATGAGGGTATTTATAACCCCAATATATTCTTTGAATTCCCAGTCAGACAATGGCACTGTATACCAGTAGTAAAAATTGTGGGTGCACGTAACCCCAATATATTCTTTGAATTCCCAGTCAGAAACTGGCACTATATGGCAGTAGCAAGAAATGAGGGTATTTGTATTCCCAATATATTCTTTGAATTCCCAGTCAGACAATGGCACTGTATACCAGTAGTAAAAATTGTGGGTGCACGTAACCCCAATATATTCTTTGAATTACCAGTCAGAAACTGGCACTATATGGCAGTAGCAAGAAATGAGGGTATTTATAACCCCAATATATTCTTTGAATTCCCAGTCAGACAATGGCACTGTATACCAGTAGTAAAAATTGTGGGTGCACGTAACCCCAATATATTCTTTGAATTCCCAGTCAGACACTGGCACTATATGGCAGTAGCAAGAAATGAGGGTATTTGTATTCCCAATATACTCTTTGAATTCCCAGTCAGACAATGGCACTGTATACCAGTAGTAAAAATTGTGGGTGCACGTAACCCCAATATATTCTTTGAATTACCAGTCAGAAACTGGCACTATATGGCAGTAGCAAGAAATGAGGGTATTTATAACCCCAATATATTCTTTGAATTCCCAGTCAGACAATGGCACTGTATACCAGTAGTAAAAATTGTGGGTGCACGTAACCCCAATATATTCTTTGAATTACCAGTCAGAAACTGGCACTATATGGCAGTAGCAAGAAATGAGGGTATTTGTATTCCCAATATACTCTTTGAATTCCCAGTCAGACAATGGCACTGTATACCAGTAGTAAAAATTGTGGGTGCACGTAACCCCAATATATTCTTTGAATTACCAGTCAGAAACTGGCACTATATGGCAGTAGCAAGAAATGAGGGTATTTATAACCCCAATATATTCTTTGAATTCCCAGTCAGACAATGGCACTGTATACCAGTAGTAAAAATTGTGGGTGCACGTAACCCCAATATATTCTTTGAATTCCCAGTCAGAAACTGGCACTATATGGCAGTAGCAAGAAATGAGGGTATTTGTATTCCCAATATACTCTTTGAATTCCCAGTCAGACAATGGCACTGTATACCAGTAGTAAAAATTGTGGGTGCACGTAACCCCAATATATTCTTTGAATTACCAGTCAGAAACTGGCACTATATGGCAGTAGCAAGAAATGAGGGTATTTATAACCCCAATATATTCTTTGAATTCCCAGTCAGACAATGGCACTGTATACCAGTAGTAAAAATTGTGGGTGCACGTAACCCCAATATATTCTTTGAATTCCCAGTCAGACACTGGCACTATATGGCAGTAGCAAGAAATGAGGGTATTTGTATTCCCAATATACTCTTTGAATTCCCAGTCAGACAATGGCACTGTATACCAGTAGTAAAAATTGTGGGTGCACGTAACCCCAATATATTCTTTGAATTACCAGTCAGAAACTGGCACTATATGGCAGTAGCAAGAAATGAGGGTATTTATAACCCCAATATATTCTTTGAATTCCCAGTCAGACAATGGCACTGTATACCAGTAGTAAAAATTGTGGGTGCACGTAACCCCAATATATTCTTTGAATTACCAGTCAGAAACTGGCACTATATGGCAGTAGCAAGAAATGAGGGTATTTGTATTCCCAATATACTCTTTGAATTCCCAGTCAGACAATGGCACTGTATACCAGTAGTAAAAATTGTGGGTGCACGTAACCCCAATATATTCTTTGAATTACCAGTCAGAAACTGGCACTATATGGCAGTAGCAAGAAATGAGGGTATTTATAACCCCAATATATTCTTTGAATTCCCAGTCAGACAATGGCACTGTATACCAGTAGTAAAAATTGTGGGTGCACGTAACCCCAATATATTCTTTGAATTCCCAGTCAGAAACTGGCACTATATGGCAGTAGCAAGAAATGAGGGTATTTGTATTCCCAATATACTCTTTGAATTCCCAGTCAGACAATGGCACTGTATACCAGTAGTAAAAATTGTGGGTGCACGTAACCCCAATATATTCTTTGAATTACCAGTCAGAAACTGGCACTATATGGCAGTAGCAAGAAATGAGGGTATTTATAACCCCAATATATTCTTTGAATTCCCAGTCAGACAATGGCACTGTATACCAGTAGTAAAAATTGTGGGTGCACGTAACCCCAATATATTCTTTGAATTCCCAGTCAGAAACTGGCACTATATGGCAGTAGCAAGAAATGAGGGTATTTGTATTCCCAATATATTCTTTGAATTCCCAGTCAGACAATGGCACTGTATACCAGTAGTAAAAATTGTGGGTGCACGTAACCCCAATATATTCTTTGAATTACCAGTCAGAAACTGGCACTATATGGCAGTAGCAAGAAATGAGGGTATTTATAACCCCAATATATTCTTTGAATTCCCAGTCAGACAATGGCACTGTATACCAGTAGTAAAAATTGTGGGTGCACGTAACCCCAATATATTCTTTGAATTCCCAGTCAGAAACTGGCACTATATGGCAGTAGCAAGAAATGAGGGTATTTGTATTCCCAATATACTCTTTGAATTCCCAGTCAGACAATGGCACTGTATACCAGTAGTAAAAATTGTGGGTGCACGTAACCCCAATATATTCTTTGAATTACCAGTCAGAAACTGGCACTATATGGCAGTAGCAAGAAATGAGGGTATTTGTATTCCCAATATATTCTTTGAATTCCCAGTCAGACAATGGCACTGTATACCAGTAGTAAAAATTGTGGGTGTATATAGCCCCAATTCTATTGCTAGGGGACTTGCAGGGTATTTCTGGGGTGAAGGTGGGGGGGCACACCGTTGGAACGGGTATCGGGGTATATATCGGGTATACGGGAATACACTGACAGTGTATTCCATTCAGGATCCTGGGAAAGCTGGGTTGCGGCGATTGAGCCCGTCAGTGCCACGTTACACTGACAAGCTTCTCCCTGGAATTTAGCTCTTACAAGAGCTGTTGGTTGTCTTCTCCTTCCTATCCTAGCCTGTCCCTGCCTACCCAGAATCTAAGCCCTAGCTAGCTGGACGGAAACCTCCGTCCTCGGTGAATTGCAAGCTCAGAATGACGCGAAGCTGGGCGGCGCTGTTCTTTTAAATTAGAGGTCACATGTTTTCGGCAGCCAATGGGTTTTGCCTACTTTTTTCAACGTCACCGGTGTCGTAGTTCCTGTCCCACCTACCCTGCGCTGTTATTGGAGCAAAAAAGGCGCCAGGGAAGGTGGGAGGGGAATCGAGTAATGGCGCACTTTACCACGCGGTGTTCGATTCGATTCGAACATGCCGAACAGCCTAATATCCGATCGAACATGAGTTCGATAGAACACTGTTCGCTCATCTCTAGTAGTCATGTGAGTGAAGGAATTCATGGTGAGTCCTGTTTCTGCTGAGGCCTTAGGCTTCAGGCCTCTAGCTTAGTGTTCCTCTTTTGATGTTTTTTTCTAGGAGGACTCGCTCAAGGACATTAGGAGCTCCATATCACAGCTCTCTAAAAGACAGCGGCTTGATAGGCGGTCAGTTTCTCTGCTGTCTATTGAAAACCTGAATCTGAAAGTTCCAGAAGACCTATGTTCCCAGTGGATAAGCTCCTTAGGCTACTGAAGTCCATCCAGTCGAGGGGCCAGGATGTTGATGGGGAAGCCTCCACATCCACCTCTGGGAGACAGAGGGTTTTCCATGCGGACGCTGCTCAGGCCAAGCAGATAGAGCTTGAATAGAAATGCCCTGAGAAGTCCCACCACCACCATCAAATCAAGACGCTGTACCCTCTTGCTCCTGCACATCTTGACAGGTGGGGAGCAGTCCCCAAGGTGGAACTTGCGGTGGCCAAGCTATTGCGCCACAGGGTGGTTCCGGGCTAGGACAGCTCGAACCTCCAAGACCCATTAGACCGGAGAGTGGACGCCACACTCAGGAATATCTACTCTGCTGCGGCCGCTCAAGCTTCCATCTCGATTGCATCCTATGAGGTGGCCAATAGCCCAAGGGACCTACTTTCTCATATGGAACAGGACATCGATACTGGGGTTGGCAGAGATGACATCATTGCCTCTATGCGTTCTTTGTTCTTGGCAGCGGATTTTCTGGGTGAATCCTCCTGCCAGCAGCTTCGTCTGGCCTCAAAGTCCATGGCGCTCTCCACAGCTACCATAAGGCCTTTATGGCTTAAGCCATGGTGGGCGGATCTCCCTTCCAAGGCCTCCCTCTGTTCCTTACCCTTTGAGCCAGGTAGGCTTTTCAGTAAGGGCCTTGACGAGCTTATGGTGGGATTGGCAGACACCAAGGGTAAGTCCCTTCCCAAGAGATCCAGAGGCAGACGTAGACCCCCAGGTGTTGGCAGAGTAAGGGGTTCTCAAAGCAGACCCCAAGGATTAAGTCGTTCCCATTACCGGGCTCATGGCTTTGGTCGTGGCTCTTCTAGGGGCGATAGTATGAAGAAGCCCAGTTTTTGATGGGACGCTGGTCCCAGTGACCAAGGTACCCATGGGATACTGCCTTCTCCATTTTTTCATGGCCTGGAAGGATTCTATCCAGGATCCTTGGGTTTTGCAGGTAATAGAGCGGGGCTATGCGATATAATACATCCGGCCTCCCCGCCACCGGTTCGTGGTTACCCATTCTCTCCCTCCAGACTGTCAATCCATCCTGGAAGATTCCATCATGGAATACATCAAGAAAGGGGCCCTGGAAAGAGTCTCCTTTACGGAACGCAGATTAGGGGTCTACTCCCTGGTATTTCTAGTTCCAAAGGCTACCGACGGCTCGAGGATGATCATTGATTTGAGATTTCTGAATCGCTTCATAAGAAGAAAACATTTCAGAATGGAATCGGCAACCTCAGTAACCTCGTTCCTTCAACAAGGAGATGTTATGGTTATGCTGGATTGAAAATATGCCTACCTACACATTCTCATTTTTTCCCCACACAGAAGGTACCTAAGAATTGCTGTGGAAATCTCTGGTCACCAGGAGCACTATCAATTTGTCGCCCTTCCCTTCGGCATATCATCCGCCCCTTTTGTGTTCACAAAAGTCATGGCCCCAGTTGCTGCTGCCTTAAGACTGCAAGGTCTATTCATCGTCCCTTACCTCGACGACTGGCTTATCAAAGCTCGGTCCAGCCTGGTTCTTCTCCAACATCTTCAGACAGCCATTTCTTTCCTCCTGAGGTTAGGGTAGCTGATAAATTGGGAGAAATCAGAGGTTGTGCCATCAACCCAAAGGAAGTTCTTGGGTTTCCTCCTAGATTCCGAAAAGCTGCAGATCTCTCTAACCGTTCCAAGAAAACAGAGAATTATACGGGCCGCCCGCTTCCTATACAGAACCCACCGTGTCTCCATCAGGACGGCAATGAAAGTCCTCGGCTTGAGGTCATCCTCGTCCCTGGCGGTCCCCTGGGTTTTATGTCATTTACACCCCCTGGAGGTGTTGATGAATTGGAACAGATCTTCGTGGGCCCTGGGCAAAGAGATCTGCCTTTCTCCCAGTACCTGTCTTTCCCTCAGATGGTGGATACACCTGAAAGACAGAAGGTCCTCGCTCCAACCAGATTGGACCCTGTTGATGACCGATGCATCCCAGACAGGATGGGGAGCCCATCTGGATGCCAGGACAGTCCAGGGATGTTGGAACAAATCAGAGGTGGGGACATCATGCAATTACAAGGAGCTCAGAGCTGTTTACCTTGCCTTACTATATTTCGCTCCGCTCATCAAAGGAAAGGCGATCAAGGTATGGTCAAACAACATGACCACAGTGTCATAACTGAACAAGCAAGGAGGAACCAGATCTCCAGCTCTGCTCAAAGTCTCCAGGATGATCTGCATGTGGGCTAAGAAGAACCTGTCCCACCTATCCGCTGTTCACATCAGAGGCTCCCTGAACATAGTAGCGGATCAGTTGAGTCGGGTTATTACCATATAAGGAGAATGGTCCCTTAAGCCAGAGGTTTTCCAGCAGATCATAGGGAGGTGGGGTCTCCCGGAAGTGGATCTGATGGCAACCCAACTCAATGCCAAGGTAGAGACATTCTGCTCCCTTTACAAGCAGGACAGTCCCTTGGCAGTGGATGCCCTGTCCATCCCATGGAGGTTCAGGCTGGTTTACATATTCCCTCCAGTTTCCATGATACCAAGAGTATTGATAAAACTCAGACAGAACCAGGTCTCTGCAAATCCAATAATCCCATTCTGGCCAAAGAGATCTTGGTTTGCACAGCTCATGGAAATGAGCAGAGGCAATTATTGGAGGCTTCCCCCCTCCCAGAACCTGATCACACAAGGAGGAAATTCAACCTGACAGCCTGGAGGTTGAACAGTCCCTATTAGGAAATAGAGGACTGTCTAAGGCCATTCTGAGGACGCTCGCCTGTGCCAGGGCTGAGTCCACCTACAGATCTTATGGAAGAACTGTAAAAATCTTCAAGAGGTGGTGTCAGGACCACGACCTGAGTTCCATTGATCCCCCAATGCAGGTGATCTTGGACTTTCAGCAGAACGGCCTAGATAAAGGGCTATCTCCTGCCACTGTAAAGGTACATGTGGCCGCCCTTTCCGCCTATCTGGGGAGGCGGTTATCTCATTTCTAAATGGTGCTACAAGAATTAGGCCTGCAGTGGCCACCCTGGTACAACAATGGGACTTGGGAACAGTCCTATCTTCTCTCTGTGGGCCTCCATTCGAGCCTTTGGAACATGTAGATCTCAAACATCTAATGTATAAAACCATTTTTCTCCTCACTATTACATCGGCAAAGAGGGTTGGTGAGCTGCAGGCCTTTTTCTAAGTACCCCTATACTTTTTTCGAAGATAGGGTGCAGCTTCGCTTTCTTCCAACCTTCAGGCCAAAGGTGCCTTCTGTGGAGGATTTATCTCAGTTGGTTTTTCTACCAACTTTTTTTCCGTATCCTTCTTCTCCTGAGGAAGAGATATTGCACAAGCTAGATGTGGTACATTGTCTACAGATCTACATAGACCGTTCCAGAGCTTTTAGAAGATCCGAGCATCTTCTAGTCAGTACAGCCACCAAACAAAGAGGGCTGAAGGCCTCTAAAGCGTATATTGCCCACTGGACCAAAGAGACTATCAAACTAGCATTTCTATTCTAAAGGCTCACTTCACGAGAGCAGTTTCCACCTCCTGGGCAGAGAATAGAGCCCTTCCGCTAGAGCAGATATGTGCGGCAGCCACCTGGTCGTCTCATCTAACTTTTGTATGCCATTATAGATTGTCATCCCGTACTACTGAAGCCACAGCTTTCGGGCGGGCGGTTCTTGAGGCTGTAAGATGAGTGACCCTCCCTAGGGGTATTACTTGTCAAATCCCTGTATGTTGTGCTGCTGTTGGGGACGTAAGGGAATGGAGGATTATGTAGATGATCTGTTTTCCCTTAGTCCTAACAGCAGCACAAGCTTTCCCTCCCTAAATATTGTGTATTACATTACTTGTTAAAAAAAAAAATACGCAAGGGGGAGGGCTCTAGGTTTACTTATAGGGAGCTATGCTGCATTTTATTATGCTAATTAAAAATTCCACCTGTCCTATTAGCGCACAGGGGCAGAAAATACCCCATATGTTGTGCTGCTGTTAGGACTATGGGAAAACAGATTATCTACATAATCCTCCATTCTCATTTGCATTACAAGAGTTGTAAGTTTTGATTTTTTTATACAGCCGTGTGACATCTTCTTTTTTGCGGGATGAGTAGCACTTTTAATGGAACCCTTTTAGGAACATAAAAATTATTGACTATTTATTAAGATTTTATTGTTGGGAGAAGAAGCTAAAACCAATCATATTTTTGCATTGTTGCCTCTACTGTTCACCGGGTAGTAAAAATAACAGTAATAATAATAATAATAATAATAATAATAATATATAATATAATTATTATTATTATTATTATTATTATTATTATTATTATGTTGTACTCCTAGGGGACCTCTCGCAGTGGTGCTGTGATCACTTCTAGCTTTGACCTACCATCTGGCAGCCCACATAACAGTCTCTGCAGAACACAATTGATACGGGTCACTAATGGCTGAAACATAGTATTAAAAATGGATCTGCTACATGGATATTCCCTATAACTGCATTCTAAATGGATATGTAATATGTGCTTTGTTCACTTCTGTGTTCCTTAATAAACCTCATGTCATTCCAGCATTCACAATAAGTGTGTGCTGTTGTTTTCTACTGCATTCATTGCATTACGAATCTTAGAAGCTTCTTTTTTTCTGACATTATCTTTTGGAGGAGAGTCAAGAGACCCCCCATACATATATGATAGTTTGCTGGTTATGTCCAAATTGGGGAGTTTGACTAATTTTCTGCTAATGTGTATGTGATCCTTTAGAATAATTGGAAGTGAATAAGTGGACAAATTGGCCCAAAGTTCATCATTCTGGATAGTAATATTTAGATTTTGAATGTTCTAGTACTTTTCAATATTATTTAGCTAAAAAGGCAGCGGTGTTATTTGTATACATGTGTCTTCATTAGAGATGAGCGAACACTAAAATGTTCGAGGTTCGAAATTCGATTCGAACAGCCGCTCACTGTTCGAGTGTTCGAATGGGTTTCGAACCCCATTATAGTCTATGGGGAACATAAACTCGTTAAGGGGGAAACCCAAATTCGTGTCTGGAGGGTCACCAAGTCCACTATGACACCCCAGGAAATGATACCAACACCCTGGAATGACACTGGGACAGCAGGGGAAGCATGTCTGGGGGCATAAAAGTCACTTTATTTCATGGAAATCCCTGTCAGTTTGCGATTTTCGCAAGCTAACTTTTCCCCATAGAAATGCATTGGTCAGTGCTGATTGGCCAGAGTACGGAACTCGACCAATCAGCGCTGGCTCTGCTGGAGGAGGCGGAGTCTAAGATCGCTCCACACCAGTCTCCATTCAGGTCCGACCTTAGACTCCGCCTCCTCCGGCAGAGCCAGCGCTGATTGGCCGAAGGCTGGCCAATGCATTCCTATGCGAATGCAGAGACTTAGCAGTGCTGAGTCAGTTTTGCTCAACTACACAACTGATGCACACTCGGCACTGCTACATCAGATGTAGCAATCTGATGTAGCAGAGCCGAGGGTGCACTAGAACCCCTGTGCAAACTCAGTTCACGCTAATAGAATGCATTGGCCAGCGCTGATTGGCCAATGCATTCTATTAGCCCGATGAAGTAGAGCTGAATGTGTGTGCTAAGCACACACATTCAGCACTGCTTCATCACGCCAATACAATGCATTAGCCAGTGCTGATTGGCCAGAGTACGGAATTCGGCCAATCAGCGCTGGCTCTGCTGGAGGAGGCGGAGTCTAAGGTCGGACCTGAATGGAGACTGGTGTGGAGCGATCTTAGACTCCGCCTCCTCCAGCAGAGCCAGCGCTGATTGGCCGAATTCCGTACTCTGGCCAATCAGCGCTGGCCAATGCATTCTATTAGCCCGATGAAGTAGAGCTGAATGTGTGTGCTAAGCACACACATTCAGCACTGCTTCATCACGCCAATACAATGCATTGGCCAATCAGCGCTGGCCAATGCATTCTATTAGCTTGATGAAGCAGAGTGTGCACAAGGGTTCAAGCGCACCCTCGGCTCTGATGTAGCAGAGCCGAGGGTGCACAAGGGTTCAAGTGCACCCTCGGCTCTCCTACATCAGAGCCGAGGGTGCGCTTGAACCCTTGTGCAGCCTCAGCTCTGCTACATCAGAGCCGAGGGTGCGCTTGAACCCTTGTGCACACTCTGCTTCATCAAGCTAATAGAATGCATTGGCCAGCACTGATTGGCCAGAGTACGGAATTCGGCCAATCAGCGCTGGCCAATGCATCCCTATGGAAAAAGTTTATCTCACAAAAATCACAATTACACACCCGATAGAGCCCCAAAAAGTTATTTTTAATAACATTCCCCCCTAAATAAAGGTTATCCCTAGCTATCCCTGCCTGTACAGCTATCCCTGTCTCATAGTCACAAAGTTCACATTCTCATATGACCCGGATTTGAAATCCACTATTCGTCTAAAATGGAGGTCACCTGATTTCGGCAGCCAATGACTTTTTCCAATTTTTTTCAATGCCCCCGGTGTCGTAGTTCCTGTCCCACCTCCCCTGCGCTGTTATTGGTTCAAAAAAGGCGCCAGGGAAGGTGGGAGGGGAATCGAATTTTGGCGCACTTTACCACGCGGTGTTCGATTCGATTCGAACATGGCGAACACCCTGATATCCGATCGAACATGTGTTCGATAGAACACTGTTCGCTCATCTCTAGTCTTCATGGATTTTTGGAGTTTGAGTTTTTTAAGCAAGCAGTTGTGATTTGGGGATGTGTACAGTTGACCCTACATTTCTGAAAGTAAAGTTGTATCTAACTTTGTAATTGAGCTACAATGAAATGCCAAGTCATGATGCGCTTAGGAGTACTTCATAGGTTTTCCAATGAATGCAGAATCAATATAAATTCTACTTGGTGGAGTTACAGGACAGCCTAAGGCCAGCAAGTAGATAACTCTTCTAGTCTGTGGCATTTGGCAGTGCTTCTATTAATATACCCGTACATTTGGAGAGGGTAAAACAGTGTTCCTTTTAGAGCAGAGAGCCAAGTGTAATACAGGACAGATACGTATGTGCTATGTATCACACCCAGTAGCGTAACTAGGAATGGCGGGGCCCCGTGGCGAACGTTTGACATGCCCCCCCCCCCCCAAACTGACGCCGGAGACCTCAACCGACCCCCTCCTCCACACTCTATTATGTCCCTTAGTAAGCCCTGCACACAGTATTATGTCCATTAGTGGCCCCTGCACACAGTATTATGTCCCATTGTGGACACCCATAAACAATTATTATACTCTGGGGTCTTTTCAGACCCCAGAGTATAATAATCGGAAAACCGGGGGAATAAAAATATTAAAAAAACCAGAAACAGTTGCTTACCTGTCCCCCGGCTGTCGGCTGCTGCTCTTGTCCTGCTTTAATGACGTCAGACGTCACATGACCCGGGAAGCATGCCGGGTTCATGTGACGTCAGAGACATCAGACAAGTATGAAGGAGGCCTAGCAGGATCGTGGAGAGGTAAGTAACAGTATTTTTTAGGTTCCCTTACCTCTCCCGGTCTGTCGATCATTATACTCGGGGGTCTGCAAAGACCCCCGAGTATAATGATAGTATTTGTGGGGCCCGTGGTGTCACTTGCCGATCCCGGCCCAGCCAGGATCGGCAAGTGAATAGGGCCCGTAACGGCCTATTAAAAAAAACAAAAAAATGCAGCGGTAGCGGCTGTCACCAGGCCCCCTAATGGCCCGGGCCCTGTGGCAGCCGCCTCTGCTGCCTCTATGGTAGTTACGCCACTGATCACACCGTTCTCTATAATTAATAGCTAAATATAATATACATGGGGAAGGTGTGCACATTTTTGCCAACTAACTGATAAAAAGTCATTCCTATGAGCTAATATTTTGCTTGCTAACATAAAAAGTTCCTTATTAATATGCACACCTGCAATACAAATGCAGCTGGTGTTATTTTCCAGGGAAAACCAAGAAATATTATGATCCCAAAGCTTAGGAGCAGGCAAACAATAATCTGCATACAAAATGTCTGAAAATGATTAATTAGCTTTTGTTTCTGTTGATATTATTTGTCAAATAAAATCCTATTATTATACCATATAATTCACTTTTGGGAGCCGGACAGAGAAATGGAATTAATCACACAATCTACCGGATAATCAGTACTAACCTTTTCCTGTACTGCAAATGTGAGAATGAAAATTCTCTTCATTGTCTGCTCTTGATATTTTCAGGTATAATGGAGACGGGCAATCTGCAAAATAGAATAAGATGCAAAAGGAGAGAAAATCTTAATAGCAGCTCCAAATAGAAGACGAGGTAGTGAAAAGAGCCTATCAAATATAGAGAACTGCAGGGTTCCTGGAATCAAGCCTTTTTGGTGGCACGCATGTGGGATGCATTACGGCAAATTACTATTGCGCTATATGAATCTTAGAATGGAGGCAAACAGCAGCAATGACGGCTAAGCTACTTTATGCAATTATATGTTATTAGGACATAGTGGATGAAAGTTCTCACAAGGGTCCTCTCTTCTAGATGCTTTTACCTCCGCACACTGCGCTCTGTGTGTTGAGGTGTGTGCGCTCTTCTGTGGTCAGTAGTTTTGTTAGGGCTGTTTACATTGCCACCATGGTAAGGATTAGTTTGTCCAGAACTGAAGCTTTTCACATTAACTCTATAACAAAATAGTTGATGAGTATGTATAGCATCTGCAATGTGGCATACTTTATATAGTAAAAATAAAGCCTAGTGGGCTTACTCTGACTGTGTCTTGTGGTTGGATCCTCCATACATTTTCCCAGCAAGTTTGAGGATAGTAATGGTAAGGAATATGCCACCGGATAACAGAGCTACAATACAAAGACTTAGATTCTGAACAGCAGCTGTTGAACAATGCCTTCCACTTGGAGACCAGAATTTACCTTTAAGACAACTGAAACGGACAACAGCTGTCAACGATGAAGAATGCTCAACAAAATCTCATCTATATAAGGTCCAGCTTATATTCCTGGATTCAACTTTAAATGTATTTTCTATTTTACAGAATGCAAAAGTTATTCAATAAAAGTTTTCATTTTTTTAGGTCTTTACATAGAGTTTACCACTACTAAAAACTGTTTGAAACCACTAATATGCTGTTCAACCATAGTGACATAGTGAACGGAACTTTTTTGGGTCAAAGTGCAGTTTTGAACAAAGGGCTCCAGCCTTGACTAAAATGAACTTCAACTTCAATAAATCATATGAAATCCACATATGACGTGATACCAGCAATAGCCGCTTACTTGCTTCAGGATTACACCATATTGTTAGCCACCACCTGCAGTCAGTAGGAATGACTGAGGAATCAATACATTTGTCAGCCAGTACATTAACTACCAGTTACAAAAAAGCTACAAAAGTCACACAAAAGAATAATAAACATGATAATAAAAACTGGAACACTGAATACAAATAACATCTTGAGAGAAAAAAAATCTAATAAATATTACGGTTCATTAGCTTCTTAGCATGATCTCCATCTCATGCAAGATAGCGTACCCTTTCTATTCCTTGTATTTTGAATCTGGAAATGTAAGATATAATCCAGCATGTAGAAAAGGATCCATAGATAACATGTAATTTTTAACTTATGTGATTTAAAATAGATAGATAGATAGATAGATAGATAGAGTAGTTAGTGTCCACACATGAGGTGCTGTGTCATTTGGAGAGTCTCATTGCTGGTCACATGACACAGCTGAGGACCAGAAAAGAGTGAATTCTTCACAAATACAGGCACCATTAATATATATTACATTATGTGTCTTCCTAACAGAGCAGAGAATACAATTGTTTGCAGGAGCTCTATATTAATTGAAAAACAAAAAATGTAATTTTTATGACACATAAATCTGATTTGCATAATAATTTGGAATCTCGGCATATATTTGAGCCCTTAACCATATTTACTGTGAATCCGTGATAGTCATGTACTGAATATAGAGCTAATATAATAAAAGTTTTTTCTCCCTCTGGACATTTTCTATGCCCAGTTAAGAAATAAAAGGCAAGGCAGGTCTGAGACTTACTGTTCTGGTATTTTCCATAGACTGCTCTCTATAAATCGAGCCTGTTTACCGGCGGCGGTCATTGCAATTAATGTTTAAAGAGCTGTATATGCCATTTATTGTATTTTTATTACAGAGATTACTGGAGATTTTGAAATGAAAAAGGACAGCTGTGGAGAAAGGTCAGGAGAGGAGCCACCGTGTAAATAAATGATATAAAGCGAGATATGAGGATTTGCTTGTTCTTTCTAATATAACACTGATAGTAAGCCAATAGAATTCATTTGATTTTAATAGAGTGAAATGGCTGTGGCATACTAATGACTATGGTAGGTGTTTATCTATACGTGCTGCCCGCCGCAGTCATGATGAAAAATTAGCAAATCCTTTCTTATATTGCTCTTTATTGTTATGAAATCTTCTAAGGATTATCAGGAAAAGTAATCTAGGAGAGCATACATACTGCCATTTAGCCTGGTAATGATCATTCGAGATATGAGAGATATGAAAGATGCTCCTGTTGCGCTGCGCCACCTGTTTTGTCACTTTTGCAAAGACTGTAAGTAAAGATGTGGTCAGTTAATTGCCAAGATCACTTAAGAATAGTTTTTGTGGTTGATTTTATTTAATCTGGGACTTTTGACATTTCATATTTTGACAGACTAGGAGCTGGTGTAGGAAGGAGGGTTTAGGGTTTCTTGGAGAACTGAGCCACTTTTGCTGTGCACAACAGGTTATATGATAGGAATGGGTGGCATCTTAATAGGGAGGGTACGGCTGTGTTGGGGGAAGAGATGGCTAGAAAGTTGAAAGAGTGTTGAAACAAGGGACCTGAACAATAAGGGTAAGTTCACACAGGGTTTTTTGGTCAGGATTTTGTGGCCATATCCGCCTCAAAATCCTGACCAAAAAGACGGCTCCCATTTGTTCCAGCTCCCAGAAAAAAGAAGTGACATGCTCATTCTTGAGGCGGATTCACCTCGCGACATCTACCTGAAGACACTCCCGACTAGGCCCATTCATTTGGGCCTAATCCGGAGTGGAGTGCGCGACTGGATGCCGATGCAGTGGATGCGGTGCATTCAGTCACAGCTACCCGTATTTTAATTCGGAACCTGAGTCGACCTCCGCCTCAGGTTCTAGACCAAAGAACCCCATGTGAACTTACCCTAACAGATGGAAGACAATCTAGTGCAGACATTGAGCCACAAACCAAAATTTGGGTGGCAGTAAATATTATATTCACAATACCAATTTGCCTACTGGCAAGTCATACCCAATTTCCCAGTTATTGTACTTTATTTTACAACTTAACTTTTATTGTTCTGCCTAATAGGGTACAAAAAGAAATTAATATTAGGTATAGCACCGTAGCAACTGTGTATGGATAAATGGCACTTATTGCTTAAAGCTCAACTCCTGAGAAAATACTCTGTATAATATGGTTTAGGGGCGACTTAATTACAATATGTAAGTATATGAATAACCAGAATGGGGATCATTCTAGTGGGCTCTTTATACCTAGGCCTGTAATTGTGGTAAGGGACAACCACTACATCTAGAGGTAACACCATTTCATAGACATGGCTTTATCACAGTAACATCAGTGAGACTATGGAACTTGCCACTACAGGATGTTATGATGGCTAATAACATGTATACATTAAAGTGGGCCTCAACGCCTCTCTTACAATACCGTAAAACTATTAGAGGTTATGGCAACTAGAAATTTTGGATAGGACATTGGTCCAGGGATTTGTTCTCATTGTTATTGGACTGGGGAAGGAAGTTTTCCACTAATATGAGTCAATTGAAATCCACTTCATGTTTTTTCCTCTGCTTTCTTCTGAATAATCAGCGTAGAATTATAAGTTGGACATCATGGATCTACAGTATGTCTTTATCCAACCTTATCAACTATGTCACTATGTAATGTATGCTTTTTGTCATATTTATAGTAGGCTGCAAAGAGTCCTAGTTACTGTTGTGAAAGTAGGATGATACACAGAGGATCAGATCAGATGTGCACAACACGTGGACTGCTGCTCATATTTACAGCGCCTGCCATGCTGAACAGAAACACAGCAAATTATACAAGTAGATGTGATGCCATTCAGTAACCAATGTGTGATCCCTTGCTACAGGGAAAACCTCTCATAGGCTAATACAAGGGCATACTAATAGGGAAGTAGGCATGGGGCATGGTCCTGGCACAGAGTCAGGCAGAAATGTGTATGTAGCAAGGAGTAATATGCAAGTCTATGGTGGCTGATTAAAAGCAAGGGAGTTATGCTGCAATAGTGTGGCATGGTCACCACACAGTGCATGGCTGGAGTTGTCTCCTTACAGCTCCATACACTGTACAGACCCATAGGTCCCATTCCCTTTCCTGTCCATTATGACATTGAATGTTGTCTCCATACTAGATTATGCTCAAAATGACGTTTATACAGCAAATACATCAAACAGGTACAGGTTTGTCTATATTCTAGATTTGTTATATATAAATTCCATATATCTCCATATCAACAACTTTCATAAAAAAACAGTATTGGATCAGTATATATATAGGAAATATATGTGATAGATGTCATATTGACACTCATTAGCATCAAAGAAAAATACCTACAAAACAGGGTAACTGGGATTTAGATACATTAATAACACATGACCATTTTATGTAGTATATAAATATGTGTTTGATTTTCACAATTTGCTTTTGCCTATGAATGTTATTTCCATGTTACAACATTATAAGTCTACTTGTTATTACCCTAAAGTATGCATATGTCAGAGAAGACCTAGATATCCAATAGTCGAGTATAGTTTTATTGGGGCCAGTGATATATGTGTACTATATTATCTAAACTTTGGTTTGTCTTTCCCACTCGGGGTAGGTTCACACTTGCGCCTGTTCTACGTTTGGTGTTTCATCCCGAATCTGCTTAAAAAAATGCGGAGAAAAAAAATTGTGCAAGTAGGACTTTTCTTCCCGCATTTTTCAGGTGGAAACCTGGCGGACCCCATTATAGTCTACAGTGTCCACGGGTTTCTTTGGTTTAACCACTTTTTAAACAGACTAGGTTTACATACTTTGGGTCCCCAAGTGGATCCGAAGAACAGAAAACCAGGCGCAGAGCCTAACGCTAGTCCACTATCTTAAGTAAGAACATGTGGCCAAAAAAACTAAAGATATTTGCATTCCATACAATACAGTTTGTAATTATAAAATGCAAATATTTTTTGCAGACTTTTGTGAATATTTTGTTCTGAATAATCCGTTTGTATAAACAAGGCTATTTTTATGTTACAGGCAATAAATGAAGCAATCAGTTGGGGTCAAAGACCAAAAGAAGCACAATCATTAACTCACCCCAGATGCAACATACAGCGCTTGCCAAGAGCTCACGGCATGCGCAACATAACTCTGCAGTAATTATACTGATGTAAAGATGGAGCGAAACAAGAGTTTAATGCCAACTATGACTGTGTAATCATTGGAGGACACAGTACTTAAAGAAATATACAAATTCTAAGCAAATCGTAGGATATGCAGGTTCAGGTGGTGTAATCTTTTGCAGTAGAGTCTATGAATTGGCGCTGATTATAGCCGCTATTAGAAATATACTTTCTAGTATAAATTATAAAAAAATCTATCAGAGCCAATTTTGGAGCTGTCATGGATAAGGAAACAGTTAGGGCAATTTATTATGTAGTCAGGCCTAAAATAGGTTTGTCATATTTAGATTTAGGCTAAAGCTCCATATAGCGAGCCGCAGCAAAAAAAAAAAAAAAATGCTGCAGAAAAGACTGTGGTGGAATGTTTTTTTCTGCAGTACTTTTCATAGAAAATCCAGAGTTTTCTTTTCTGCTCCTACTATACATATACAGAAAAAATGTTTCCTTAGGTATAATTGACATGCTGGGATTTTCAGTAACACAAGCATTTTTGAAAACACAGCTTTTCCGCTATGATTTTTTTATTACAATGAGTGGATAGGATTAGCCATTTGCACAATGACCAAAACAATGTGTTTTCACAACGTGGGCCCCAGCCTTAAAGCGAGTCTCACTAGGGTGAAGCTTATTAAACTAGCAACACAGAGAGGCCAGGCTCACTTGATGGTAATGCTTTTCCCCATGAAAATATGTGCCACTATTGCAGAGATATTCATTTATTTCATAATATGTATGCGAGAAATCTGGAGGCCATGATACACCTTCCTTCTCCACTCACTTCTTTGATAGACAGGGCCAAGAAGCTAATCTGAAATATTGTCTGGCCCATCTGATCAGCCCAGGACCAGTCTGAAGTTCCCCATCCAGAGTGGTTGTAGTGCGTGTGCCATGCTTGTATCACAGTACATCTGTAACTAACAGGTTTAGGTATTGATAACCTATCCTTAGTGAATAGGAGCTAAGCTGTTGTAACCTGGCACTGCCACTACACAGCTGGGTGTGTCTGCTATACTCCACATTGCTGGGTACTTGTAGTTATCTGCCTGCACAGTGCCACTCCTGAGGATCCTACTATCAGGCGGTAGTAGGAGTTCAGGATATTGAACCCCCACATAATATACATTCTAACATTTAAGTCCTCTAGACCTCGGTTACTCTTTTTTTTTTTTTTTTTTTAATATCAAGAATAGAAACAAACACAACAAACCATACAAAACAACTTCCATACTAATAGGAGCCATTAAAGAGACTGTATCCAATACAGGGACGATAAGCTTAACAAGGTGGAAGAAAACATAAGTGAGAGCTCATGGGGAAATATACTCATGAACAGGAAAGGAAAGACCAGAGGTTCCAGCAGACCCACCACAGGAAGTGGCTCTTGTGAATTCTCATTCAACTCATGAAGTCTCTGTAATCTTGTGAGCCCTGAAATAGGATCCACACCGTCCAGGCGGCAATGACAGACTCATGTGTGTTCCTAAGACACACAGTAAAATCCTCCATTCTGTTGATATTCTCCACCCTATGTGCCCAATGAAGAAGAGAAGGTGAAGAAGAGGACTTCCAAGGTGCAGGAATACAGGCTCTAGCGCATTGACCAGATGCTTCAAAGAAGATTTGTGATAAGCATGTAGGGAGAAGTGATGTGAAAGAGGTGAAGCAGGTAGAAAAGCAGGAGACTTGGGGAGGTTGCACCCCATCCCAGAAGTCCCTCAGCCCAGTACATGCCCAAAAAACGTGAAATAGTGTTCCCTCCTACATTCTGCATCACCAGCACCTCGGGGAAGCAGATGGGGAAATAGTGTACAATTTAGATGGAACATGGTATCATCTGGTCAACAGTAGCTCGTTTCTTGGTATCTGTTCACAATGGAACTCTTGTGGCAAATTCGAGAATCCTGGAGCACTGCGAGTCTGAGAATACCATGTGCAAGTCAGCTACCCACTTCATCAGAAATAGGTCAAAGTCTGAAAGGTAGTTTCTGACTGGGTTGCACCTGGAACAGGCTCTCTCAAGACCTTGGTTGGTCTTGGTAGCCATAATAAGTACTGAACCCCTCAGTTACAGTGAGAGTATGATGGTCAATGTTAATGCTCAACGTCTGATAAAAACGTGATGGAACCATTTCCACCCCTGAAAAATAGCAAACTAAAAATCTTTGAGTTATCTTTTCCTGTCAAGCGAAAGACCCTATTTAGTCATCTTTTATATGGCTAGAAAAATGATGTAGGAGCATCTGCGGCTTCTGTGCTTAGTATTGCTGAGACCCTTGGAGGCATTCTCTGCAATGTGGAGGATTTTATGCTGCTCAAACGGTGACAAATAAAAATTTGCCATAGTGCACCACGTGTATTTGTTGTACAGGGATGTGAAGTGGGTGAGTATAAGACTACTTTTGGTATTTTGTTGGGTATATTATTTGACATATTGTATATTCGGCTAATAGTGGTATTGTGCATAATATACATGTTTTTGGATTGTGTGTCCTGTACTGGCAATACGGATCAAAATCATTATGATACAATTCTACAACACAATTGTACTAAACACATTGTCGCATACTGCAATAAATACCCATCAGATTGGATTACCTGCAAATAGCCCCCTTCCCATCTTCAATTTTACATTCTTCTCCCTCTGCGCAGTAATTGGGTTCCAGCTCACAAATACTTTGGCATGGCAGTCCATCAATACTCATGAATCCAGACTTACATACACAAGAAGCTTCCTTAGTATAGGAGTTTACTGAGCATTCTGAAAACTCATCACATGCCATGAACTTGCAAGGGTCAGCTTGGTCAGCTGGAAAGACAAATGAAATTGCTGTGATATTATAGTGCATGACTTGGTTACATACACTCTGTCTGACAACCTTTTACCAACAACCTTTGTTTGTTAACAGTTCTGTAGATGCTTTTTGTGCTGTGATGTATTAGCAGAGTACTAATGTGGCTTCAGGGAAGGCTCAACTTAGTTACTGTAGGTCACCTACTAGTGTTTAGGTCCCCATTAGGGTTGAGCCGATCTTGACTTTTCAGGATCGATTTTAAAATCCAATTTCCGATCATTTTTCATTCGAACCCGATCTCGATCCCAATTCCGATCCCAATGCAAGTCAATGGGATTTTTTTTATTAATCGGTGATCGGATTTTAAAAACAATCCTATTCACTATACAGCATGGAATCTAACAATTGTTAGCATCCACGCTGTGTAGTGAATCATTAAAGTAGCCAGAGGATTTTTTTTTTAATCCTCTGGCTACTTAGTCCCCCCTGGTGTCCACTTACCTCCAGAGATGGCTGGTCCTGTGCCCCGTGCCTTCATTCTTTGCCTCGCTGCTGCTCCACGCTGCTTTTCTTCCCTCACTGCCCCCTCCCTGCCAGGTTAGGAGAGTGTGGGCGGGTTAGGAGAGTGTGGGCGGGTACTGGGAGGGGAGACGTCACGTCTCCCCGCCCTGTACCCGCCCACACTCTAAGCCACAAGCCCCGCCTACCTAGCGCTTTAAACACTAACCTGAGAGGCGAGGCAGCGAGGCAAGAAGAAGGAGGGCACTGGAGAAGCCATCTCTAGAGGTAAGTAGCTGTTAGAGATTTAGTTTAGCTTTCCATTCCAATGAATGGAGGCAGCCAGCGCGCAAGGGGTTAAGGCTGTGTGTCGGCTGCTTCCATTCATTCCTATGGAACTGCAGCGGAGCCTTCACACTGAATATACAGCGTATACTCAGTGTGAAGGCTATGCAAAGCATTGTGGGAAAAATCACCGCTCTCGATCCCACATAAAAAGATCGTGTTCGGAATTCCGATGGTGATCATGAAATTTTCTCGATCGCCGATCGGAATCCGATCTTTTCCGAACACGATCGCTCAACCCTAGTCCCCATATAGTTGGTATTATTGTACAGCTGAGGAGTGAGGGCTAAGGACCCAGAAGACTCCTGCAGATCAGCAAAAAGACATGTTTGCAGTACTGCAGTGATTATTTGGGTGTGGTGCCTTGTCTGTATGTATTCCTTTATCTGCTACTGTAGCTATACCCTATGTGAATGGTCACTCAGTCCCTTTGTTCTGCTGAACACATAGGGCATTCCAGGGTTGCACATTGATGATGACTTAAACTAAGAAGGGATGTAGCTTAAGGGGGTTCAAAGAAAGAAGTAGCACCCAGAGTTTGAGGGGACCCACATTTCTCTTTGGCATACAGGAAGAAAGCAGTAACATAAATGGAAGACGCCAAGTGAGAAACATTCATAATATTCCTTTGATGCTAGAGGGAAATGTATTGTGTAGGCCAGGCATGTCAAACTCAGGGTATCCCGAGGGCCACATGAGTAACAAGAGGTTGTTGCGAGGGCCGCACACAGCAGCTAATAGCTAGGGCCTAGGGGACTGATCACTAATACCATGCATCGCAAAAATCCAGCATTTCTATTGCAGGCTACATAGAGTGGCCTACAATAGAAAGTATAGAATGACAGGCTGGAGCCTCAGAAGGCCCCCGGCTGCCATAAAAATGCACGCAGGCCCTGAATCTTGCTCTGGGTGCCTGCGATTGCCAGTAAAATGGCACCTCAGTTAAAGCTGGCAGACACCATTATTGTGTTGGAGTGCCGGGGAAGGCTTGGAGTGCTGGGGGAGGGGGGGTGCTGGGGAAGGGGGTGCTGGGGGAGGGGGGCTTCTGGATGTTTGGCCCTTCCTTGGGCCTGAGGACTGTTTTTTCCCACCCACTTGCAATTCTTGCACTTGGGGGTTAATAGGAGCACTACAGACTGTAATGCTCCAATTAACCTGCAAGTGGAAGAATTACAAGGTGGGTGGAAAAAAAAACAGTCCTCAAGCCCAAGGAAGGGCCAGACAGACATCAAAAAGCCCCCCTCCCCCAGCACCCCAACCCTTCCCCAGCACCCAACCCCTCCCCCCATCATCATAAATCTAGTATTTATCCCCTATCCGTTGGATAGGGGTTATATACTTGAAAAATCACAATTTCTTCTGCAGAAGCTTACCTGCTTCTGCTCTTCAGCCTGCGCAGCGGTCTTGTGAGACCGCGTAGGACGCTGGCACACGTCGGGTGCGGGCCTGATTACGTGGCCACATCACCCGGCGTGTGGGGAGGAGGGGGCGGAGTGGAGGGGGCGAAGAGGAGGGAGGAGGGGGCAGAGCAGGCAGAGAGCAGGCAGGGAGACCTGCTCTCTGCGAAGGGTGAAGGGCGACCGCTGGAGCAGCGCTGCGTCCAACAGGATCACCCCAATCCACCGCTCACTTTCCCTGTCGAGACGGTGACACTAAGCCAGTCCAGGACAGTTTGTCCTGGACTGGTTTAGGTCAAAAAATGCCGTCCCCCCCCCGGGGCCCCGGCATCGCTTCATGAGAGGTGCGGCGCTGCATATCCCTGCATATGACCTGCTTACGTGAACAGCAGCCGCTGATCACGTAAGCAGGTCATATGCAGGGATATGGGCCAATGAATGAAAAGCCGGAAGTGCTGATCGTGAGTTTTGTACATCTGCGGCCCGTACAAAAGTCTCAAACTTTGTCTCTAAAGTTTAGAGACAAGTTTGAGACTTTTGTGAGGGCCGCAGATATGCCTGTAAAGGGCCGCATGCGGCCCTCAGGACGCATGTTTGACATGCCTGGTGTAGGCGATTTCTAAAGTCACATTTACAGGAGTCTGTGTCTATGTTGGCATCAAAGTCTTCAAGTTAATAACTCTGTCCTAAGATGTTTCTTTAGTTTCAAGGCCCCTTCCCCAATGATAATGCAACAATTCTTGAAGCTTTTTAAAAAGTCACAGTTGATAAATCTAAAAATACTTGTAAATATTTTGCACAAATTAGCTGAAAACATTGTAAATCCTTATTTTGCAGCCTTTCCCTTCCGGATCCCAGGGTGTAGGGCTTGATAAATTCCTTTTGGAATGATATGTTGTATAAAGATATTAAAATATGTAGTAATGTATAGTAAGCAGAAGCCTTAGATTTATTTAATAAATGCAGAATTAACAACACTTGCAAGATAAGTTAGAATTGTTTTGGCTCCAGTTACATTTACTTATAAGAAGAAATTCTGCATGCACAGTCAAGGCCTAATAGTTTATGTATGATTATTTAATATGATTTTAAATGAATATTTAGAATTATAGTATTGTTATGAGCAAGCATAATAAAAAAAATGCTATTAAGCGGCCAATTTGCTGGAAGAAACAAGGTACAGAGACAAGTGCTATTACAATGATGAATCGCATTGCGATATTCAACCTTGCTTCCAAAAAACAGATCATCAAACAAATTCTATATAAACATTGAAGAAACCATTTTCATATTTTAAAGCTGCTGGAGATGTCCATGTATATTGGCATATTTACTTTCCTCTGCTATAGCTGCCCAGTGATGATATTTCACCTGAAATTAACATTGACTTTAATTTCTACTATCTTTTCTTTTATGTAGCGCATGTAGCTAAGCAGGATATATTCTGTATTGTTACTGTTATTTTATTTGGTCACTATGAGTATTACATTTTAATGTTTAAGCATTGGTGCTTTGAACATCTACATTTTCTTTATACAATTGTTCTGTTTGTGTTCGTTTAGAAAACTTTTGTTGTAGATGGCACCTTGGGAAAATGAACTAAATATGAATATAATATATTACTATATGACGCCATCTAATTTGCCATTGAATGTATGTTGACTTTATTTATTGCAGATTTTAGATGAAAAAAATTTATTTTTTGACTATGGTAAGTGTTGTTGATCAAGTATCAGTTATGCCTTGTTTTAGAACATTTGTTAAGCTATATTCACATGGATGCATTTTGATATCCATATTCCGGCCACTACAGTCTAGGACCTCTTGTGGTTAAACCGAATGGGATTTTGCACATCACAGTAACTGTAGGAGGCTTGTGGGTTTCAGCTGGAATACTGATACTAAAATGCACATATATTATAACTGTGCCAAAGCAAGATTACAATAAGAAAGAATGTGGTAGATGTATTATTCCTTGTACACAAATTATTTGTGAAAATTGTGACTTTTTTACTTCTGCGCTGCTTTTGGCACTTCCCTGGACAGAGGTTGTGGTGATGGGGGACAGGGGAAAGTGCCCAAAAGCCTCAGCCAGATTTATTATCACTTATGCCAAAAATCTGGAGTAATTGATGTGGGGAACATACTACTGATGTACGTTTCCCCTCCAGTGTACGTCTTGGCGGAGGGTCCACATCATTTATAGTCAGGCGAGGACCCCTTTATAATGAGGCACACCTTCCGCCAACTCTGAGGTTATGAAGACTGGGTTATGTCAATCTTCATAAATGTACCCCAATATCTTTTGATAGAAGAGAGAGACAGATATACCAGGGACTTGTGTGACTAGATGCAGCCTCTGAGAAAAGGTGCAGATGGGAGAAATAACTAAGGAACCTATGGCAGATCACTATCTCAAAGTGAGCAAGTTAAGGATTTTTTCTAATTGTAAAAACTCACACTGATCCAGGTGACTTATTAGTATGCTGCTCATTCCAAACACCACATTTTTGCAACGTATTTATACTAGACAACTAGTAACTGACATGAAAAAATCTCCCCTATGTAGCTGAATGATAAAACTTGCAGCCTGCAGCCACCACTAGGGGGAGTTCAGTACACTGGAATTAGTATAGCTACTATTGAACTCAATGGAAGGTGTAAAAAAATCTTCTTACACTGTGCTCCCCCTAGTGGCACCTACAAGAATATGCAGTGGATCAATGTTGGAAGGGAAGAGAATTTCCCAACTGCACCCCATCCTCTCATGGGCCCCATAACAGCTGTACAGTCTTCCCACATGTAAGCAGGTTACTGCTCAGATATATAGGTAACTTTAGTTTATTTGCATCATCAATCTTGAGACAGATAGTGATAACACATGCCATTAGAGACTGCAACATGTCTTTGGATGAAGAAGAAAGTAATTTCTACGGACATAAGCAAAAAACTAACAAGCAGACATGATAGAGTTAAAAATTGTCCATTGTTGAGCCTGTATTTCTACTGAGAGAGAACAGCAGGTTCTCAGTCCAATCTTCCATAGTCAAGTTATTTTCAGTGTCAGGTAATAAATCTTTTATTTGCTTATTTTAAAGGTAACATTGGCGAGAAGATTATGGTCTTTCACTAACATCTTAGCAGCACAAGATTTAGAACATTGTAGATACTTGCGTCTTCTTACCTGGCTCAATGTCAAGTGAATAACTGTCAATCTGTAAATTCAGAAGCAGCGCTGCAGCATTGCAGAAATCTTCCAAAACACAGTGGACGGCCTCAGTGACGTTATAGGGCACAGACTTGGCAAATTTCAGCTTGCTGTTCACAATCACACTCCCTTTCCTGAAATTAAGGATTTCAAGGTGCTTAAATCCTGTGAGATTTGTTTGAAGATATGGAAGCAGCTGCAAGAAAGAAAGACTTGTATTATACTAAAACAGCCTTCACTGTCTCTATATTCTTGTTTGTCAGTGTCATTTTATTGCCAATGCCGGTTCGTTTTCTGTACAGTACACATTAATATATACGAGAGGAGAATAACAGGATGCTGGAAAATATATAAAGTCCTTCTTATGAATGTATTCATTAAAGGAGATGAACTAGGATATAGCATCAACTGATGATCAACTGGGTTCTGAACCCCCAAACTGCCATAGATCACGTGTGAGGCAGCAGCGACACTCCCTGAACCCTGATTATACTTTATACATCATGTGACATCACGTTCATTGGTCACATGGCCTTTTCGCAGTTCAGTCCCATTCATGTGAATGGGTTGAGCTGCCATACCAAATATATGGTGCTGTGCTTGGTTATCTGTGTAGAGGCTGCAGTGCTCACCTGAATGCTGCAACCTTTTGAAATATCTCACCAGCGGGAGGTCTAGGTGTCAGACCCCAACAATCTTCAATTGATTATCTATCTTAAGGATAAATAATCAATTAACAAGAACTCCCTTTAAAGAGGCCCTTTCATGTCCTTGGGTATGTGCAGTTGTATATACCACTAGACGACTTTCCCGTTATGTGCCCTGGGGAAGAGATATCGGTGACGTTACCAATAGCTCTTCACTGTCACAAGGGCGTTCCTGACAGTCTAGCTGGGAATGTCCCTCCTGACAGTACTGTCCATAGCACTATAAAGTAATTCAGGGCAAATAAACATTGTAAACAGGTTGGTGTCTACTGAGTAACACTGACAATTTTTTTTACATCACTTTTTAGTATATGAAGGAGACCCAAAGAGCTCCGCTATAACAGGTCTGATTTAGCTCAGACTAGGTTCATACCTGCACCTGCTCTATGTGCACATTTTCCGTCCCCAAATCAGCTTAAAAAATGCAGGGAGAAAAGACTTTTCTCTCCGCAGTTTTCCTCATTTTTAGGGCTGAAATTGGATGGAAACCAGTCAGACCCCATAAGGGTGCATGCAAATGATTTAACGCGGCACTGATTCTTGCATGATAACTCGTATAAGGATCAGCGCTGCAAAACAGAATCCCATTGACTTCAATGGGTTCCGTTTAACGCGCACAACACATTGAAATAAATGGATTAAAAAGCCTCCAATTGATTTCAATGTGTTATGTGCGCTAAACGGAACCCATTGAAGTCAATGGGATTCTGTTTTGCAGCGCTGATCCTTATATGAGTTATCGTGCAAGAATCAGTGCCGCGTTTCATCGTGTGCAGCCCTCTAATAGTCTACAGCAGGGGTCTCAAACTCAATTTACACGGGGTCCGCTGGAGGTAGAATCTGGGTGAGGCTGGGCCGCATCAGGTTTTCCACAAGCTATGCTTGCTGGAGCAAATTTAGCTCCAGCCAATTTAATGATGACTCCACCCATTCTTATTCATTTTTCATGTGCCCCCACACAGTATAATCCTCCTACAGTCACCCGTACACTATATGTCACCACATTATAATGTTCCCCTCCAACTGCCCCACAGTATTAGGTCCCTCTCCTGGTGCCCCAGTTTAAACTCAAGGAAACTAGAGGGGACAAGAAATTGGTGCAGCTGGAGAGGGACATAAAACAGTGGGGGTAGTTGGAGGGGGGCAATAAATTAATGGCAGCTGAAGTGGGACATTAAACTGGGGGCAACTAGAAGGGGACATTAAACTCAGGAGGCTAGAAGCAGACATTAAATTGTAGGGGTAGGTGGACGGTGACAATAAACTGGGGACAACTAGAGGCAGACAGGTCCCCCTCCAGCTACTCCCACGGTTTAATGCCCCCTCCAGTTGTCCCCAGTTTAAGTGCCCCCTTCATCTACCCTCAGTTTCATCTCCCCCCCACCATTTCTCCCCCAGTTTGATATCCCCCTTCATTTGCCCCATTTTATGTCCCCCCTCCATCTGTCCCCAGTTTTATGTCGTCCCTCCATCTTCCCCAGTTTCATGTGCCCCATCCATATGCCCCCAGTTTCATATTCCCCTCCATCTGCCCTAATTTCAGATACCCCCTTCATCTTCCCCCATTTTCATGCTCCCCCTTCCATCTGTGACCCCAGGTTCATGTCCCCCCCTCCATTTCTGCCCCTAGGTTACTGACACACACACACACACACACACACTCCATCTCACATTCCTCTCAGTACTACATCTCTTCATCTTTCGGCTGTCACACTAAGACACACCTCCAATAGTCAGGTGACGTCTGACGTCACACACATGTCCTTGAGTCTTAAACTTCAGCAGTACTAACTTTCCACTGATCACCCATCGCTTTTATTGCTGTTATAAGAGCGGGGGAGTGATCGGAGGAAAGTTTAATTGTTTTACTTAAAGAGGACCTTTCACCATTTTGCCCACAGGCAGTTCTATATACTGCGGGAAAGCTGACAGTGCGCTGAGTTCAGTGCACTGTCGGCTTTCCCGATCTGGGTCCAGTGTGAAGAGCTTACGGTCCCGGTACCGTAGCTCTTCTATGGTCAGAAGGGCGTTTCTGACAGTCAGTCAGAGACGTCCTTCTTCACAGCACAGCCAATCACGCTGTGCTGTGAGAGTCGGGAGGAACGCCCCCTCCATCTGCTCGCAGTACTCGTCTATAGACGAGCATTATCAGGGAGGGAGGGGGAGTACCTCCCGGCTCTCACAGTACAGCACGATTGGCTGTGCTGTGAAGAAGGACGTCTCTGACTGACTGTCAGAAACGCCCTTCTGACCATAGAAGAGCTACGGTACCGGGACCGTAAGCTCTTCACACTGGACCCAGATCGGGAAAGCCGACAGTGCGCTGAACTCAGAGCACTGTCAGCTTTCCCGCAGTATATAGAACTGCCTGTGTGCAAAATGGTGAAAGGTCCTCTTTAAGTAAAACAGTTAAACTTTCCTCCGATCACTCCCCCGCTCTTATAACAGCAATAAAAGCGATGGGTGATCAGTGGAAAGCTAGTACTGCTGAAGTTTAAGACTCAAGGACCTGTGTGTGATGTCAGACATCACGTGACTATTGGAGGCGTGTCTTAGTGTGCCGGCCGAAAGATGACTATAGCGGGACATGCAGGGAGCTGCGCGGGGGCCGCAAATTTTCATCCCGAGGGCTGCAGTTGGCCCGCGGGCCGCAAGTTTGATACCCCTGGTCTATAGGGTCCACTGGTTTCACAGATAACTGCTTTTTAAGCGCTAGTGTTAAAGAGACATAACACTATGATGAGTATACAGTCCAGACATGAAATTTTTTCTAAAGTTTTAATTTGGAAAAATAATGTATAATATTTACAAATTATTCTATTTATATATTTATTAGATTATTTCTATGTACATATATATATATATATATATATATATATATATATATATATATATATATATATAATGTATATTATATTATTTTGTGGCTAAAAAGCTATTTTTCTATGAATTTCTGTTTCATATACTCCCTGATACTTTCTTCCAGAGTGCAGGACACGTTTCCCTTCCTCATGTTACTTATTTATCTCACCTGTCTCGCATGTTATTACAACACAGCTAACCAAATGTAACCCCCTCCCCCACGCCTTCTGTGCTCTTATAAAGTAGATCTGCACAGTATGAAAGACCTGCAGAGACCTTCCATCCATACTATATATAGAAATATGTGCAATCTATGATCATTTCTACATAATGTATGGAAATATTGTTATTTATAGAAAAGCTTTCAGCGCTTGAAAATTGAAGACAATGATGCTTTCTGTCAGGGCACCTCACTGAGAAATACTTTGATCAACGGGATATTGTATATAATAAAAGGTAAAATTATTTCCCCTATATAAAACAAATTTTACATTTTAAAGGGAATGTATCTTTAGAAAATAATATATTATAAAGTTTTTATGATAAACTTTTGTAGTGTATATATTTTTAAAACTGCATTAACACCACGTTCCAAATTATTATGCAGATTTAAGTGTCATAAATATAACATTTTTTGTATTTCAATTAAACTCATGGCTGGCCTCTCTAAATCAATGAAATCAATCTAAAACATCTGTGATAATTAGTTTGTCAGGTGAGGTCAATTAAAGGAAACCTAATTAAGAAGGTCATTCCACATTATTAAGCAGGGCACAGGTTTCAAGCAATATGGGAAAGAAAAAGGTTCCCTTTGCTGCCAAAAAGCATCAAATAATGCAATGCCTTCAACAAGGTATGAAAACCTTTGATATTTCATGATAACTTTAGCGTGATTATCAGGCTGAACAGACGGGTTTGTGCAGATAAAGGCACAATGACTAAGATTTCTACCAGGCAAATTTATTGGATTAAGAGAGAAGCTGCTAAAATAACATTACAAAGCAGCAGATATTTGAAGCTTCTGGTTCCTCTGGAGTCCCACAAACCAGAGGAAGGATCCTTCAGAGGCTTGCAGTTGTGTATAAACTATATATTTGGCCAAACCTAAACAGTGCTTGCAAAGGGTAGCAGTGGGCCCAGACATAGATGAAGACTAATTTTTAAGCAGTCTTGTTTACTGATGAGTGTCGTGCAACCCTAGATGGTTCAGATGGAAGGAGTAGAGGATGGTTTGTGGAGGGCTACCATGTCTACCATGTGTGAATGTAGAATGGCTACCATGTCTACCATGTGTGAATGTAGAATGTACGATGTCATCAAGAGCTCCTACACCGGAAGCCAATGCAGTGTGAAGGTGAACGGGAAAAGGACAGCATACTTCCAACAGGCCTGAGGGGTCAGACAAGGCTGTAGCCTGAGCACAACGCTCTTCAACATCTACATCAATGAACTGGCTGCAGCCCTAGAAGCCTCACCATCACCAGGCCTCACCCTGAACGACCGGGAGGTGAAATTCCTGTTATATGCCGACGACCTCCTACTGCTTTCCCCCACCGAGAAAGACCTCCAAGAAAGCCTGTCAATGCTGGGCAAATTCAGCACCACATGGGCTCTACCCATCAACCACAAGAAAATGAAAGTCATGGTATTTCAGAAGAAGGGCCACAACAAAGCTGCCACCCCACAATTCACACAGAACGGCTCCACACTGGAGAAAACCAACAGCTACACCTACCTGGGGCTGGAGCTCAGCCAATCAGGGAGCTTCAAAGCAGCAATAGAAACCCTGAAAGGAAAAGCCTGAAGAACCTTCTACGCCATCAGAAGACAAGTGTACCACCTTAAACCACCGCTGAGGATCTGGCTGAAGATATGTGACGCAGTCATCACTACGATCCTTCTCTATGGCAGTGAGGTTTGGAGCCCAGCCACCTACCCAGACCAGTCAAAGTGGGATTCCAGCCCAATAGAGACCTTCCACCTTGAGTTCTGCAAGTACCTCCTCCATGTCCATCACAGTACCTCCAACATGGCATGCCGGGCAGAGCTAGGCAGGCTCCTCCTATGGCTCACCATGCAGAAGAGGGTGCTATCATTCTGGACACACATACAGGGCAGCAGCCCTGGCTCTTACCACGACCAAGCCTGGCTAAACCACAGAGCCCTGAGCAAACCTGACACCCCCCAACCAAACATCAGCCACCTGCCAAGCCAAAACCCCCAACATGCCCTGAACAAGGCTCAAATAAAAGGAGCTATTGAGAGAGACAAAGAACGGTACATCGAGGAATGGAGAAGCGCAATAAATAACTCCAAGAAACTCACCGTGTACCAATCCCTGCAAAGGGACTACACCATGGCCACCTACCTGGAGAGAATACCCCACCACAAACACAGACAGACCCTGAGCTGGTACAGACTGAGCACCCACAGCCTGGAGAGGAAGACAGGACGACACAAGCAGACGTACAAGCCACGGGAGAACAGAATTTGCCAGCACTGTGACCAGGGGGCCCTAGAAGACGAAGCCCACTTCCTGCTATACTGCACCAAATACTCAGCTGTGAGGGCCGTCTACTTCCAAAGACTCTCTGCCCACATCCCAGACTTCATATCTGCAGACGAGAAGAGGAAACTCTACATCCTACTGGGAAAAGAAGAGGCCATTGTGGAGATCGCTGCCCAATACGTGTCCAGCTGTCACCAACTAAGAGGAAGATGAGACTCCACGGACTGTTATACCCCATACCACCCGCCCCACCCCACCTCCCCATATAGCGGTCACCAAACTAGAGGAAGATGAGACCCCATGGACTGTTATACCCCAATTTACCCCCTATACAGCTGTCACCAACTAAGAGGAAGATGAGACCGCACAGACTGTTATTGCCCAAATCACCCCCCCACTTTACTAGCTTTGGCAATGCCAAATATCTATTCAGACATGCCAATAAAGCTTGTTTGATTTGATTTAATTTGATTTGAAAAGAACTGTGCCTTCCATTGCAAAATCATCTTCTTGCATGACAATGCACCATCTTATGCAGCAAAGAATACCTCTGAGTCATTGGCAGGTATGGGCATGAAAGGAGAGAAAATCATGGCGTGGTCACTATCTTCCCCTGACCTCAACCCTATTGAGAACCTTTGGAGTATCCTCAAGTGAAAGATCTATGAGGGTGGGAGGCAGTTCATATCAAAACAGCAGCTCTAGGAGGCTATTCCGACATCCTGCAAAGAAATCACTTAGTCTTGAAAAAGCAGAAAGAAAATTGATTGTAAATGTTTCAGTATGCTTAGAGAGATGTTTTTTTAACTATTGAAAAAATCATAAGTTCAATGAATGCAATAATTGTTTTAGTGATATCAAAGATGTTTTTGGATGAAATAGCTTTTGATTTCAGCAAATGTGTTCTCATGATGCTGCAAATTCAACAAACCACCATTGAAATTTCTTTACAATCTATAAACTGTTCAGAAACTTTGTTGTGCATTCTAATTTGTAACAGTGAATGTTGATTTTTTAATTTGTGAAAAAAATGTTTTCATTGGGAGATTTTTCCAATAAAATTTGATTTATGCTCAAACGATTGAAGATGTGAACATTATACTGACTGTCATTTGCATGGACCATTTACGAAAATCAGAGGAAACTATAATTTGCATTTATAATTTGGAACGTGTTGCAGTGTAGGGACCCTCTAGAGGTCTCCATGAAGTGGCAAATGGGTTTGTAGACTTTGCTACCCATCATTGTATAATACTGGAATGTATGTTTTTCTTAACTGTGGTTATTTTTAATTTATGATTGACAGCACAAACTATGAAAATATTTGAGTATTCACACAAGGTACTTTCAATGAACAAAATAATGGCATTTTTTTTATTTGTAGCTCACTTTTCAGCCTTGTGGCATAGAAAATTCAAAGTGTCTATCAATGTTGTTAATTAGAGATGAACGAGTAGTGTTCGATCGAGTAGGTGTTCGATCGAATACTACGGTATTCGAAATACTCATGCTCGATCGAACACTACTAGCTGTTCGAAGTTTAAGGTTCAATGCAGAACCAGCGTTGATTGGCAGAATGCTATACATTCTGCCAATCAACGCTGGTTCTTCTCTTACCTTTAGAAGTCTTCTCCGTGCAGCCTCCCCGCGGCGTCTTCCGGCTGGAATTCACTCTGCCTAGGCATCTGGCCTAGGCAGAGCCGACTGCGCATGCGCATGCATGCCCTCGCATGCACAGTCGGCTCTGCTTAGGCGTCGGGCCGGGCAGAGCCGATCGCGCATGCGCAGTTGGCTCTGCCTAGGCCCCGATGCCTAGGCAGAGTGAATTCCAGCCGGAAGACGCCACGGGGGCGCTGCGCCGGGAGAAGACTTCAAGGAGAATCCAGCCCGACTGTCACTCGTGGACTTGGTAAGTATAATTTTATTGAATTTTGCGTACCCCTGAAACGAGCATTTCCCCCCATAGACTATAATGGGGTTCGAAATCCGTTCAAACAGTCGAACAGTGTGCGGCTGTTCGAATCGGATTTCGAACCTCGGGCATTTTAGTGTTCGCTCATCTCTATTATTAATGGGTTATTAAATGAACCAATATACTTTTTAGTGTGTTTTGAGTGATTTCTGGGTGTCTCTGGGGGTCCCTGGTGTCTCTTGTTTTTGTTTTCATGCTTCTGCTTTCTGCTATGTAACTTCATCACTAACCCCTCTCACCTGTCTCCCTCTTCCTTCCTCACCCCCCCATACACCCCCTCCCTGTCTCTCTAGCTATCCTGCCCTTCCCTACCTACTCAGCCCAACCCCCGATCCACAATACATACTTGCCCTCCACATTTCTCCTCCTCCTGTACTGTTACTGTGCGTGCCCTTCACCAGCGATGAGCCACCTATATGGTGCATGTATGGACACGCAGTAGAGGTGATTTCCCAGTAGCAGTGTGCACACATTGCTAGGAGAAGAGAAGAGCGTGCACCCTGCCAGTACAGATTGAGGAGCTGTATCGCTGGAAGAAGCCATGAATGGTAAGTATGAATGGAGTGGATGGGGGAAGGGGAGTAGTAGTGATGATCCATTTCTGGAAGTGGGGAAAAGGATCGTCCCCGGATAAAATGTCCCTGGGGCAGTCACATGACCGCCCCAGGGATATGGGTAAGTATACATTTTTTATTAATAATGTTATTTATAAAGTAGGTGGGTGTTTAGATTAGTGTAGGGCTTTCAAATTATCCTGGACAATCCCTTTAATGGTCGATGACGGTTTTACTGGATTGTACTGCTGTAAGCCTAAGTAAGGCAGGGTTGTGAGGCTTCATGCACCTGAAGGTACTTTCTATACACAGTCATGGATTAAAGTACAGACAGAGCTTTTCAATGAGCCCAGACACAAATTGAAGAGCCGCAAATTATGGAGCGGGTTCTATACCTATCTAACTGCGGCTCTGTCAATTCATTTGGATTATAATGGGTAAGTGAAAACCAATCTGTGTGCCATCCATGCAGTGTTTACTCACACACAGACTGCACACAGTAATATGCAGGAGGCTGTATACACCTCACACTATACATACATATAACACTTTGTATGCAGCTCCCTTGCCAGTCCCTGGTAAGACTATAGTACATTGTCTCCTGGAGAATTGAATTCAATGGGAGCTGGTCAGGTCTTTTTTTCGGGAGCCGTTTGTTCCGGCTCCCGGAAAAAAGAATGGAAATGCGGATTCTTCAGGCGGATTGTGCCTCGTGAATCCGCCTGAAGACACTCCCAACTAGGCCCTTCCTTTGGGCCTAATCCAGATCTCAGTGCCGCGACTGGATGCCGGTGTACTACACCGGCATCCAGTCGTGGCTACCCTGTGTTTTGGACCGGAACTTGAGGCGGCCTCTGTCTCAGATTCTGGTCCAAAATAATCTATCTGAACTTAGCTTTACAGGTTCCAACCCAATGAATGAAACTAAAATGAAGCAAATGGTAACTTTTTCAGAAAAGCTGACAAGCATTTGTGAACTTTCTGAGTGAATATTTCTATGTATGAGTTTAGAAATGACATTTACCATGCTATTTCATTTTGATCTTTCTACAACACTAAACCTTGTACTTATTAGAACTTGGCCAGAATTCAGCAAAAAAAGACTCAGATCTTGGCGTTCTTCATTAAAACAACCAAACAAGTAAATTGTAGCCTAGATCTATCTGTCCTGCTAAGTGTATACAGTTCTAGTATGAAATGTTTACCCACCAGGTGAAGGAATTGCTGTTCAAGTGCTCTGTATTCCGGGGAACTTTTATTGAATAGGTCGTCAGAAAATGGCATATTAGTCACCCGCAGGCTAAAAAACACAACAAGTTCTTTTCCTTTTTCTACAGAAGGCTCCATGCTGGATGTTGAATGTTCTATTGAAGAGAAATCTGTAGAATTAGGTGTGAGATTGTTCAAATTTGATGTAGAGGCCTCGTTTTCTTCCAGTTCTTTGCTATCTATGACTTCATTGTCATTCTGTTCATCCATACTATGACTGTCGCTTTCCGTCACACTAGTATATGTGATACTAGAGCCTAGGACAGTAGATGTAGGAGCAGGCAGTGTTATATGGTCACTGGCATCTTCATACTGACTAATACTTTTAGTAGATAAGTCAGTTAACATTGGTGTAGTTCCTTCAAACCATGGAATCATTTTCTGAGTAGTTTGCTCATCTACCATTGCGGTGGATATGCTTTCAGTCACTCCTACTGGTCCCAAAGTCATTTGTTCAAAGGCCGATCCTGAATCTTCAAACATGTCCGCCACATTTGGAGTGGGATTGTCCAGAACTGCTTCTCCAAGAGTAGTTTCTTCAAAGACTTCAAGTGTAGATGTATCAAATAATTGTAATTCTTCTCCAGTGGTTTCTTGTATTACTAAAGGAATTGTTGCTTCAGGCAGCCCTTGAGAGATCTCTTCAGGTAGGTTAATACTAGAGACAGAACTACTCTCTTCATAGACATGCGGAGCTTCAGAATGCGATATATCCAGAATATCTGGCTGCAGTTCTTCAGTTGTGGAAACATACACTGTATTCGAATCGATGTAAGCTGGCAGTGTTTTCACAGTGGTGATGGAAGCTGGCTCTGTTGTTGAAGTTTCATCTCTTGACAAAATTGCATTAGTGTTTTCTGAGGTTAATGTATCTGAACTGTAGGAAGTCAAATATATGTCGGTAGGTGGGTTTTTATCCATCGTATCTTCAACATGAAATGTATCTGTAATGAGGAAATACAAATGACATTAGGATAGTAATGTTGGGTATTTCAAAGGATTTGTAACAGTATAGCAGTACTATTTATTTGCTGAGTAGTCACTTCTTGTACTATGCGTCACAACTTGTGACACCAATGCTTCTTGTTCTGGGTTTGTTTCGTTATAGGGACACTGTGTGGTCCTAAATCACCATCCACAGCAATTATAGAGTGCACACATAGTATCGACTGAAAAACCTGACAATATTCAAATGAATAAGGATGTAAACATTGGTGTGTTCAAAGATTTGGATTCATACAAGAGACTTAAAGGACTTTCCCCATGAGCGTAACCATATCTAAATTTGTAGACAATTCAAAGTAAAGCATTTTTGCAAGGTTAAATAATGAACAAAAATTGCCAATCATGCTTTCCTTATTGTGGACAGGGACAGTACATGCAGAAGATAGCCACAATAAGGAAATCACAACTGGGTTTTTGGTAAGTCCCAGATCATAGAATGTTCCTGCATTCATTTTCATATCCGATCAAGAACAATCAAGACAAAAGACTGTCATCATTAAGAATCTTTAAAATTCTGCAAAAAAAATGTATTATTTATTTTTGCAAAACTGTTTAACATTTAAGTGGCTACAAAGTTGAATAGGGTTATGTTCCTTGGAAAACCCCTCTATCAAGGTCGGAGCACAGAACAAGACTTGTTGCTACAAGGATTTACAAGCAATACAGCTGGAGGGGTTATGAGAACTGTTTTTTGTTCACACATTGTCAGTAAATCAATACACCAGGGGTAGGCAATAGAGATGAGCGAATATACTCGATCGAATACCTCTGCTGCAAAGCTCCCAGTGCAAAAACACTTCCAGGGCATCAAATTTTTACTGCCCCTCCCACCTTCCCTGGCGCCAGGAGCTATGCAGTGGAGGTATTCGATCGAGTATATTCGCTCATCTCTAGTAGGCAACCATCGGCACTGCAGCTACTGTAAAACTACAACTCTCAGCATGCATACTTCCATGGAGGTGAATGGAGCATGTTGGGAGTTGTAGTTTCACAGCAGCTGGAGTGTCAAAGATGGCTGATCCCTGTAATATCCCTTTTTTTAAAATGTAGGTTGGAGCCTCATATAGGGCTCACAATGTACTCCTTGCAGATGTTGTCCTTGAGAGGATATACCATTAAAGGGATTGTCCCATCACAAGGATCCTATCTATACTACTAGTTTATATGAATTTAAGACTTTTCCTAAATGCATTGCTTTATCAAAACTGCTTTGTTTGTCCACTATCTTAATTTATTCACTTCATTGTTTACACTCTATTTCTATGGACCTTTGGATTATCTGCTCATTTGTCAAGTGATGTAGCTGCCTGCTCTCAGAGGAAGGGGCTGGGAGCAGCTCTGAGCTGTTTGAGAAACTCCGCTACTTAAATGACTCAGATAGGGGATGTGAGAGCTCCGGGATTTCTGAGCTCTTATCAGTCGGTTTAATTGAATTTGGCTGATAAGGGCTGAGATAGGGAGTCCAGTACCTCTGTATGTAATGCAAACTGACTCAAATCCAGCTCTGCTACATCAGCTTCACACTGTGGTAATTCATTTACGACCAATCCCATGCAAGTGAAACCCCGCCCACCTATGTGCCGAGAAAAGCAGGAAGTGAAGAGAGCACAACAGCGTGCAGGTTAGTGAACAAGCATTATGGGAATATCCCTTTAATATAATTGATGGAATGGTAGTTCATTTATTATATAAAAATCATAAATATGTATGTTATGGATCAGTAAGCTTGCACAAGTAACAGTTGGTGTTTTGCTCATCCAAGTCCATTCAGTAATTCCACAGATATAAGCCCTTAGCTAGAGCAATATCTGCCCAGAGACTATTTGTTCTCTCTGTTTTTGCATGGGTTTCCTCTGGGTACTCTAGAGATACTGAGAAATTCATTTGGAATTTAGATTGTGACTTCATATGGCGAGAGGGACTAATAACATTGATGACAATCTCTATATAGCAATGTGGAAAATATATTTGCTATATAAAAGTAAAGCTAAATAAATATCCAGAGAGACCAAAACCAGTGGTGGTTGGAAGGATTACCCAATATCCTGCTATTGATCAGCTAATATCACAGTCTGTCAGAAACCTCTTAGGTTTGGTCAAAAGCTTGCATTAAATATAATATAGGCCTGGAGACATCAGAACAGGCGCTTCTGTGTTATAAAGCTGAAATATCTTTCTTTACAGCGTGCACTAATATTTTTATGAATTACTTAGATTACATTGTTATTTTAATGCATCAATTACACATTTAATAGTAAGTTTTAATCCTAATCTTTTTGATCGCAGCTTTTAGTTTAATAATAAAAATCTATCAACTAAAAACTCTTTTTAACTATTTCAAATTTTCCTAGTTTACAACCAAAAATCATCTTTTCTTTTGCATACAAATAGACATCTGCTTATATTCTGGATTGTTGTTCCTTTGTGTTTTACAATTCTTATCAATTGAGACTAAGCACAGACAAAGATATGTCCAGGCTATAATTTAAGACGTCCTTGCCAGTACAATTGCTTCCAAAAGTTTTCTTTTTTTTTTCACAAAAAAAAAAAAAAAAAAAAAGATTTAAATACCAAATCAATCTCATGAATATTTAACATGCTGTTTGTTAATATGGTTTATCTTTAGAAATCATACAATATTTATTTAATCAAGTGTACAGGCTAGGGACATAATCAGTTACAATTTTTAGTTAAATGGCAGAAGGTTCAGATTTTTCCAGATAGCTTTTTGGGTTGTAATGAAAGGTAAAGGCACAATATATTCTGTGTTTTATAAGTGCTACTGATTTACAACATAGTTCATTTCTTGAAAGGGTAGGATATATTAATGCTAAAAAATTACCTGAAATAAAAATGACCAATAAAACATATACACGATTACTGTAAGGATTGGAGTCAGGGTCAGGCAGTGCAAAGTGACACAGCTGGGAAAGCAACACTGTGCAACTAATGACAAAAGGGGTCGTAGGCCCTGCGGCTATGACTATGCTGTAGTATCTGAGATGAGGCAGACCAATGCACTTCCTAATTGAAGTGCGCCTACCACGACTCCTACGCTTCTATCCCGGCGGCTAGGATAAGGGAAGAGGAGGCCCTGAAAGTCCTAGGGATTGGAGTCACGGGGTCACACCTAAACAGAAAGCACAGTGTAAATGCAATGCCAAAGAAAAGACTAAACAGCATGGAACCAGGGAGGACCACAAGTCCCAGCAAGACACAGAAGAGAAGGCGAGGTCAGACGAGCAAGAGGTCAAGCCAGGAGATATAATAAAAGGTACCGAATCAAAAGACAAGGGATAGTCAAAAATACAAGCCGGGTCTAAAAACCAAGAAACATATGGAATACAAACAGACAGGGAATCAGACTGAGCAGGGGGACCAGGAAACACAAAGTGAATGGCTGGCAAGGATCCATGCCTGGGTGGGGATTAAATAGCAGCAGAGAACACACCTGATGGCTAATGGCATGGAGACTGAGAGCAAGGAAAAGATTAACCCTTAATGACCTAAGCACACCCAATAGAACTCCTAACATATCTCCCAGGGAGACGCTGCGCAGCAAGGAGACCGCGGCGACTCCGTATCCTGACAATTACATTTTTATACTACAAATAGCAGAGAAATGTTAGATAAAACAGTAGACATAGAGAAGTGTAAGGGAATTGAAATAGGAGCAATTTCCCAGTAGCTACTGGTGAACCTTGAGAGGAGGGGCACAATAGACAGTGAGCCCTAAGCTGAATTCCCCCCACTGTCCCTTCCTGCTTGCTGGTCCTATGCTAAGCAATAGGCGACAACTGGTCGACGGGCCCTTCCTATATATGTGACAACATAGAAACGCAGCACAGAATCAAAATCCAAGAGAGCAGTCAAAGGGTAAGCCAGAGGTCAGAGGTCAGTAATACAATAGTAGCAGAAGTGGAGCTTAGCAGGGACAAAGTCACAATAGCCAGCAAGTCTATGAGGGCTGATCTCCAGTATATAGGAAGCCCAAGGGGAAGACAGGCTGTCAATAGCACAGGGAAGGCTAGAATTAACTATTTGATGGACATAGGAAACAAGGTGCAGGAGATGAGTGTGGTGGAAATTCAATTACAGAGAGAGAGTAGTGTTCACACAGTGCAACGGAAAACACTAAGCATGGAATCAAACTGAACTTGCCTCCTGCACCTCAGTGTGCCAGTGGAGGGTAGCACAGAGACCCGAACAGGCAGAGACATTACAGAGAAGTTTGTGTCACTTATTGTTCAACAGCTAATGTATCAAAAGGGGCTTATTGGTTTCTAAATAAGATATGATTTAGATTGGTTTAATTTATATATCGTAAGTATCCAATACACCTTTATAGGGGTTAAAACTATATTTTTCTTTAAAGAGGACCTTTCACCACCCCACGGCTGTGCAGTTTTCTGTACCCTGTTATAGGCGATGCTGCACAGACTCTGGGGCACTTTGAATTTTGTCTCTAGCCCCTCTTGTTGCGGAGTTCTGAACCACGTTATTTTTGGTGCCCTGTATGTTAATGAAGCCCTTCATTATCAAAAACGTCCTTCTGACGAAGTGAAGGGAACAGTGACGTCATTCTCCTCTGCTAATTGGACAGTGTCAGAGCATCTTCAGCAGTGAGATCTCTTACCTTCTCACAAGATCACGCACTTCTCTCTTTACAGGACTGAGAAGAAGAGCTACAGTGAATCGCTCCTCTGACTCTTCTTCTCAGTCCTGTAAAGAGAGAAGTCATGAGATCATGCTGAGGAAGCTGCTCTGACACTGTCCTCTGCTAATTGAACAGTGTCACAATGACGTTGCTGCTCCCTTCACTGTCAGAAATGCCCTTCTGACAGTGAAGAGCTTCATTAATATATAGGGTGCCAGAAATAATGGGACTCAGAACTCTGCAACGAGGGGGGCTAGAGACAAAATTCTAAGTGCCCCAGAGTAGCGCCTATAACATGGTGCAGGAAACTGCACAGCCTTGGGGTGGTGAAAAGTCCTCTTTAACAATAATCCAAATCTTCATAAAGTCATAGCATTATACGGGTGTTATCAGGATAACAAGCTACAGGATAGCTCAGGTTTTGACATTTGTCCCCCCTTTCTTCTGTTGTCATTATATCCTCCAGGTTTAAGATCTTTATATCCTTTTTTATTAGCATTGGGAATACATTTCTCCTTCTTGCCTCTTTCATTCATCTCATTTTGCTTTGTCTCAGTTTTATTGTTATGCCTGTTTTTTTTTTTTTTTTTCATTACAATAAAGATTACAATTGAACAATAAAAAATAATATTCCCAAAACATTGATGCTTTCAGTATAAAGTAATAAATTGTTTTACCACTAGACATTAGACTTGCAACAAGAGCACAATAATTTTAGCTTTGGTTTACACATGACACACATCTTTATGTTTTGTTTCATCTCGCACACAGACTTAAAGCGTAACTAAACTTTCCATCAACATTAGATTTTCTGGCAGCATTTTTTTTGTCATTAATACATTTTGTAATATACTTGATTAACAAAATTTGATTCCTTTCTGTGAAATCCCGCATTTTATTTTTTCCTTTGTTTCTGTATTGAGAACAGAAATCTGTATGCTGCTTTCCATAGGTAGTCAGGCTCCTGAATAATGCAGGGAAAATAAGTCTGGAAGAAGGTTATCACTTCAAAGAGTTATAACCGAAAGATTTTAACCTAGAACAGTGAACACAGAACATGAACGTAGAACAAGGAACACAGAACATGAACGTAGAACAAGGAACACAGAACGTGAACGTAGAACAGTGAACACAGAACATGAACCTAGAACAGTGAACACAGAACATGAACCTAGAACAGTGAACACAGAACATGAATGTAGAACAGTGAACACAGAACATGAACGTAAAACAAGGAACACAGAACATGAACCTAGAACAGTGAACACAGAACATGAATGTAGAACAGTGTTTTGGATATGAAAGATGAGATCACAATTCTAACTGTAAAATTCTAGAGGAATCACCTGTTTGAATAATGTACAGTAATGGAATAATATGCAGTTGCAACTGATCCAAATCCCGACTGTTTTCAGCTGGTGGTATCATTTGAAATAATACAGATCATATCTTTTTATCATATGAAAGCTGAGAATCTCATCTTTTATATGACATTGACTGTTTTATGTTTTAGGATACAATTGTTAGAAGTGACCTCCCTCCAGCCCCAACTTCTGTGCATTATACATGAGCTCATCCACCCATACCCCAATAAAAAGCATTGTACAGATTGCAGCTCTCAGTAGAGAAATATGGAAATGAGTAAAGAATCTCAGGATTTCACAGAACGGGGACAAAATTCGGGAATAAAGAATATTATAAAATTATTATTATTATTATTATTATTATTATTATTATTATTATTTAATTTACTTAATTTAAAAAAGCATGAGGGTAATGGAATAGCACAAAGAAATCAATAATTTCACTTGGTTTCCATACTTCTATACCACATAGTTATTAAGACACAATCTCACATAATATTTATGGTGACCCTCATGAGCATGTTCCCCCACCGTTAGTTGACTATACCCATATGGCTCACCACTTATAGCAATCCATAAATACATTATTACTATCTTACAAACATTCCTCGATCACGCCTTCCCTAATGCCTGTGGTAAAAAAATTGCTGCCAACTATTCTAACCTTTTTGAACTAGAATTTTACCTCCTTTATTTTTCAATTTACTAATTCAAACGTCATAATATCATTAACTATATTTTCTGTTGTGCAATAATTGGCTATAATCAATATGCAAATATGCTGCAAAGAAAATCTGATATACAGTAGCATCGACATTTTAGCATGATCTTTCTCAAGTCTGAAACTTCACCTAATATACCACAAATGAACTTATTATCTGGAATACAACAAAATATCACAGCTATAACAACTAAATATGGCATCCCAAAATATCCTTATTTTATCACAATTCTGATATTTGTGTTCGAGATCAGCTTCATCCTGCCCACATCTACTACAATTAGATGTTTCCCTAGCACCACGATATAATGATCTGTGGACAATATGAAACTGTGTCACCTTAAGGGTCAATGCACACTGAGTTTCTGGTGAGGATTTTGGAGAGGAAAACATCCACTTCAGGAATTAAGAAAGGGTCCATTCACATGGAGGAAAACGGTGAGGAATTTGGTGTGTAATTTCAGCGCTGAAAAAAAGCCTTCCATTGACTTCAATGAGTTTGTTCCTTTTTCTGCTAGCAGAATAGACTAATAGTGCTGGTACCACTAACTCTAAACCGATCATCTCCAGTGTCCTAATCATCCTATAAACCTTAAGGAATCTTAAAAAACAGATACCTCTTTGTGACTCCTCCATTTCATATGTTGTAAATATAATCCTACTAAAAAAGTGACCAACTTTGCTCAAACTCCTCTTAATCCAACACTTACCACCATCTTCAACACCAACACCATCTTCACTACTGATATTACCCAAAAAGGGTAACAAAAAGTGTGCAATCAAGTGAATGTTTTTCTCCCCAAATTCCTATCTCTTACCATACTAATTCTAGTAACTGTAATAATGGTATTGTTTTATTTTTATCCCGCCAAAGAACTTCTAATAGCTCATAACCATTCTTTAGCCTTGCCTGATGTGTACTTATTTCCTTTCTCAAAAAATCAATATTATTCCATTTTATCACCTTCAGCATTTATGTTGCAAGAAAATAATAAAAGAAGTTCAGGACCGCAAACCGGTCTAACTAAGCCATTTGCGATTTCGGATCAATTCATTCATAAGCCGTTCAATTTTCTTGAAGACTCTCTTCCCAATCCTTTTTGGCATGTTCTTTAGCTGAGGCAATAATCATCGTAATCAGACCGATTCTACCTGCCTTGGATATTGAGAACCTATTCTATCGATACACTTTTACATCAACATACATCTTAGGGTCCACAGTTATCTCAATACCTAGATATTTACAATATCCATCCCTTTCAACCCTTTGGACCTTTACATTACATTTTTGCCAGTTTACTTAAAAACCAGAATTTTTCTCAAATTCCATAATGAATTCCATCATGGGAGAGAGAGTCTTCTCAGTGTCAGTAAATCAACAAATCAGCTACAGTATTGGGATATCCTGTGCTCTATCTCCTTTGCACAATTGGAGAATGGAGAATGTTGCTGATGTTCTATCCGATTCCACTCCAAAGTTTAAAGAATATCTGGTGTTAAACGTGTTTCAGTAAAACAAACCATAGCAGGTAAATGTCTGCCAATTATCTTAAAGGGATTGTATCATTGGGAAAACTAATTTTAACTAAGCATATACAGTATTTGCATAGCCTTTAAAAAGGCTATTCCAGACATACCTTTAATTTGTTAATACTCCCAGTCGTTTTTTAATTAGCCCGCTTTTAGTGATATGCTAATTGGCCAGCAAGGTGCACTCAAGAAGTTCAGTGAGCACTGTGTGCTGTGTGTACACAGATGAGAGCAGGGAGGCTGACGAGTCACCATCATCATCATCAGCCTCTCTGCTCTCACTTCCCCCTATGTACGCATAGCATACAGTGCTCACTGAATTTCCTGAGTGCACCTTGCTGGCTAATTAGCATATCAATAAAAGCGGGCTAATTAAAAAATGGCTTAGTGGATTAACAAATTAAAGGTATGTCTTGAATAGCCTTTCTAAAGGCTATGTAAATATATGCTTAGTTAAAACAGAGTTTTCTCAACAAGGCCTCTAATATTTCAAACTATTACATTGATCATTTCTTTAAAAAAAGAGGAAAAAAAAGTTCCCCATGCCATCCCACACCTCTCCCCATCCCACCTATTGGCATGACAATTAAGGCTAACCAAAGCCATTGCATTTTGTGCTATTCTCCCTTGGGATTCCTGTCCCTAACTCTACCTGACTCATCTAGCATCTAAGCATTCCTCTGCTGCTTTAGAAGATTCAAAAGAACATGTTTCAGAGTATTTCATATTTGCATCTCTCTTTTTACATTCACATACTTCACCCTCTCCTTTTGAGTGTTCATGGGATAATTTAAGAAGGCAAATATCTAAGAGCCATTCATCTCCACAGTTTCCAACAACCTAAGCTTACAAAAGATCACATTCTTATCTTTACTTCAATGTAGTTTTGCAGGTAAGCTCCCGGCTTCACCAATTTCTTAATACAGTCCAGTCCTATGGTCCAGAAAGCCGCCTGAAAGCTTTGTTCCAACACAGAAGACAAAGTTCACCCCTTCTTAATATCTGACATGTGTGAAAGAGGCGGGTAGTTTGGATCAGTTAAATAGCTTCCTCTTCTGATGCAGAGACAGGGAAGGGATGGCTTAGCAATGGAAGAGAGCTTTGTATACAGGCCCCATCATCAGGTCACTGATAAATAAAGAGGTGGGGGAAGCTTTCTGTCTGTGTTTGAAAAAATGCAGTATTGAAGCCTCTTCTCTTGGACAACCAGACTAGTGCGTGAGAATGAGGGAATCAGTGGAGCTTTGGCAGTGATTCCAGGGCCATGTGGTGCCATGCCTGCAGCCATTTTACACTTCTCTTGGTTTATTATTATTGTTTTTTTATTAATGTTTATTTATATAGCACCATTAATTCCACGGTGCTTTACATTTGAATTAATGGTTTAGAGAGCTCAGATCCCCCATTCAGTGTTAATGGGATGCGACTTCTCTCCAGTTTATCATCCAATAGCCATGTGCCAGAACTATTTTACAACTTTACCATGTTATGGTAACTAGTCCAACCTGTTCTTTATCTATACAATGTATTAAAACTACCTCTTTCCCTCCATTAAAGAAGAACCCACTATATACACCATAGAGGAGTGTATTTGTGTGTCTCTCTAAGCTAGCTTATCCATCAACTTTATTAATTCAGACTTCAATACGGTGATATTTAGAATGGATTGCACTCACAATATCCAAACACATTATATTGGAATTTTGAAGTTGGAGACTTAAGTTGTGTACATTTTCTAAAGAGTCTTCTCTTTGACCAGAAACTAAGCATAACCCAAAAGTGCGTCCGTGTATTATGTTTTGCTGTCTACAACCATTCCTGCAATCCAATAACAACATTGCAAAACATATTGCTTCACAATTACTTTATGATAAAGGTGCTATGAAAAGTAATACACCATAAATAAGTAGTGCAGCTTTCTGGCAGAAATGATCCTATATATATCTGCAGCAGCAGTGAGGCAAGCAAAATTGCAATACACTCAACAACATAAAACACCAGTCCCTGTCGAATATCATTTCAACCAAGGGAGGCTTAGAAAACTAATTCTTGCAGCATTGATTTGAATTACTTCTACAATGTCCCGTATGTTAAAAACAAGGATAAAGAGAATATTTATGGGCGTGTTATTTATAATAGAACGGATTATGGTTTTCTAATGTTTTTGGTTTCCCAGTATTTATTCTTTTTTTATTTTTGATGTTAAAGCAGAAAAATGAGAATTACAAAGAAAACTAAGCGTCGATATAACATTCACAAAACAGCAAGAGACTTGTGTGGGTGAAATTGAATACTGAGATAATCATAATTTCTACAATGCCCTTTAGAAATACATTATTATAATTCCTTTGAGACCTTAGCCATGCAAATATGAAATGCTAGATTATGTAAGAGAAATTAGGGATGCTGCTGAATGTTTCATTTATATTCTTAGTTGGTGAGTAATATAATACACGTCGTATTAATTGGTTTTCAAGTTCAATATCAAGTTTTACACTGCTGATCTTTTTAAGGTACAGCAATTACTGTAAGAAAACCAGACCAACGGAAAGGGATTAAAAAAACTTAAATTTTACATAAAAGCATGTAAATGCAACTACAACCACATATCAATCACTATTTCTTACTGTAAATGTTTTATATGAGGTTGTACAGGAGTTGCTTTTACAGTAATAGTTTTTTCCCACCATATTTTGATTTGTGCATGGGGTGTATACTTTGCATCATTTAATAAGTGCTTCTTCACTGTTTTCAGCACAATTGGATTTTTTTTTTTAAATCTAGCCCCAATTGTTCCCAAGCAATAGTTGCTGTTGGTTTTAGTTCCTTACTTGTTTCTTTATATTACATTATGGTGTATTGTATGGTTGAATAATATTTACATGGGTTGCTGCAAATTAAATTGTATGTCTAAGACCTGGTTCACATCTGCTTTCGGTATTCCGTTCGAGGAGTTCGCATGGGGACCCCCCGGACAGAAAACTGAACGCATTGACAAGCGATGAGCTTATGAAAGCACATGGACCCCATAGACTTTAATAAGTTCCATGTGTTTTCCACGAGGTGACCACATGGAACATGCGGAGAGAAAAGTACTTCATGAACTACTTTCCTCTCCGCATGACTCGTACGGACAACACGCAGAAACCACATGGACTCCATGAGGCTCTGTTCTCACGGAGTAACGCGCCACTCATTTAGACACGTATACACGTGTCAGAGCGCGGCGCTTCAAAACAGATCCCATTGATTTCAACAGGTGCCGGCTTACACACATAACACATTGAAATCAATGGGTTACAAAGCCTCCCATTGATTTCAATGTGTAGCGTGCGTAAGCCGTCACCCATTGAAATCAATGGGATCTGTTTTGAAGTGCTGCGCTCTGACACGTGTATATGTGTCTAAATGAGTGGCGCGTTACTCCGTGAGAACGGAGCCTTATAGTCTATGGGGTCCGTGTGCTTTCATAAACTCACCGCTTGTCAATGCGTTCTGTATTCTGTCTGGAGGGTCCCCATGCTGACTGAACCTTCTACCACAAATGAACATGTGGTAGTGCACAGCTTCTCTGGACTATTGGTGACCAAACTCTATTCTTAAAGTGTAACTGAATATTGACTTATCCTACAGTAGCAGTTAGTTCTTTAGTTTTGGTTCTGCATACAGGCTTCCAATGTGTTCTGTAAAATATAGTTTCTTGATACTACAGGCAGTTACAAAATAGCTTCATGTCCCTGGGCTAATTCTAATTCTAACTAATTTCAACATGTTTTAAAGGGGACCTTGTGTTCATAAAAATTTTGCAGGGTCTTGTAGTAGTCTGCTCTTCAACATACATACATACATACATACATACATACATGGTATTCTATCAGTTTTTCTGCTTCTAATTATCACATTATGGCTGACACTCATCTTACTTTTGTCCTTCAGATTATGGGTTGGTACAATAATGGGCAGCCCCCCCTGCCCCCTCCCCTATCCATTAGTGATACTGAGTCTGCCAAGAGTAACTATACAATAGCAAACAAATAGATGAGGAAAGTCCAAGTCCAAAATATAACAGATCAGGAACAGTGAACTGCAAATTTAGGGCAAACACACGCAGGCATGATACAGATAAAAATATGCCTGACACATGCAAAGAACAATCTATAACCACAATTGGTAAAGTTGCTTTCTGTCTGTGAATAACATCCCATCTGTAATCACACAAGCATCCAGAAGTAGATACAAGTACATAACAAACTTTTCTTACTGTACATTATAAGCTGTGAGATGTGCAGAATCTTCAGTCCTTTGTACAGATCAGTATGTAAATGTGCTATGATGAGAATCAACCCCTCCCACCTGCATTCACTGTGTGAAGAGGGAAAAGCATCTCCACTCGCTCTTTCAATCTTCCCTCTTTATTTATTATCTATAAATATACTTCCCTGTTAACAAGGGAGTGAATTGCAAACTAGCTATAAGGGAGACACCTAGTGGTAGGAGGTTTAGAGATGTTTTTCTTCCAGAAAGCAGCAACATTTTTAAGTAAACTGCATTACATATTGGCCCCAAAATACATGCTATATGAAATGAGAGTAAGTCGTTTGAAAAGTTAGTGACCATTTAAGGTTTATCTTTTTAGAGAGATTCACCATGTCAAAATGGAGCCAGCAATGTTTGTTATTGGTTAATGGAATTTACTTCATTTTGTTATTTACAAAAATAAATAAAAATTTAAAAATGAAGAAAAACAAATTGAGTAATTTTGTGCCAAGAAAAATGATAGATTTTATGACAAGTTTTTTCACAAGTTTTAATTTCAGTATCGGATAAATATACTTGTTTGTTGCTTGCCGGTAATTGATATATACTGTTTAAGCTGGAGAGACAAAACACCAGCTGTCTCATGGGAATCAGGAAAACAAAGAAAAGCTGCTGAGCTTATAAAGCTGCAAACACTTAGCGATGTGTGATAGTAACAGTCTATTTCATGTACATGGGGAAAGCATTATTTACAACAATGAACAGTTGGGGAAGTATTGTTTGTGTTACACATATGACAGTAATTGGTTAAAAGATGAAGATCTGCAAAGTACAACCATGCCTTAACCCATCAGTAGATGATCAGAGCTACAAGGGAAAACAGGAGTCATGCCTTAGCTTGCTCAGTCTAGATTTCCAGGAAAATCTGTTTGCATATGGATAAAACACCAATTTACATGAAAATGGGGTGCCACAGCTGAATAAAAGAGCCATATTTGGAAACTGTAGAAGGTACTGGGATTAGGTTTATAACCAATTTACGTTTGACCGGCTCCCTTTAAGAATTTGACTCGGCTTTGTGCTGAGACCTTTAAGCTTTCTGTGCCGTGGTATCTGAAGAAAAGTCAAATACATTTTATTTATTGTAAAAGGTTTGATTCTCTGTCCTTTTTAAAGTGGACCTGTTGAGAAGCCCCACATTGCATGCTGGGTAACAGCAAATGAATCTTTGAGTAACAGGAAAAAGTCATTTTTAGGGTTTCTGCAAAGAGTCTGCAGCATTTGGGCTGGTGGTACACTGTTTTTTTTTGTTTTGTTTTTTTTTTTTTACCTTTTTCAGAGTGTTTTGCAGTGTTTTTATTAAATGTTGTTGCTGACAAAAAAAAAAATATGCATCCAGATTAGTGAATAGAGATTTATAAAAAGCCATTTTTTTTTTTGCAAATTTTGCTTAATGTTTGGGTGAAACAGCATCACACTTTGGAGACTCTGTTAGTACTAGAAGAACTAATTATTCCATGTAGATCCCCTGTCTTGAACAGCTAGGTTAGGACAGGCAGTTTGCCAAAACAACCATCCTGTTTCTCTTAGTCCAATGATGGGCTCCCTCTGTTAATAAAAAGTGCAATACCCAATAGTGTCCTCAGAAGGGCTTTTAATGGGGTACAGGGGCAAACCCTTTTATGTCCTCCTGTGGCAAGAGCCAGTGTCTAATCGGACCTCACCAGGAATGAGTTACATATCTGCCTGAGATATAACTGTGGGCTGAGATTTGCAGCAATCTGACATTTCTTTCTGAGTGCATTATTTTTTAAATTGAGGCACACAATGTCTTTTTTTTTTTTTTTTTTTTTTTATATTCAGGAAGCCAGTATGTAGAATTGTTAGTTTTAGGTAGCATAGTGTGTAGCATCATGTCTCAAAGATACAATATAGAGATATGTAGCAAGTGTGAGGAGCTAAAGACATCTGGGCAACTGTACTATAATCCAAAGAATAAAGTAAATTTATTATTTATTTGGCATGGTGCATGGGTTAAAAAACTGAAAAATTAAACCAGAGACACCCTTTTTGCCCCATATGGTGAGGTCAATGGAAAAATAAAGAAGTTATAACTCCTACAATTTATTGATGAAAAAAACGTCTAGACTAGGGGAACCAAAATTAGGTCAGAACTTAAAGGGGTATTTCCATCTACATAATTATTTTTAAATTTGTAGATAATTAAAAGTTAAACATTTTTGCAAATATAAGTAATTAAAAATTCTGCAGAGTTTTAAAGATTTTCTATAACTTTCTTAGTGGTGACAGTCTGTTATCTTGATCAGTTGCCATGGATACGACCATCAATGCAGAAACTTTCTAAGGTCAGAAAATCAGCCATGATTCCTTATTGTGGCCGGGATATCTTCTGACACATGTAGTGTCCATGCCTGATAACCCGGCTACAATAAGACAATCATAGCTGGGTTCCTGACAAGTCCCAGACCATAGAAAGTTTCTGCATTAGTGGTCGTATCCATTGGCAACCGATCAAGATAACAGACTGTCACCACTAAGAAAGTTAGAGAAAATCTTTAAAACTCTGCAGAATTTTTAATTACTTATATTTGCAAAAATGTTTAACTTTTAATTATCTACAAGTATAGATATGTGTCAGGATACGGAGTCGCGCGGTCTCCTTGCTGCGCGGCACCTCCCCGGGAGACGTGTTAAGAGTTCTATTGGTTGTGCTTAGGTGATTAAGGGTTAAATCTTTTCCTTGCTCTCAGTACTCCATGCCATTAGCCATCATAGGTGTTGTGGGTGTGTTTTCTCTGCTGCTATTTAAACCTCACCCAGGCATGGATCCTTGCCAGCCATTCACTTAGTGTTTCCTGGTCTCCTGCTCTGTCAGATATCCTGTCTGTGTGTCTTTCAGTCTGTGTATTGGTTATTGTAGACCCGGCTTGTATTTGACTATTCCTTGTCTTCTGATTTGGTACTTTATTCTTATCTCCTGGCTTGACCTCTTGCTCATCCGACCTCGCCTTCTTTACTGTGTTTTTGCTGGGACTTGTTGTCCTCCCTTGTTCCATGCTATTTTGTCTTTGGTTTTGCATTGCATTTTACACTGTGCTTTCTGCTTAGGCGTGACCCTCGTTACTCCAGCCCCTAGAACTTTCAGGGCCTCCTCTCCCCTTATCCTAGCCGCCTGGACAGTAGCGTAGGAGTCGTGGCAGGCGCACTTCAATTAGGAAGTGCATTGGTCTGCCTCATCTCAGATCTACAGCATAGTTCTAGCCTCAGGGCCTGCGACCCCTTTTGTCATTAGTAGCACAGTGTTGCTTTCTCAGCTGTGTCACTTTGCACTGCCTGACCCTGACTCCAATCCTTACAATATGATTATGTGCATGGGAATACCCCTTTAAGGGTATTTCTAAATGATTTTTCTTATAATGAATGGGTGGGTATCACGCAGGGTGCCATTTAATCTAAGGCTGTATCCGTTTCCTAAGCTGCTTATGTTCTACAACATACTGACTGCATATTACACGGCATTCCCAATATTACAAGGTTATATTAAAGGATAACTAACCTGGACAGGATTTCACAGAAAGGAGCCAAAATTCATTAATTTTTTATTGATGCAAATGCTATCAGAAAACCATCAGAATTGAAAGTTGTATATAGTGAGACCATGAAGGGTCAGTAGTCTGGTTGAGGCAATGGCTCACAGCATTACAGATAACTGTGAAACAGGTCACCGAAAAGAGAGAAGGAAATATGGCTGATATACGGAGAATATTTTCTGGGATGTTCATGTGCAAAAGGATTTCATCGTATTAATTGCACTTAAAAAGGGAATAACTTTTATAGCAATAATTATGATGATTATAATAGAACACATTTAGGACCAAAAGGTACTATACCAAAACCTGGCAGTAAATACAGTTTTACAGTCCTACATCTGTATATTTAAACTGGACTTTTTCATTGGATTAAATACTATAAGGCAATTTGATCATCTGGGTTAAGTGTGTTATTGTCAAATGTGGGAAAAAAAATTGTGTAAAATCAGGAAACTGATCTGATTAAGAAATAAGGGGACCATGAAAAAGGAATAAAATCCAGAAAATCATCAAATCATCCAATGTGCCGGCAGTCCATTATGGTACATTACCTCATGTGTATGGTCTTATTATATTAGGAAAGAGGCTACACTATTCAAAGAATATAGAAATAACATATAGTGTATATGCCATGAGAAAGACACCATTCTTATATGGTCATTAAACAAATGCAAAAGGCTTAGACTTGGTACTACGTATTGCTTCAGAAATCACAATAACAACATTTCAGGGAGTGAACAGCACTGACAATTGGACTGAATTGATAAAGTATAAGTATATAATATATATGAAGAATATTTGCCAATACTTTGCTAACCCTGATTTAATAATCTGCTCAGTATAACAGGCACTATTAACATTCCCTACAGGAGGTACTGGAGACTGAACACGCATCTTGATATAGTCCTACTTTTATACAGAGGACAGCCCAGGCTTACACATAGTAATAATAACTAGAGATGAGCGAACAGTGTTCTATCGAACTCATGTTCGATCGGATATTAGGCTGTTCGGCATGTTCGAATCGAATCGAACACCGCGTGGTAAAGTGCGCCATTACTCGATTCCCCTCCCACCTTCTCTGGCGCCTTTTTTGCTCCAATAACAGCGCAGGGTAGGTGGGACAGGAACTACGACACCGGTGACGTTAAAAAAAGTAGGCAAAACCCATTGGCTGCCGAAAACATGTGACCTCTAATTTAAAAGAACAGCGACGCCCAGCTTCGCGTCATTCTGAGCTTGCAATTCACTGGGGACGGAGGTTTCCATCCAGTTAGCTAGGGCTTAGATTCTGGGTAGGCAGGGACAGGCTAGGATAGGAAGGAGAAGACAACCAACAGCTCTTATAAGAGCTAAATTCCAGGGAGAAGCTTGTCAGTGTAACGTGGCACTGACAGGCTCAATCGCCGCAACCCAGCTTTCCCAGGATCCTGAATGGAATACACTGACAGTGTATTCCCGTATACCCCATATATACACCCCAAATCCCCGTTCCAAAGGTGTGCCCCCCCACCTTCACCCCAGAAATACCCTGCAAGTCCCCTAGCAATAGAATTGGGGCTATATACACCCACTATTTTTGCTACTGCCATATAGTGCCATTGTCTGACTGGGAATTCAAAGAATATATTGGGGTTATAAATACCCAAATTTCTTGCTACTGGTATATAGTGCCATTGTCTGACTGGGAATTCAAAGAATATATTGGGGTTACAAATACCCTCATTTCTTGCTACTGCCATATAGTGCCAGTTTCTGACTGGTAATTCAAAGAATATATTGGGGTTACAAATACCCTCATTTCTTGCTACTGCTATATAGTGCCATTGTCTGACTGGGAATTCAAAGAATATATTGGGGTTACAAATACCCTCATTTCTTGCTACTGCCATATAGTGCCAGTTTCTGACTGGTAATTCAAAGAATATATTGGGGTTATAAATACCCTCATTTCTTGCTACTGGTATATAGTGCCATTGTCTGACTGGGAATTCAAAGAATATATTGGGGTTACAAATACCCTCATTTCTTGCTACTGGTATATAGTGCCATTGTCTGACTGGGAATTCAAAGAATATATTGGGGTTACAAATACCCTCATTTCTTGCTACTGCCATATAGTGCCAGTTTCTGACTGGTAATTCAAAGAATATATTGGAGTTACGTGCACCCACAATTTTTGCTACTGGTACATAGTGCCATTGTCTGACTGGGAATTCAAAGAATATATTGGGGTTACAAATACCCTCATTTCTTGCTACTGGTATATAGTGCCATTGTCTGACTGGGAATTCAAAGAATATATTGGGGTTACAAATACCCTCATTTCTTGCTACTGGTATATAGTGCCATTGTCTGACTGGGAATTCAAAGAATATATTGGGGTTACAAATACCCTAATTTCTTGCTACTGCCATATAGTGCCAGTTTCTGACTGGTAATTCAAAGAATATATTGGGGTTACAAATACCCTCATTTCTTGCTACTGCCATATAGTGCCAGTTTCTGACTGGTAATTCAAGGAATATATTGGGGTTACGTGCACCCAAAATTTTTGCTACAGGTATATAGTGCCATTGTCTGACTGGGAATTCAAAGAATATATTGGGGTTACAAATACCCTCATTTCTTGCTACTGCCATATAGTGCCAGTTTCTGACTGGTAATTCAAAGAATATATTGGGGTTACGTGCACCCACAATTTTTGCTACTGGTATATAGTGCCATCGTCTGACTGGGAATTCAAAGAATATATTGGGGTTACAAATACCCTCATTTCTTGCTACTGGTATATAGTGCCATTGTCTGACTGGGAATTCAAAGAATATATTGGGGTTACAAATACCCTCATTTCTTGCTACTGCCATATAGTGCCAGTTTCTGACTGGTAATTCAAAGAATATATTGGGGTTACAAATACCCTCATTTCTTGCTACTGGTATATAGTGCCATTGTCTGACTGGGAATTCAAAGAATATATTGGGGTTACAAATACCCTCATTTCTTGCTACTGCCATATAGTGCCAGTTTCTGACTGGTAATTCAAAGAATATATTGGGGTTACGTGCACCCACAATTTTTGCTACTGGTATATAGTGCCATTGTCTGACTGGGAATTCAAAGAATATATTGGGGTTACAAATACCCTCATTTCTTGCTACTGGTATATAGTGCCATTGTCTGACTGGGAATTCAAAGAATATATTGGGGTTACAAATACCCTCATTTCTTGCTACTGGTATATAGTGCCAGTTTCTGACTGGTAATTCAAAGAATATATTGGGGTTATAAATACCCTCATTTCTTGCTACTGCCATATACTGCCAGTTTCTGACTGGTAATTCAAAGAATATATTGGGGTTACGTGCACCCAAAATTTTTGCTACTGGTATATAGTGCCATTGTCTGACTGGGAATTCAAAGAATATATTGGGGTTACAAATACCCTCATTTCTTGCTACTGCCATATAGTGCCAGTTTCTGACTGGTAATTCAAAGAATATATTGGGGTTACGTGCACCCACAATTTTTGCTACTGGTATATAGTGCTATTGTCTGACTGGGAATTCAAAGAATATATTGGGGTTACAAATACCCTCATTTCTTGCTACTGGTATATAGTGCCATTGTCTGACTGGGAATTCAAAGAATATATTGGGGTTACAAATACCCTCATTTCTTGCTACTGGTATATAGTGCCATTGTCTGACTGGGAATTCAAAGAATATATTGGGGTTACAAATACCCTCATTTCTTGCTACTGCCATATAGTGCCAGTTTCTGACTGGTAATTCAAAGAATATATTGGGGTTACAAATACCCTCATTTCTTGCTACTGGTATATAGTGCCATTGTCTGACTGGGAATTCAAAGAATATATTGGGGTTACAAATACCCTCATTTCTTGCTACTGGTATATAGTGCCATTGTCTGACTGGGAATTCAAAGAATATATTGGGGTTACAAATACCCTCATTTCTTGCTACTGCCATATAGTGCCAGTTTCTGACTGGTAATTCAAAGAATATATTGGGGTTACGTGCACCCACAATTTTTCCTACTGGTATATAGTGCCATTGTCTGACTGGGAATTCAAAGAATATATTGGGGTTACAAATACCCTCATTTCTTGCTACTGGTATATAGTGCCATTGTCTGACTGGGAATTCAAAGAATATATTGGGGTTACAAATACCCTCATTTCTTGCTACTGATATATAGTGCCATTGTCTGACTGGGAATTCAAAGAATATATTGGGGTTACAAATACCCTCATTTCTTGCTACTGCCATATAGTGCCAGTTTCTGACTGGTAATTCAAAGAATATATTGGGGTTACAAATACCCTCATTTCTTGCTACTGCCATATAGTGCCAGTTTCTGACTGGTAATTCAAAGAATATATTGGGGTTATAAATACCCAAATTTCTTGCTACTGGTATATAGTGCCATTGTCTGACTGGGAATTCAAAGAATATATTGGGGTTATAAATACCCTCATTTCTTGCTACTGCCATATAGTGCCAGTTTCTGACTGGTAATTCAAAGAATATATTGGGGTTACGTGCACCCACAATTTTTGCTACTGGTATATAGTGCCAATTTCTAACTGGGAATTCAAAATGCGCAAGGCTCCCGGAAAGGGACGTGGACGAGGCCGTGGGCGAGGTCGGGGGAATGGTTCTGGGGAGCAAGGTAGCAGTGAAGCCACAGGGCGTCCCGTGCCTACTCCTGTGGGGCAGCAAGCATTGTGCCACTCCACAGTGCCAGGGTTGCTTGCCACATTAACTAAACTGCAGGGTACAAACCTTAGTAGGCCCGAGAACCAGGAACAGGTCTTGCAATGGCTGTCAGAGAACGCTTACAGCACATTGTCCAGCAGCCAGTCAGACTCTGCCTCCTCTCCTCCTATTACCCAACAGTCTTGTCCTCCTTCCTCCCAAAATTCCCAAGCTTCACAGAACAATAACCCCAACTGTCCCAGCTCCCCAGAGCTGTTCTCCGCTCCTTTCATTGTCCCTCAACCTGCCCCTCCACGTCACGATTCCACGAACCTAACAGAGGAGCATCTGTGTCCAGATGCTCAAACACTAGAGTCTCCTCCATCTCCGTTCGATTTGGTGGTGGATGACCTCAACCCACCCTCATCGACGATGATGTGACGCAGTTGCCGTCAGGGCATCCAGTTGACCGGCACATTGTGCGGGAGGAGGAGACGAGACAGGAGTTGGAAGAGGAAGTGGTGGATGATGAGGACACTGACCCGACCTGGACAGGGGGGATGTCAAGCGGGGAAAGTAGTGTGGATATTGAGGCAGGTGCAGCACCAAAAAGGGTAGCTAGAGGCAGAGGCAGAGGTCAGCAGCTTAGGCGAAGCCAGGCCACACCCGGAATCTCCCAAGATGTTCCAGTTCGTACCCAGCCCCGAAAAACTCCCACCTCGAGGGCACGTTTCTCGAAGGTGTGGAGTTTTTTCAAGGAATGCGCCGAGGACAGATATAGTGTTGTCTGCACAATTTGCCTCTCGAAATTGATTAGGGGCTCTGAGAAGAGCAACCTGTCCACCACTTCAATGCGCCGTCATTTGGAATCCAAGCACTGGAATCAGTGGCAGGCAGCAACGGCAGGACAAAGGCCGCCTGCCGTTCACGCCACTGCCACTGCCTCTGCCTCTGCCACTGCCACTGCTGACTGTGCTGGCGATGCACTCCAGAGGACGAGCCAGGACACCACTTCATCTGCCTCCGCCACTTTGTTGACTTCTTCCTCATTCTCCCCTGTTCCTGTCTTATCTCCTTCTCCTGCACCATCAAAGGCACCATCAGGCGCTTCTTTACAACAACCCACCATCTCTCAGACATTGGAGCGGCGGCAGAAATACACTGCTAACCACCCACACGCGCAAGCCTTGAACGCCAACATCGCTAAACTGCTGGCCCAGGAGATGTTGGCGTTCCGGCTTGTTGAAACTCCCGCCTTCCTGGACCTGATGGCAACTGCGGCACCTCGCTATGCCGTCCCTAGCCGTCACTACTTCTCCCGGTGTGCCGTCCCCGCCTTGCACCAGCACGTGTCACTCAACATCAGGCGGGCCCTTAGTTCCGCGCTTTGCACAAAGGTCCACTTGACCACCGACGTGTGGACAAGTGCATGCGGACAGGGACGCTACATTTCACTGACGGCACACTGGGTGAATGTAGTTGAGGCTGGGACTGCTTCCCAAACTGGCCCGGTGTACCTCGTCTCCCCGCCTAACATTCCTGGCAGGGACACGAGAAGAACACCCCCCTCCTCCTCCTCCTCCACCGCCTCCTCCTCCGCCACCGCCTCCTCCTCCGCTGTTAGATTGACCCCAGCTACGAGTTGGAAACGTTGCAGCACTGGCGTTGGTAGACGTCAGCAGGCTGTGCTGAAGCTGATCAGCTTGGGGGACAGACAGCACACTGCCTCCGAGGTGAGGGATGCCCTCCTCGATGAGATGGCAATATGGTTTGAGTCGCTGCACCTGGGCCCAGGCATGGTCGTTTGTGATAACGGCCGGAACCTGGTAGCAGCTCTGGAGCTTGCCGGACTCCAACACGTTCCATGCCTGGCCCACGTCTTCAACCTAGTGGTGCAACATTTCCTAAAGAGCTACCCCAATGTTCCAGAGCTACTGGTGAAAGTGTGGCGCATGTGCGCCCACTTTCGCAAGTCGACAGTAGCCGCTGCTAGCTTAAAATCTCTATAGCAACGCCTGCATGTGCCACAACACCGGCTTTTGTGCGACGTCCCCACACGCTGGAACTCAACGTTTCAGATGTTGAATAGAGTGGTTGAGCAGCAGAGACCTTTGATGGAATACCAGCTACAAAACCCTAGGGTGCCACAAAGTCAGCTGCCTCAGTTTCACATCCATGAGTGGCCATGGATGAGAGACCTTTGTGACATCCTACGGGTCTTTGAGGAGTCCACAAGGAGGGTGAGCTCTGAGGATGCGATGGTGAGCCTTACAATCCCGCTCTTGTGTGTTCTGAGAGAATCCCTGATTGACATCAGGGATAACTCAGATCACACAGAGGAGTCAGGGATAGCATCCGATCCATCACAGCTGGAGAGTAGGTCCACACATCTGTCCGCTTCATCGCGTTTAATGGAGGAGGAGGAGGAGGAGGAAGAAGAGTTGTCCGATGATGTGATGGTGATACAGGAGGCTTCCGGGCAACTTCGAATCGTCCCATTGTTGCAGCGCGGATGGGTAGACATGGAGGATGAGGAGGAAATGGAGATTGAACTTTCCGGTGGGGCCAGAGGAGTCATGCCAACTAACACTGTGGCAGACATGGCTGAGTTCATGTTGGGGTGCTTTACAACCGACAAGCGTATTGTCAAAATCATGGAGGACAACCAGTACTGGATCTTTGCTATCCTTGACCCCCGGTATAAAAACAACATCTCGTCTTTTATTCCGGTAGAGGGGAGGGCCAATCGCATCAATGCTTGCCACAGGCAATTGGTGCAGAATATGATGGAGATGTTTCCAGCATGTGACGTTGGCGGCAGGGAGGGCAGTTCCTCCAGTAGGCAACCAAGTTCTCACCGGTCCACACAAACGAGGGGCACACTGTCTAAGGTCTGGGACACCTTGATGGCACCCCCTCGCCAAAGTGCCGCCACGGAGGGTCCTAGTGTCACCAGGCGTGAGAAGTATAGGCGCATGTTGTGGGAATACCTTTCCGACCACAGCCCTGTCCTCTCTGACCCCTCTGCGCCCTACACATATTGGGTGTCGAAGTTGGACCTGTGGCTTGAACTTGCCCTATATGCCTTGGAGGTGCTGTCCTGTCCTGCCGCCAGCGTCCTATCTGAGAGGGTGTTCAGTGCAGCCGGTGGCATCATCACTGACAAGCGCACCCGTCTGTCAGCTGAGAGTGCCGACCGGCTCACTTTGATAAAAATGAACCACCACTGGATAGAGCCTTCATTTTTGTGCCCACCTGTGTAAAGCACCCCAACATGAAACTCCATGTCTGTACTCAACCTCTCCAATTCCTCCGCATCCTCATACTCATCCACCATAAGCGTTGCACAATTCGGCTAATACTAGGCTCCCTCCACCCTGATTTCCCCCAACTCTGCTGGTTAGAGGCTCCCTCCACCCTGATTTCCACCAACTCTGCTGGTTAGAGGCTCCCTCCACCATGCTTTCCCACAACTCTGCTGGTTAGAGGCTCCCTCCACCCTGCTTTCCCACAACTCTGCTGGTTAGAGGCTCCCTCCACCCTGCTTTCCCACAACTCTGCTGGTTAGAGGCTCCCTCCACCCTGATTTCCACCAACTCTGCTGGTTAGAGGCTCCCTCCACCCTGCTTTCCCACAACTCTGCTGGTTAGAGGCTCCCTCCACCCTGATTTCCACCAACTCTGCTGGTTAGAGGCTCCCTCCACCCTGCTTTCCCACAACTCTGCTGGTTAGAGGCTCCCTCCACCCTGATTTCCACCAACTCTGCTGGTTAGAGGCTCCCTCCACCCTATTTTCCCACAACTCTGCTCGTTAGAGGCTCCCTCCACCATGAATTGGTCCAAACTGGGCTGTTTAGAGGCTCCCTCCACCATGAATTGGTCCAAACTGGGGTTTTTAGAGGCTCCCTCCACCATGAATTGGTCCAAACTGGGCTTTTTAGAGGCTCCCTCCACCATGAATTGGTCCAAACTGGGGTTTTTAGAGGCTCCCTCCACCATGAATTTGCCCAAACTGGGCTGTTTAGAGGCTCCCTCCATCATGAATTGGTCCAAACTGGGCTGGTTAGAGGCTCCCTCCACCATGAATTTGCCCAAACTGGGCTGGTTAGAGGCTCCCTCCACCATGAATTGGTCCAAAATGGGTTTTTAGAGACTCCCTCCACCATGAATTTGCCCAAACTGGGCTGGTTAGAGGCTCCCTCCACCATTAATTGGTCCAAACTGGGCTGGTTAGAGGCTCCCTCCACCATGAATTTGCCCAAACTGGGCTGTTTAGAGGCTCCCTCCATCATGAATTGGTCCAAACTGGGCTGGTTAGAGGCTCCCTCCACCATGAATTGGTCCAAACTGGGCTGGTTAGAGGCTCCCTCCACCATGAATTGGTCCAAACTGGGCTGGTTAGAGGCTCCCTCCACCATGAATTGGTCCAAACTGGGCTGGTTAGAGGCTCCCTCCACCATGAATTTGCCCAAACTAGGCTGTTTAGAGGCTCCCTCCACCATGAATTGGTCCAAACTGGGTTTTTTAGAGGATCCCTCCACCATGAATTGGTCCAAACTGGGCTGTTTAGAGGCTCCCTCCACCATGAATTGGTCCAAACTGGGGTTTTTAGAGGCTCCCTCCACCATGAATTGGTCCAAACTGGGGTTTTTAGAAGCTCCCTCCACCATGAATTTGCCCAAACTGGGCTGTTTAGAGGCTCCCTCCATCATGAATTGGTCCAAACTGGGCTGGTTAGAGGCTCCCTCCACCATGAATTTGCCCAAACTGGGCTGGTTAGAGGCTCCCTCCACCATGAATTGGTCCAAACTGGGGTTTTTAGAGGCTCCCTCCACCATGAATTGGTCCAAACTGGGGTTTTTAGAGGCTCCCTCCACCATGAATTTGCCCAAACTGGGCTGTTTAGAGGCTCCCTCCATCATGAATTGGTCCAAACTGGGGTTTTAGAGGCTCCCTCCACCATGAATTGGTCCAAAATGGGTTTTTTAGAGACTCCCTCCACCATGAATTTGCCCAAACTGGGCTGGTTAGAGGCTCCCTCCACCATTAATTGGTCCAAACTGGGCTGGTTAGAGGCTCCCTCCACCATGAATTGGTCCAAACTGGGTTTTTTAGAGGCTCCCTCCACCATGAATTGGTCCAAACTGGGCTGGTTAGAGGCTCCCTCCACCATGAATTGGTCCAAACTGGGCTGGTTAGAGGCTCCCTCCACCATGAATTGGTCCAAACTGGGGGTTTTAGAGGCTCCCTCCACCATGAATTGGTCCAAACTGGGGTTTTTAGAAGCTCCCTCCACCATGAATTTGCCCAAACTGGGCTGTTTAGAGGCTCCCTCCATCATGAATTGGTCCAAACTGGGCTGGTTAGAGGCTCCCTCCACCATGAATTTGCCCAAACTGGGCTGGTTAGAGGCTCCCTCCACCATGAATTGGTCCAAACTGGGGTTTTTAGAGGCTCCCTCCACTATGAATTTGCCCAAACTGGGCTGTTTAGAGGCTCCCTCCACCATGAATTGGTCCAAACTGGGTTTTTTAGAGGCTCCCTCCACCATGAATTGGTCCAAACTGGGGTTTTTAGAGGCTCCCTCCACCATGAATTTGCCCAAACTGGGCTGTTTAGAGGCTCCTTCCATCATGAATTGGTCCAAACTGGGGTTTTAGAGGCTCCCTCCACCATGAATTGGTCCAAAATGGGTTTTTTAGAGACTCCCTCCACCATGAATTTGCCCAAACTGGGCTGGTTAGAGGCTCCCTCCACCATTAATTGGTCCAAACTGGGCTGGTTAGAGGCTCCCTCCACCATGAATTGGTCCAAACTGGGTTTTTTAGAGGCTCCCTCCACCATGAATTGGTCCAAACTGGGCTGGTTAGAGGCTCCCTCCACCATGAATTGGTCCAAACTGGGCTGGTTAGAGGCTCCCTCCACCATGAATTGGTCCAAACTGGGGTTTTTAGAGGCTCCCTCCACCATGAATTGGTCCAAACTGGGGTTTTTAGAGGCTCCCTCCACCATGAATTTGCCCAAACTCTGCTGGTTAGAGGCTCAATCCACCCTGATTTTCAAAACAAATGTTGGTGCCAACCTCAACTTACTACAAGGGCCAAATTCACTGCTGGTGACAAGCTCTCCTCACTGCAAGTGCCAAATACACATGTTTCAAGGTGTTTTCCTACTGTCAGAGAGGTGGTATTGAGTGTGTAAAGTGTGTAGTTGTTAGGCTGTGATGTTGGGGTAATAGAGGGTCTTTGGTGTGTTAGATGCCCCCAGACATGCTTCCCCTGCTGTCCCAGTGTCATTCCAGAGGTGTTGGCATCATTTCCTGTGGTGTCATAGTGGACTTGGTGACCCTCCAGACACGGATTTGGGTTTCCCCCTTAACGAGTATCTGTTCCCCATAGACTATAATGGGGTTCGAACACACGAACATTGAGCGGCTGTTCGAATCGAATTTCGAACCTCGAACATTTTAGTGTTCGCTCATCTCTAATAATAACATTGTAATAATTGTAACAAGGCATGTCTATGTGTGAACTGGAGTACATAAGGATATATTTTTCAACTTGTACATTGACAGCTGACATGTTGAAAATGGTGGGAAACTGTGGTGGACAGGAAATTTCATATGTGCACATATGAGAGTAGTTTAGAGTATGTTCTAATGCTATATGAATGGTCAGTAGCGATTGTATATATCTATGAATCCATATAAAATATTCTAGCTGTATACACTGAAATCCATGTATGCTGTAAAATAGCCCATTTTCATAAATCACGAGTCACCACAATCACAGCTCTGGGTGATGGCATAATGTACATTATACACCAGAATACATTATTATGCTAATTTTCATAGCTGGAGCAGAGAAGTCTTTTCATCAATGTCCAACTATCCCCTTCCTTCATAAATAAAAAGAAAACCCTGTTTACCCTGTTATCTTTTCTTCAGCGATAAGAAACTTGTAGTTATTTTATGTAAATTTAGAGATTTACATGTATAACTCTCAGTTCACAATTCATGGCTACCTACACATCCAAAAATCAATCGCCATGAAATCTAGAGTTATTGACTTCAAAACAAGTAAATACTAAAATGAAACCTTTGTTAAGACTCGATAAAAGCAAGGGACCTGTATACCTGCTGGATAACTTAGTGTTGCAAAGTGAACCCTGTCGTCCATATGCCACTTTTCAGGACAGTTTGGGTTTTAGTAATATAATTTAATCAGCAGCATCAGTCTTCAGTGAGATCGCAGTCTCATACATGTGCTGTCAGCTCTGCTACATCAGGTTCAGACAGAGCAGCACATGCTCCGGTGACCATCTTGTTTTTTATCCTACACGAACATACTGCGGCACAGTATGCTTGTATAGTTCTAAGGATAACCAAGATGGCTACTGGAGCATGTGCTGTCGGTTCTGCCCAAACCCAAAGTGGCAGAGCTGATAGCGCATGCACGAGATTGCGATCTCGCTGAAGACGATGCTGCTGATGATGCAGCAGAAGAGACAGAACAAGGGAGTTCATTATTGGAGGGGGTGGGAATACAATGGCCAGGAGGAGGGAGCAAACCATTCTGAAGGCTGTGACGCTTCTGTGCTCAAAACACAGGGGGAATGCCTCCTGTGCTGCGTGATTTTCACTTGCATATCTGCAAAAAAATTGAGTTTACACAAAAAAATGCTGCCTGGAAAGCAGAAACAAAGGCAGGACTAGAATAGCCTTTACAAAGGCTATTCCAGCGTAGGGTTAATGAAAAATGTGTTTTATGAATGATAGAGTCCTTTATGGACCAATTTAACTTTGCATGTTTATTATGAACTGTTTTATTGATGATGGGCACCAGCCATGGGGTCCAGCCAATAACCAATAGTAAGAAGATCTGCAAAACACCATTTATCCATGCTCTCTGTCATTTGTATCGGCCGTGAGACCCAAACAATGGAGAGCCCTAAAACAGCAGTTAGCCGTGGACACCTACGGACCTCTTACACTATAATGGGGTCCACCGGGCCTCCATCGGGTTTCTGCTGTTTTTATACTGAAACTGGCGGTGAGAGAAGTCCTCCATGAATGTACTGTCCAGAAATCTACTTTCCATATAATAATTGTAATGGAGGATGCAGCTTAATGGAGTGGAAGACCCACAAGACCATTATCTGTTCTAGATCCTTTATACATGAACATTTCTTATTTTTGATTATAGGCAACAAGTGTAGAAATCTATAAAACAAAAATATGATATTGCCATATGATGAAGACTATAAAAGAGGTGAGCATTTCCAATTGTTCTGCTGTTGTGTCCATCATGAATTCATGGAAGACAAATTATGAGAAAATAAATAGAAGAATGCTAAGAAAGCGATACAATGTTTAACCCCGTCATAATCCCACAGTGCAGCTTCTCTCTATGTGTTTACCATTCCAGGCAGGATGGATTCAATATGAAAATCCATCAATATGTCAGTTTTATATTATTTAATCTACAAATAGTAATGACATAAGAAACAGTGGTTTCTGGAAACAATATACAGATTCTTTCTCCAAACCAGTGCCGTTTGAGCAGATAGAACATCAAAAATGATAATCTATGCAAAGAGAAAATGAGTAGATGGAAATAAGTGTCTTCCATGCAAACACTTAGCAGACAATGAGATGGAGCCCCCATTTTCCTGACACATCATTTGTTCTTTCCAGATGTGCAGATGTCTTGTATTGTCTTGGATAATAACAATATGGTCAGAATGTAACTCACTGCTTCTGCTGAAGACATCAGCCTGTCTACGGATAAATTGCTCCAAATAGAACTTCCTAAAAATTATATTAGAAAAGGCCAATAGAAAACGCAGCAGAATTATAATGCTTGAGTGAAGTTCTGGTTCCCACTTCGTAACTAATTCTAAACTGATCAAAAGTGACAAAGAGAAGTGACTGATCAAGAAAAGAGATTCTCTGCATAATCCTAAATCAACTAATGCTTTTAAATGGAAATCCAAAATCCAGAGTACACAGTATATCATGAATGTAAATATTCAGCGGGGAACAAGTCACACTCAGTGGGATAACAGCAAATAGTGACGAAACATTGTGACAAACTGCCTAATAGCTGTGCATTAAAATAATGTTTATAAATGCTCTATAACAGAGCTCGAAAAAAAATGCAGCAGAAATACACCACTTTTTTTTCTGCAGCATTTTTCCCAGGAAGTCTGTAAAGGAAAACTTTCTGCCCCTATTATACCTTTATTAAAAATGCCAACATTTCCACAGGTATAATGCTGCCATTTTTAAAAGTGCGGGGGCTTTTCCGCTGCAGATTTTCTAATCCTATCCACTTTGCAGGTACTGTAAAACTTAATTTTTTTCTGCAGTGTATCCACTGTGGCCAAAGTGCTGTGTTTACGCAATGTAGGGCCATGGTCTTAGGCGTTAATGGCAACTCAGAGATCCTAGTGGACCTCCAAAGATCACCGCTACTGAGACAGTGTAGTTTGCGTGATTGTTACATAGCGTGAGCTGCACTGCTCATTCACCGCACAAACTAGTAGTGAGTGTAGGTACTGCAGTGCTGTCCCATTGAAATCTATGTGGCAAGGTTGCAATATGTATACTCACCACTACAGTTTGTACAGCACTTGGGCAGTGCAGCTCATGGTATGTAAACAATATCGTGAATCGTGCTGTCTCAGTACCGGTGATCTGAGAAGGTCTCGGGTGTCAGTCGCCCACATATCTAATATTGATCGTTTATCCTAAGGATAGGTCATCAATGTTAGAGACCGGAAAACCTCTAAGTTTTTTTTAAGAACAAAGTCAAATATATTGTCAGGGTGGGCAATATATATCAGATCGATGTCCAACTCTGAACATTTGTAATGATTTTCCTTTTAAAGGGGTTGGCCACTTTCATACAAATATTAAGAGACAAATGTTATTGTTTGTACAATAAAAAGATATACACTTTTCCAATATACTTTCTGTATCCTGCCCGATGTGGATCTGTGATTTATGCACTTGAGAAAGGGTTTTCTGTAACACAAAACGCGTTGTGCTGTACTGTACTTCAGTCCAATAAAAACCGATTCTACCAATACAGTCATTTGACTCTTGCCTTCTCTACATGACCATCAAGCGCGGATCCTTGCTTCCATTCCATATCCCACTTATAGGCATAGGGAAACTTAAGTTTATGCATTCCAAGATTTATTGAAATAAAAACACTTAATGAAATCATATCCAAGAATGTCTGTTTGCTACATTTTCCAATTCTTATGTATAATAATAATAATAAATTTTATTTATATAGCGCCAACATATTCCGCAGTGCTGTACAATTTGATAATGTCATAGCCAACTTTATTTTTGTGTTGTATTTTGTAATTGTATTCTGTATGGTAAATCTGAAAAACTTCAAAAAAAATTTATTTTGAAGGATTGGCACAGGTTGACTTGATGGGGAAAAGACTTGGAATCCCTTGACTATGATGCAACAAAGGTTGATGTCTGAGGTTATGTTCACATCTATGGTGGAGGCACTTTATGAAATCTGAATTGGAGGCACCTAAACAATGGTGGAGAAAATAGTGCAGCATGCTACCCTATTTTCTCTAGAAAAAAGTTGGATACCATGACAGAATCCCCACAGACCCCATTATTCTTAATGGAGTCAATAGGGTGCTATAGGTATCTACTGTTTTAAGAATCTGGCACTTCTGTTATTTTCTTTACTCTGCATCCTATGAGAGAAAAAAAACACAAATAACCAATGTAGATAGGAACAGAGCCTAAGGGCATTTCTGCAAGGAACTGTTATTGTCGATTAAAGATAGTCATAAAGCTACTACTACGCTGCCTTTCCTGCAATGAAATCCTAAACTATTGTTAAACTATTTGTCTGCACTAAATGATCTGTAACACAATGTTTAAGAGAATCGTTGTATTTCATATGCAATTTAGATAAAATACTTATCAAGTAACACAGACGAGTAATACAGCAATTTAGAGTGTAAAATTTAACTGTTTCATTTTTAGAAAATATTTAAGACCTTGGAAACTTATCTTTTTCAACAAACTGGGTCATAGAATTTAGAACACTGGGTCAGTGCGGTTATGTTTAGGGATAGAAAAACTGACTCATTTAGAACCTGCTTCAACCTGAAATTTCTAAAAGTTTAGGGTTAGATCCAACTTGCAACATTTTGGATTTGTTACCTATGATAAAGAAAAATAATCATTATAGTCTTTGCTAATAGTGAATTGCTATTATATTGTAATCCCATGGTATATATGTATAATGATATATACTTTATTGCTGACATTTTCACATGTGGCCTTGTGATGTGAACAAGAATGTTCACCTATAATCTAATAGTAGTGATCCTAATTTGACACCTCCTTTGATTGTTATTCACCTCTCCCTTGTTCCAATGGTGGGTCCCTGCTACAGACCACTTTCTAACTATGGCTTGTCACCAGACACTTTAGGTTGTTAGACAACCTCTCTCACCTTTTCTCTCTGAAGCAGTGTTCTTCTGCTTGCATTGGTGGCACTTTGGTAGCCATCTGCCAATCATGTGACTCCTGTAGGCCTCTTTAAATAGGAACTAGCCAGATGTAATTGCCTTGAAATTAAGGTAAATGTTGCATTTTATTGTTCTAACTATTGACTCCTGTCCTGACTTTGACTTGTGCTATAGTTCTGGATTTAGTGTTTGCCCAAAGACACCTGACTTCCAACATCAGACCTGAGCTCATTGTGAATCCTCTCTGACCCTGACTAGATTCCTGCTTATTTCTCCTTTGCTTGGGCATCTTAATCCTTAGCGACAAATAACACCTGCACAGAGGGTTTCCAATGCATACCGAATAACGGGCGGTTTCGTTGGCTGTGCAAACATCCTGCCAGTAACAAGAGAAATAACACACTGTCTACCAATAAGTATTTGGACACCTGTGGTAGAATAGAAAAACAACATTTATTCATATTCAATAGTTGGTGGAGGCTCCACGAGCGGCAATTACAGCCTCAACCCTCCGGGGCATGCTTGCCACAAGTCCTTGTATGACGGCTAGTGGTATTTTATTCCATTCGGCTTGGAGAAGACAGATAAGTTCCTTCACCAATTTTGGACAGCTGCAGTTTCGGGGGTCTGCTGACTTGGGGCACATTCCGACAATCACCATTCACCTTCCACTTCATAATCACATAGGTCACTGTCGATTTTGGGTAATTCAGTTTGTTTGCTATGTCCCTTAAGGATCGACCATTTTTCTAGTACCCCACAATTACCCCTTTCTCGAAATCAGACAACTCTGCACTTCATGGCATCTTGCATGCAACTAATGCCAATGGTGTTTCCTACACAATATTTAACGGCAGAAGGTGTGATGTACATCACGACCGCAGATATCATTTGCATTTGCATAGGTGTCCAAATACTTATTGGCAGTGTATACCCCATTTAGACTCAGTCTCTTATGTAATAAAAGGCTCCAAAAGTTCTGTACAAACAATGCATTTGCAGAAATTTTGGAACCAGTCACTTAAGATCATTTGTTCTGGTTTGGTAATCTGTTAAATCTTATTGATTTCATGCCCTACACATTCTATGAAAACAGCAAAGTTTAACCCCTTCAGAACATCACTGTGTCATATATGTCAACCAAGGATAGCTGACATGCAGTCTCAATAGTGGAATCCAAAATACTGGACCCAGTTGTAGCTTTATGATGGCTGCACATTACAGCCAAAACCCGTGGCATAGGTTGGAGCCAGAGCTGCTAAAATGAATGTAAAGATATGTCCAGATACAGTAAGAGGTTAAAGAGACAGGTAAATGCAGATGTAAACATATTTTGTATAGATTGGGAAACCCTCAGAATCAATCACTCTAGAGGACACAAAAAACCTGGGTTAGGGACCCTGCACACAGATTTACGCTCATTGTGAATGTAAAACTCATTCAGAATGAGCGCGTAAAAACCAGATCCCATTGACTTGAATGGGTGCCAGCATACGAGCGCAACCCATTGAAATCAATGGGAGGCTTTTTTCCCTATTGCTTCCAATGTAATACGCGCGTATCACATTGAAAGCAATAGGGGAAAAAAGCCTCCCATTGATTTCAATGAGTAGCGCACGTATGCCGGCACCCATTCAAGTCAATGGGATCTGGTTTTTATGCCGCTCACTCTGAATGGGTTTTATGTTCAGAATGAGCGGAGCGTAACTCCGTGTGCAGGCTCCCTTAAGGATTCTGTTTCTCTGCCATCTGCCATTACTAACATCATTCCCTCTTTTGGATGGGTGAGAACATCTTTAAATGTACTGTATTTATAAGATTATTGGTAATGACATTTTATGCCATTTTTTAAAAACTTTCCCAAAGAACCCCTTTAACCCCTTCCCGCCGATGGCATTTTTTGATTTTCGTTTTTCGTTTTTGACTCCCCTCCTTCTAAACCCCATAACTTTTTTATTTCTCCGCTCCCAGAGCCATATGAGGTCTTAATTTTTGCGGGACAAATTTTTCTTCATGATGCCACCATTAATTATTCTGTATAATGTACTGGGAAGCAGGAAAAAAATTCAGAATGGGGTGGATTTGAAGAATAAATGCATTTCTGCGACTTTCTTACGGGCTTTGGTTTTACAGCGTTCACTGTGCAGCCAAAATGACATGTCCCCTATATTCTGTGTTTCGGTACGGTTCCAGGGATACCAAATTTATATGGTTTTATTTACATTTTGACCCCTTAAAAAAAATCCAAAACTGTGTTAAAAATTTTTTTTTCTAAAAGTCACCATATTCCGATGGCCGTAACTTTTTTATACGTAAGTGTACGGGGATGCATAGGGCGTCTTTTTTTGCGGGGCCGGGTGTACTTTTTAGTTCTATCATTTTCGGGAAACGCTTTTGCTTTGATCACTTTTTATTCAAATTTTTATCAGAATCAAAACAGTGAAAAAACGGCGGTTTGTCACTTTTGACTATTTTTCCCGCTACGGCGCTTACCGAACAGGAAAAATATTTTTATAGATTTGTAGAGCGGGCGATTTCGGACGCGGGGATACCTAACATGTATATGTTTCACAGTTTTTAACTACTTTTATATGTGTTCTAGGAAAAGGGGGGGTAATATGAACTTTTAATACTTTTTATATTTTTTATATTTTTTTTACTTTTTTTTTATTTTTTTTTTGCATTTATTAGACCCCCTAGGGGTGTTGAACCCCAGGGGGTCTGATCACTAATTCAATGCATTACAATGCTAATGCATTGCAATGCATTGCAAAAAATCATCCTCTCTTTTGCAGGCTGCATAGACCAGCCTGCAGGAGCTCCAGGAGCCGGCGATCCCGGGCAAAATGGCGCCTCCGGCGCTTTTGACCGTGGTGCCGGAGGGGTTAATGCCTCCGATCGGTCCGGGGACCGATCGGAGGCATTAGAGCCGGTTGTCTACTGCTTAAAGCAGTAGACACCCGGCGGCTATGGCGGTCGCTATAGTTACAGACCCGACATGCGCCGTACTATTACGGCGCATTACGTACTATTACGGCGCATGTCGGGAAGGAAGGGGTTAAACAATAAATAACTTGTGTACCATTTTGTTGTAAATCATAAATAACAAAACTGCAATTGGGAGTATGTAGAACATATCACATTTCATTATACATATAGATGGTGCAGAGTAATTCTATTAGAATATTACAGACTATACCACAGGCAATTTAAGACTTAGCTTGTACAGTGTAATAAAATTTGACTACTATGTGACAGATACATGGTACATCTTATTGGAAATGTCAGTTTTGAATTCTTCAGTTCTTAGGATTTGCACACTATGTAAAGTTTGGAAAAATGAGAGGTATTGTAAAATAGTATGCCACATAACATACAGCAGCAGGTTAAAGTCTACTTATATACAGTGGGTACGGAAAGTATTCAGACCCCTTTAAATTTTATTTCTCTGTAATGTACACTCAGCACCCCATCTTGACAGAAATAAACCATAAATGTAGATAGTTTTGCAAATTTATTAAAAAATTAAAACTGAAATATTACATGAGTAGTCAGACCCTTTGCTCAGTATTGGGTATGTGCATCCTTTTGAGTAAATACAACCATGAGTCTTCTTGGGAATGATGCAACAAGTTTTTCACATCTGGATTTGGAGATCCTCTGCTATTCTTTCTTGCAGACCCTCTTCAGGTTGGATGGTGAACAGCCATTTTCAGGTCTCTCCAGAGATGCTCAATTGGGTTTAGGTCAGGGCTCTGGCTGGGCCAGTCAAGAATGGTCACAGAGTTGTTCTGAAGCCACTCCTGTGTTACTTTAGCTGTGTGCTGAAGCTGAAAAACACACCATAGCATGATGCTGCCACCACCATATTTCACTGTTGGGATTGTATTAGGCAGGTGATGAGCAGTGCTTGGTTTTCTCCATACACACCACTTAGAATTAATGCCAAAAAGTTCAATCTTCACCTCATCAGACCAGAGAATCTTATTTCTCATAGCCTGGGAGTCCTTCATGTGTTTTTTTTTTTGGCAAACTCTGTGAGGGCTTTCATATGTCTTGCACTGAGGAGAGGCTTCCTTTGGGCCACTCTGCCATAAAACCCCAACTGCTGGAGGGATGCAGTGATAATTGACTTTCTCCCATCTCCCTACCGCATCTCTGGAGCTCAACCACAGTGATCTTTGTTCTCTTCTCTCACAATTGCTCAGTTTGGCTAGATGGCCAGGTCTAGGAAGAGTTCTGGTCATCCCAACCTTCTTCCATTTAAGAATTATGGAGGTCACTGTGCTCTTAGGAACCTTGAGTGCTGCAGAAATCCTTTTGTAATCTTAGCTAGATCTGTGCCTTGCCACAATTCTGTCTCTGAGCTCCTTGGGCAGTTCCTTTGACTTCATGATTCTCATTTGCTCTGACATGCACTGTGAGCTGTGAGGTCTTATATAGGCAGGTGAATGCCTTTCCTAATCAAGTTCTATCAGTTTAATTAAACACAGCTGGACTTCAATGAAGGAGTAGAACCATCTCTAGGAGGATCAGAAGGAAATGGACAGCATATGAGTTAAATATGAGTGTCACCACCTGCAAGGAGTTTGTATGTTCTCCCCATGTTTGCATGGATTTCAATCCCATATTCCAAAAAAGACATACTGATAGGAAAAAAAGTACATTGTGAGCTCTATGTGGGGCTCACAATCTACATAAAAAAAATAAAAAAATAAAAAAAATTATATATATATATATATATATATATATATATATATATATATATATATATGTCACAGCAAAGGGTCTGAATACAAGATGGGGTGCTGAGTGTACATTAATGAGAAATAAAATGAACTTTTTTCATTTTAGCAAATGGCTACAATTAAGCAAAGAGTGAAATATTTAAAGGGGTCTGAATACTTTCCGTACCAACAGTAGGTCTGTTTAATCTTAGGTTTTATACATTAAGGCTTTGATTAGTTAAGGCTAGTGGTGCACACAATTTTGGTTCACAAGACGTGGATTTTTTTTTTATGACCTATATGTTTGATTACAAAACTCCATACTAAACTGCCAAAATAGTATCTGACTTATTCTTCATAAAATGTATAGATATATCTCAAGACAAATTCCTTTAGATATGATAAGGCATTGGAAAGCTCAATACTGTTAATAACATCCTTAAGCAAAGTTCCCTCATTCAGAGAACTGACTATTGCTAGCTGCAGGGTAGAAACATGTATCAGAAGCTATGGTATACTATTTTTCTTTGTGTATGGAGGGGGAATATTTTAACTGATTGAACAATTGTAGTACACATTGAGTTAGGCTTTCATAATTGTTTTTTCAATCACTTTTTCAGCCCTATTGTTCTACAAGATCTAAAATCACAGAAAAAAAACTGGAAGATGGAAAGCTGTGAGTAAAATATATAGAAATAATTGACATGCTATGGGATTAAGGCAAAGGCACACAGCTCAAGTCACTTTGCAGTGTGAATTTTAGTTGCAACATGTAGACAAGATTTGCTTAATCTCATCCACTATGCTGCTACTATAGACTGAGGCAGGTCAGCCTCTAAAATCCCAAACATAACTTTTTTTTTTACTGTTCTATTAACACAGCCATATGAGGGCTTCTGTTATTTGGGATTGTATTTTTCATTTATCCTCACTATGAGAATACATATTATCTTTATTGCAATCGTCTGTATCATTATGGCAATACCAAATATATTTACATCTTTTTGTGTTACTATTTTTGCGCAAGAAAATGCTTAACGCGAACCAACAGGTAGTTTTTTTCACCATAATCTGACCCCATGATGTGCAGGATCAAGTAGTTCCTTTTCCATTGGTGACTTTCTGTGGCAAAGTGACGTTATAAATGTTTAAAATCATAAAAATTCATACAAAAATGATCCTTAGTATTCACAGTGGGCGGAGAGCAGCTGAGAGCTTCAGCCTAGTCACACAGTCTCCTTGATAATCACACTTCGTTAGTATGATTGACATCATAGTTCCCTGATCAATCCAAAGGGAACCTCACTTATTCCAACACTAAATCCAATACCAATATATGGCAAAGATACTAAAAACACTCATTTATTGATATGTATTAAAATAAATAAATCCAGGGTATAAGAGTTTAAATACAGTAGTAAAGCCCTTATTTTTTTTTATTTTTTGTGAATGGAATAACGATTTGTAAATTCTAAACTATGCAACTGATACTATTCCCTACAGCATACACACTCATGATACAATTAACAAGTCCCTAGTATGTATCAGCGTATGTCAAGGTGTTTCTTAGTTACAAAACGTTCAATTGAAGGGCAAAAAAATGATACTGAAGAATAGCACAATGCAGCACCAAAATATGTTCTACAGCTGCATGCATCCGCCAAATTCGTTACTCCATTCACAAAATATAAGGGCTTTACTACTGTATTTAAACTCTTAAAACAAAGGATTGTTTTATTACAGGATGACACTTGGTTCACATGTGCCTTCGGGTTTCTGTTCTTCAGGTCCACTTGGAGACCTGAAAAACAGAAAACCAATTTGCTTAAAAAGCGGTTACCGGTGGAAACCCATGGATCCATAGACTATAATGGAGTCCTCTGGCTTTCCTCCTGGTTTCTGCATGAAAAATGTATTTTCAAGTGAATTTGGGGACAGAATCACAAACAAAAACTGGGTGCAGCTGTGAACATAGCCTAAACTGTTGTTTTCATTGTTCTCTGGGAGGATGTAGGAAAGTGAAGAAAAAGCAAATTTGGGCTTGGATAGAGTATTGTCTATTACAGTGGATCAGTTTTATAGCTACAGTGAACCTTCCCTTGAATTTCAGTAACTAGTCTTTCTGGAATATATACTGTAAAGTTGTAGGATTGGTAAAACAGGGTACAGGCTGGTTAAGTGAAAGGCCATAGAAGTTGGTCAAAAGTGGAACTATGTCTCTTTAAGAAGACTGCATATGCAGGACTCCTTTTGGTATGGAAAGTCTTACAGATCATACATGCTTTGCTAAGAATTCTGAAGAAAGAATGTGGAAATAAGTTCTCCTTGATGGAAAAAGGAAACTTGCTCTAACGCCATCTTCTGGAAGCTAATTCCTATAGATGAATGCCTGGTTTTCAAGAAACCTAGATGAATTGATCTGGATAATGGGACTAAGGCTGTCAACCGTTTGAATAATTACTTAGTATTTTAAAATGTAATGTGTACAGACATGGCATTACTGCTAGTCCTAGGGATCAGTCCCAATGTTTTTGGAAGCTGATGTTATAGGTGAACTGGTACATTCAAACTCAAACAAGGTTATTGACCAGATTGCACCCTACAAAAACTAAAACATAAAAAACAATTAGTGGAAGCAAGTAGCAAGATTTAAGCATCCCATAACTTTAACATACACTGCCTCTCCTATGGGCGAAGCAACATCCATAAGGGACTTCACCTATGTCTAACATGTGGGAGTCCAACATTACACTGGGATGAAGGCCTGAGCAAGTTAAGGAAAAGGAATAAGGTTCGTAAACATTTGATGTGAGCCTTTCCAGTAAGACACTAAAAAAGCACAGCAGAGTATTGCAGTTGATCTCCATTTGTGTTGAAGCAACTCAGAGCATATCTTGCTGAATGCCCTCCCTTGTTTGGTTTATTCACTAAATGGAGAATCATGGGAAGAATATGCAAATCTGAATCACATGATGTAAACAGGAAGACAGTGGCTCAGTCATGCAGCCCAATAGAGGGCACTCCCTTTAACATCATGAGAGGCCTTTGCTGCAAATGATGTGGGATTTTACCAAGCTTGGTACCATAGGGCCCGGTGCAAGTGCACTGTTGGCCCTATGGTTAAAGCGGCGCTGGTTGATATGTAGCAAAAGCAGAAGTTCGGCATGCATTCTGTTATAAATTTAAACTACTTTTAACTACTAAAAATAGTAAACTTAAACTAAAAGTTTTGTGCAGTTTTCAAGTACAGCTGGAAATTCTTTCTTTTTATACTGGCTGTATAATGGACTGCTGTTTTTTTCTGCATAACTTTGTGACCATTAAAATTAAAATGAATCAGCTATATGCCATTTAGAGTCATGAAAACTATAGCCTTATTGGAGGCCCACAATCTTCATAAAGCCCAGGATGTGAGTGAAAAGTTTAAATGTGTTAAATGTATAAACAAGGTGGGGAAGTTCAAGACCAATGTTAGAAAATAAATACGAATGGACATAATAATTGTGAAAACACATGAAATTGCAAACATTTGTAGATGTTTAGTGTGAAATGTTCTTACACGGCATAAAACCATTGAGAGGTTAGCCGATTTCTGTAATAGTTTCATCTTAGATGGTGCAGTAAGAGGCTATTTAGGAACTGTTATTTATGCCTTGTGACATTAATTTTTAACTACTGTAAAGTCACTAAAATTACCATTCAGTGTCAAGTACGGTATTATTGAATGTACGTGTCCATGCGGTTGCTTCCTCTTGAGGTAGCTATAGTGTTAAGTACAAGGGTGCATTTACCTCTTCAGTTCACCGAGAGTACTTTGCTGTTAGTGATGTATAGAGGATCTTGTATTTATAGCTTGCTGCTTTCATCACATCAGCACAAGGTAACTCTGACTATTTACTGATTCTAGGCACATACATAGAAGCAGAAATATGTTCAATCTCAAATCTATTGACTTCAGTTCTCCCCTCCCTTGTCAATCCTGAGTTAATCTCTCACGATGTAGAAACAGTAATTACATTTCCCACTTTATATTTCATTTGGAAATTTATACATTTCAATAAAATACTTCCTTCTCTTTGGGCTTTCATTTATTTTCTGCTTTTAATTGACATATTTAGGGTTCTTACACTTGAGCAGACATTTATTATCTCTGTAGACATGTCACACATTGTGCTTAATACAAAGTAGTTCTTATTTATGAACATTTCATCAGGTTCATTTGGGTAACAATCCAAGGAGGAAATTTATACAGCAGTATGACAGAGATCAATCTGCGAGTCAAGGATGGAAATGAGGTATTTACTGACCTGTCTCTCTGTTTGTCCAGGTCTGTTCTGTTAAGTCAATAGTATACAATGTTATAGAAATAGTAGTCATACAAAGACACCTATTAATCCTTTTTATTGCTCCTGCCACAGTTTGCCAAGCTGACAGTGAAAAACATATTGAAACCATATGGACATCTTTGCAATTTTCTCACTACAATGAACCTGCAAACTGATAATATACCCCAAAGCAAATTAATGCAGCTTTACATATTGACTATTTCAATGCTTTTGTATTTCCAGATGGCTAAAATGTAACCATCAACAGTTTAAACAAAAAATATCATCATGTAAATATAACATCAGGATTACTAACCCTAAAGATATTAACTAGACACAATATGGAATAATAATAATGCAATATATTATTAATAATGCAATCTAACTGTAGCCTTATATCAGCTTGTTAAAGGGATATTCCTGTTTGGTCATATATGTATTATTTATTTTTCTAAAGTAAGATACTTTTTAATTCAAATATTTGTGTTATACATTACTTTAATAGGAATCTATGCTGGTTACTTCAAGTGGATTATCCTTTTGATGCAAGACTAAGATCCTCATCCTGAACAACAGCCATATTTTATATTAAGATAAGCGCTCCTGTCCTGTGCGGATCTTGTGGGTGCAACATGCTTGCTTGCAGGAACAGGGTAATGACTCAGAGGAACCTTTGATTTCTGCCATGCAACTCCTATGGTGTTTAACATGGGACTAGTACCATCACCATCTGTCATCCCTTTAGCCTTCTATGATGAAGATGGATTTCCATGTTAAAATGAAAAAGTTAAGACTCTTGGAAAGAGACAATGAAAAAAAAATGTTTGGTCCATAAAGCCTAAAAAAGAGAAGATCTTAAGGAGTAAAACCTGTCCTTATTATGTGATCACACATGTGTTGTCACAGCTATAACAACTGTATTAGAATTAGTCCTGAACCTGTTGATAGTCACATGACCAAAACAGATTGTATTCGCTAGAAGTAAATGATGAATATTCTTTTTAAATTTTCTAATTTGTAGTATACGAGTAGAAAAAGATTTTTCCACCACCAGGAGCAAAACAGTAGCAATGCAGTAACATGACCAGAATCTGCATAACTAATATGGTAAATAATTACAAGTCAAATTATGAGATAGCCAAAATGGTTGTCTATGATGGTAATTTCACGTTCAAGGCTGTAGTGGATGGGGACAGGGATGTTTTAACTAGAGATGAGTGAACAGTAAAATGTCCGAGGTTCGATATTCATTTCGAGTATCCCCTCAATATTCGACTACTCGAATCGAATATCGAACCCTATTATAGTCTATGGGGGGAAAATGCTTGTTTCAGGGGTAGGCAACGTTCGAGCAAATTACACTTACCAAGTCCACGAGTGAGGGTCGGGCTGGATCCTCCATGCAGTCTTCTCCTTGCAGCGTCCCTGCGGCATCTTCCGGCTGTTCATTCACTCTGCCAGGCATCGGGCCTGGGCAGAGCCGACTGCGCATGCCCGCACTAGAAGCGGACATATGCAGTCTGCTCTGCCCAGGCCCGATGCCTGGCAGAGTGAATTCAGAGCCGGAAGATGCCGCGGGGAAGCTGCACGGAGAAGACTTTTAAAGGTAGGAGAAGAACCAGCATTGATTGGCCGACTGTGTAGCATTCGGCCAATCAATGCTGATTCTGCATCGAACTTTTACATTCGAACAGCGAGTGGTACTCGATCGAGTACGAGTATTTTGAATACCTACTCGATCGAGTACTACTCACTCATCTCTAGTTTTAACACATTGGTGGGCCCTGTGCAAAGATTTCATAAGTGCCCCCCCATCACCACCACCTAGAAAAACCTGACTTGCACAAATTATAATGATCCCTCAATGACTCCCACATAGTATAATGGCATAGTATAATGCCCCTTAGTGGCTTTCACACAGTATAATGGCTCCCTAGTGGCCCCATAAAATATGACCCTTATAATGTTCCCCTCCAAGTTACCCCCACACTGACATGCTCCCCTCAGGGTGTCCCCCCAATATCATGTCCTCACCCACAGTATCATGTCCCTCCACCCCCCAGGTTGCCCCCATGGTGTTATGCCCAGACTCCCCCATATCATGTCCTCACCCCAGGTTTCCCCAACAGTATCATGTCCTCATCCCTGGTTACCACTACATTATCATATTCCCTACTCCTCAGTTTTCCCCCACAGTATCATGCCCCCCCAGGTTGCCCCCATAGTGTTATGCCCCCCTGGTTAATCCCATAATGTCATTCTCCTCCTCCCATTTGCCCCAACAGTTTCATGTCCCCCCAGGTTACCGCCACAGTTTAGTGTCCCACACTGCATATATCAAATAAAAAAAAAAACCTTACCTTATTGCTCCCCTTTTCCCATTACCCCATTAACTTCTTTATGGTCCTGGAGTCTTTAAGGAGTAATAGGCTCGACGTAAGTGATGTCACTACATCACGCCTCCTACTCCCAGGACACCAGGAGCAAAGTGGCCAGGTGGTGACTTCTGCTACTCTCCTGTGATATTACGCACCCCATGGCACCACTGTGACCTGTGGTTGGGCCACATTGGTGAAATGGGCACACTGACACTCAGTAATTTACTACATACTGTACAGTGATGGGATTTCCCATTGCAAACAATGGAAGCAGAATACAATTAGTTGTCATGCAGATTTCAACGATGTGAATATTCTATAATGTGTTGCAGCAGAAATTCTTCAAAAGAAAAAAAATGTTTTCCCATTTTACAATACAGTGTTTCCAAACTCCTGTGTGCTGCATCCTCAATAAGAAATAAGGCTTTGCTACATAATGTAATTCCAGGCTTCTCATTGAAGCAGTTCTATGGGGCAGCATTTCCAATCCAAGTTACAGCAATTGCTGAACAAATTTAGGCAAAATAAAGAGACAACAATAGACTATCTGAAGTCTGGATTCAGAGATTATTTTGTAGCAAATCAAATAGGAAAAGAATTTCAATAGTCCAGTGATTGTGTAACGGCCATTGAAAGAAATTGTCAGATCAAAGCCGCTGTTAAAAGCTCACATCAATTTTATATCAGCACCAGATATTGGGGCGCTCGGAAGTAAATTTTCTCTAAGTTTCCTATACTCTAGATTTAATGTAATTCTCATGTTGTATGTGATCTACTGCTGAAATCTTCCAAATAATAAAGAATCCTATTTGAAATTGGCATTTGTAAATTTCCACCTCTGCTCCTTATCAGGAATGGACTTTCTTGGCTCTATATTTCATAATTCCCAGTCTAAACCAAGTGATTGTGCAGCCTGACTTATGACTTTCTATTAGTTATCTCTCCATGATTTTGGATAAAGGAGTACCTTTAATCAAAGTACTGAAAATAGGCCCATTTCACCCCAACGCTATCCGCACCAGATAACAAATCTCCTCATTTATAAGCTATTTCCAATGTGATATTGAAAAAGAAAGAAGATGGAACCATACACTGTGTATTGGCGCGGTTGAGCTATTATTACAGATAAACTCCCAGGAAAATGAATGGGACCTGCACTGTAATAGTGTTGTGCGGCCACGACAAAGTATAGAAATAGCTGATTAATGTAAAGCTCATATATTAGTCTCCCACTGATCTCAAATTAATGACCAATCCTGAGAGTCATTATTCTCAGTATTAGACAGGCCCTTTAATCTGCCTTATGCTAGGTTCACACTAGCATTCGAATTCTGTAGGACAACTAGGTCTCAGATTCCACTTAAAATCAAAAGAGAGAGAAGTCCTGCAAGGAAGACTTTTCTCTCCACCAATTACAGTATAAAAATGGCGGAAACTGGGTAGAAACCCGATGGATCCAATTATAGTGTATGTGGTCTGTGGGTCTTCACATGTAACCGCTTTTTAAGCCAACAGGGTCGGAAACCAAAATTCTAATGTGAACCTAGCATGACTCTAGCTAGAGACAATTGCTTACCAAGATATCAGGTTGTTGGTCACAATAGAAGTTTATAAAGGAGGGTTATGGGGCAACACGGTGGCTCAGTGGTTAGCACTGCAGCCTTGCAGCACTGGAGTCCTGGGTTAGAATCCCGCCAGGAACAACATCTGCAAGGAGCTTGTATGTTCTCCCTGTGTTTGTGTGGATTTCCTCCCATTCTACAAAGACATACTGATAGGAAAAAAAGTACATTGTGATTAGAGATGAGCGAGTAGTACTCGATCGAGTAGGTATTCGATCGAATACTACGGTATTAGAAATACTTGTACTCGATCGAGTACCACTCGCTATTCGAATATAAAAGTTCGATGCAGAACCAGCATTGATTGGCCAAATGCCATACAGTCGGCCAATCAACGCTGGTTCTTCTCCTACCTTTAGAAGTCTTCTCCGTGCAGTGTCCCCGCGGCGTCTTCCGGCTCTGAATTCACTCTGCCAGGCATCGGGCTTGGGCAGAGCCAACTGCGCATGTCCGCTTGTAGTGCGGGCATGCGCAGTCGGCTCTGCCCAGGCCCGATGCCTGGCAGAGTGAATTCAGAGCCGGAAGATGCCGCAGGGACGCTGCACGGAGAAGACTGCATGGAGGATCCAGCCCGACCCTCACTCGTGGACTTGGTAAGTATAATTTGATCGAATGTTGCCTACCCCTGAAATGAGCATTTTCCTCCCATAGACTATAATAGGGTTCGATATTCGATTTGAGTAGTCGAATATTGAGGGGCTACTCGAAACGAATATCGAACCTCGAATATTTTACTGTTCGCTCATCTCTGATAGTGATCATTGAAAAAAAAGTTTATAAAGGAGGGTTGGGAGGACTAAGAAGGAGCTAAGTGAGCAGGGTCAGAGACAGACAGAAGCTGCTAGAGCTAAATAGTAAGCTACTAACTCAACCCAAATGATATATTTCCATCAATTATATGACCTTGCTTATACTTCTGTGTAACAAAGATGGAGAGAGTGTTAGATGAGCAGATTATCCTTTACATTCTGTGTGCAATGTATGGAAGCAATCATAGTAAATAGTTATAAAGTAAGATTATGGCCAGCTATTGTGCTGTTCATCATGTAGACACATTGAACTATTCCTTTTTGCAAAGTATGGCACATTTTACCAAATGCAACAATTTTTTTTTCATTCGCCTTAAATTCTGAATCTTAGTCTGATCGGACACAGTTCTTTGTCTATACTATCCTTTATGTATCTAGTGGATACTAGCATTGTACTTGAAATATCCTGCCATCCCTTGCTGTGTGGCAGTGATCTTGCTGATTTGCAGCCAAGCGATAAATAAGAAATGAACATGCTCTGTACAAGTGAGATATCAATTTGAATCCCAAATAGCAGAAAACAAGGTAAAATGTGTATTTCCAGGGAAAACAGGGCCTGCTGTGAGAAGCCACATGAAACCAAGGTAATTGCATGTGCATGTTTGCTAATCCAGAGAGACGTTCTGAGGGTTATTAACTGTGGAGTTGTTGCACTAAGTCAGAAAATAACTAATAACTGACATACACAGTTGCTGAGCATTGCCTATTACACTGTCAACACTGATGAGTACAACTTAGGGATTGGGCCTTTTTTCAGTAGCTTCAAAGAGATTTATTTTCCCTATTTTCTTTTTACTTAAACCAAAAACAGTGAATACATTTCAGTAGTTGGAAGAAGAAAAACTGTTTCCTTTTCAATTTTCAGGAATTTTTGTTTGCATTTTAAAGAGGAACTTTCATGGCTTTCCCGATCTGTTCCCCGGGTGAAGAGCTAGCGGCCCCGGTACCGTAGCTCTTCACAGTCAGAAGGGCGTTTCTGATGTTTCTCTGTCAGGAACATCTTTCTGCACAGCAGTGCCTATAGCGCTGTACAGTGTGAGCGAGGAGGAATGCTCCCTCCCTCTGCTCACAGTTATCGTCCATAGACGAGTATTATAAGGAGGGGAGGGGGCGTTCCTTCCCGCTCTCACAGTACAGCACTATTGGTGCTGCTGTGAAGAAGGACATTCCTGACAGACTGTCAGTAACGCCCTTCTGACTGTGAAGAGCTACGGTATTGGGACCGCTAGCTCTTCATCCGGGTCACAGATCGTGAAAGCCGACAGTACGCTGAATTCACTGTTGGCTTTCCAGCAGTATATAGAACTGCCTGAGCCCAAACCCATGACAGGTCCTCTTTAAGGCTAAGGCTCCATGTAGTGGGCAGCAGCAAAAACGCGTTGCGGGAAAAACGTATTTTGTTATTTTCAGCAGCATTTTTCTTAGAGGATCTGCAGATTTCCATCACACCTATAGGGAAACTGCCAGCATTTTTGCAAAATGCTGCATTTTTTTTGCAACGGTTTTTTGCCAATGAAATTTATGTTAAGTGGGGCCCCAGTCTCAAATAGATTTAGAAAAAGACTTAGTGTGAATGAGCCCGTATTGATGATAACGTAAAGGGAACATGTCAAGTGGTTTTTCACCCTAACTGACCCCAGCATCAAGTAACAACTTTTTCTATGGTACTCCTCCCAAAGATTTCATGAAAAGTCGTGTTAAAAGCTTTTGCAAATTTAACTTAACTTGTAATTTAAAATATGAGCAGCAAGGAACATCTAGGACCCTGAAGATCACCTGTACTGAGATAACACTGCTCACTCACTGTATAAAACGTAGTGGTGAGAGTAGGTACTGCAGCGCTGTCCCAAAGACCTTAATGAAAACCTGACACTAGGGCCTTTTTCACCAAGTAGATTTAAAGGGGTATTCCCGTAACCCTTGTTCACCAACCTGCAGGCTGTGTGCTGTGTTCACTTCCTGGTTTTCTTGGCACATTGGAGGGCGGGGTTTCACTTGCTCTGCCATGTTTGCAGTCAGTAATGAGGGGTTGGTTGTAAATGAATTACCACAGTATGAAGCTGATGTAGAAGTTGTTGTAGCAGAACTGGATTTGAGTAAGCTTGCATTATATTCAGAGGTAACGGACTCCTTATCTCAGCCCTTATCAGCCAAATTCAATTCAACCAGAATCACAAATGCCAGAGCTCTCACCTCCCTCCTCACCTATCTGAGGAGCTCCCTTACTTGACAGACATACACAGCTCAGAACTGCTGCCGAGCACTCAGCTTCTCCCTCCCCCTGAGAGCAGGGAACTACATTACTGAGGGACTGAGCAGATAAGCTCCGTGGCCATAGAAACGGAGTGTAAACAATGAAGTGAATAAATTAAGATAGTAAGATAAGATAAGATAATCATTTAATAGTCCCACATTGGGGAAATTTCAGCCTGTTACAGCAGCATAGTAATACAGATACAGGATAATACAGAGTAATATGTTACAGACGTAGACACACATAAGCTGAGGAGAGAAGATATACTAGGAGGCCATAGCAGCTAAGGAAAAACAGAAGAGAAAGAGGAAGACCTCATGGTCATCGTCGTAATCATTAGTTCTCTGTGCGGAGTGATCTTCGTTTGGTCTGATGTAGATTATACAGCCTGGTCACGGTTGGAAGGAAGGACCTGCAATAGCGCTCCTTCTCACACTTGGGGTGAAGCAGACGGTCACTTACAGTGCTGCCAAGTCCCATCAGGGTCCCATACATGGTAGCCAAACAAAGCAGTTTTGATAAAGCAATGTATTTTGTGTGCAGCAGGGTTCAACGCACACTCAGCTCTGCTGCATCTGAGATGTAGCAGAGCTGAGTGTGCGTTTAACCCTGCTGCACATTGAGCTAGGCTGCATCTCAGGAGTAGCCGAGCTCAGCGCACGGCCAGCTCTGCTTCATCTCTGATGTAGCAGTGCCAGCCATGCGCTCAGCTGCATCTTCGGAGTAGCCGAGCTCAGCGCACGGCCAGCTCTGCTTCATCTCCTATGTAGCAGTGCTGGCCATGCGCTGAGCTCGACTGCATCTTTGGAGTAGTCGAGCTGAGCGCACGGCCAGTACTGCTACATCTCGGCATAGGAATGCATTGACCAGTGTTGATTGGCTGAATGTCATACAGAATATAGCATTCGGTCAATCAACGCTGGTTAATGCATTCCTATGGGGAAAAAGTCAGCTCCCGCATATCACAAGCTGACAGGGATCCCGACATAATACAGTGACTTGGGCATGTTAGATGCCCCCAGACATGCTTCCCCTGCTGTCCCAGTTGCATTTCAGTGTGTTGGCATCATTTCCTGGGGTATGCTAGTGGACTTGGTGACTCTCGTCTGAGTCGAATGGTGGGATCCCCTGAAAAGAAGCATTTTTCCCCATAGACTATAATGAGGTTCGATATTCGTTCGAATAGTCGAATATTAAGAGGCTATTCGAAACGAATATCGAATATTTTACTGTTCGCTCATCTCTATTGATGACCTATCCTAAGGATGCTGTAGATCATCCTCAACCTGTCAGGAAAGGGACTGGAATGTGCACCACTTTGCTGTTGCATACACAGAGAAACAATGTTAAAGTTACATTTTAAGCCTTAAATGTAGCATTTAATAAAATAATCTAAAAACTAAAAGATTGCAATGTGTCTCTATTACTTTACTTGGACATCTTAATGCCTGCATGTAATATAGCAGTTCTGAATAGACTCTGGCAGAAAATACAGCAAACTTTTAGTTCATCTTGATACATTTTGCTGCATCTATCTTGAGATTAAATTTTTGTGACAAGTGACTTTTCAGGCTAAATTTATACTGTCTAAAAATTAAACAGAATTAGTAATTCTGCCTCATTGTGTGGAATGTATGAAGACGGACAATTCTTACACCAGTCTTAATTTGTTCCCTGACTGACACAAGATGTGCCAGAATTCCTTAAAGGCTTTGGCCTTTTAGTAATCATTGAACACATAAGAGTCAGTGCACACAGAGTTTTTTGGTGCTGATTTTGATGCTGAATCCGCCACAAAATCAGCCTCCAGAAAAAGCCTCCCAGTAGAACTCAATTTGGAGGCTTTTTTTGGAGGCTGATTTTGAGGTGGACTCAGCATCAAAATCAGCACCAAAAAAACTCTGTGTGCATTGACCCTAAATGTGGCTGAAGACAAATCTGCACCAGTCCAGAACCAGTGCTGATTTGTGGTATAACTCCCATCAGTTTTCTGCTGTGAGTTACAGTATATCTGGAAGAATGGAGCTTCACCACCAGGTCTAGATTTCACAGGAGCTTGGATGCGCCATTGTGAGCCAAAAATGTGCCAAATTGGCTACTTTCTAGGTGCATCAACGATAAAAAAAAAAATCTGGCTATCTGGCTACGACAGGGATATCTGTCATTTTAAGCAATTGTCGTTGATCATAGATTGGCAATGGTGATAAAGTTACCTGAAAAGCTGCCCCAACTAGCACTCTGAAGCCTGAGCTCTGAAGAGGGCAGTCCGAGGTATACACCTTGAACCAATGTCCCTATATTAATGCCCTAATGGCTGCAATGAGTTTCATAAGGAAAGGAGTGTCTGCTTACTGGAGGTGTACACGATAAATAAGCGTACCCTACCTGCTACATCAAGTCTACGAGTGTCATGTCCATGTGTTGCTCCTTTTTAACATGATATGTATATTTCCATTCTATTATCTTTCATTTTAAATGTGTAACGTAGAGATAAAATATTTATTGTAGCACGCTGCATACCTGGCGCATTAGCCAGTTTACATCCGCAGCTTCCAATGTTTTGTGACATCTTTTCACTCGAGTAGATTTTTTCTCCCAAGCTTGCATACCCCTGACAGATCAGTCTGTCAGACACAAAACACAGTCTGTCAGTTTCTATCTTGCTTATAGGTTTGATGAATGTAATAAAACCGATCATTTTCTTCAACATGCTATAGAAGCCAACATCGCATATTCTCATTTAATTCCGGAGTTGGATGAGATTTTTGTGCTATGCATTTCTCATGGAGTTAAGGTGACGGGGAACATTCTTACATTTTGCTTACCATGGCTGAAGTTACTTAATATTGATTCTATTTCTCTCTTACCCTTTCTCTCTTACGTTCCGGAATCTCTGCATTTGTATCTGGGATTTTACAAATAAATATTATAATGTGGAAAAGATAGATAGATAGATAGATAGATAGATAGATAGATAGATAGAGTCCTATGAAAAAGTTTGGGCACCCCTATTAATCTTAATCATTTTTAGTTCTAAATATTTTGGTGTTTGCAGCAGCCATTTCAGTTTGATATATCTAATAACTGATGGACACAGTAATATTTCAGGATTGAAATGAGGTTTATTGTACTAACAGAAAATGTGCAATATGCATTAAACCAAAATTTGACTGGTGCAAAAGTATAGGCACCTCAACAGAAAAGTAACATTAATATTTAGTAGATGCTCCTTTTGCAAAGATAACAGCCTCTAGTCGCTTCCTGTAGCTTCAGTTCCTGGATCCTGGATGAAGGTATTTTGGACCATTCCTCTTTACAAAACAATTCAAGTTCAGTTAAGTTAGATGGTCGCCGAGCATGGACAGCCCGCTCTCAAATCATCCCACAGATGTTCAATGATATTCAGGTCTGGGGGCTGGGATGGCCATTCCAGAACATTGTAATTGTTCCTCTGCATGAATGCCTGAGTCGATTTGGAGCGGTGTTTTGGATCATTGTCTTGCTGAAATATCCATCCCCGGCGTAACTTCAACTTCGTCACTGATTCTTGAACATTATTCTCAAGAATCTGCTGATAGTGAGTGGAATCCATGCGACCCTCAACGTTAACAAGATTCCCGGTGCCGGCATTGGCCAAACAGCCCCAAAGCATGATGGAACCTCCACCAAATTTTACAATGGGTAGCAAGTGTTTTTCTTGGAATGCTGTTTTTTTTTGGACACCATGCATAACGCCTTTTTGTATGACCAAACAACTCAATCTTTGTTTCCTCAGTCCACAGGACCTTCTTCCAAAATGAAGCTGGCTTGTCCAAATGTGATTTTGCATACCTCAGGTGACTCTGTTTGTGGCATGCTTGCAGAAACGGCTTCTTTCTCATCAGTCTCCCATACAGCTTCTCCTTGTGCAAACTGCGCTGTATTGTTGACCGATGCACAGTGACTCCATCTGCAGAAAGATGATGCTGCAGCTCTTTGGAGGTGGTCTGTGGATTGTCCTTGACTGTTCTCACCATTCTTCTTCTCTGCCTTTCTGAGATTTTTCTTGGCCTGCCACTTCTGGGCTTCACAAGAACTGTCCCTGTGGTCTTCCATTTCCTTACTATGTTCCTCACAGTGGAAACTGACAGGTTAAATCTCTGAGACAACTTTTTGTATCCTTCCCCTGATCAACTATGTTGAACAATCTTTGTTTTCAGATCATTTGAGAGCGGCCTGTCCTTGCTCGGCGACCATCAAACTTAACTGAACTTGAATTGTTTTGTAAAGAGGAATGGTCCCAAATCCCTTCATCCAGGATCCAGGAACTGATTAAAAGTTACAGGAAGCGACTAGGGGCTGTTATCTTTGCAAAAGGAGGATCTACTAAATATTTATGTCACTTTTCTGTTGAGGTGCCCATACTTTTGCACCGGTCAAATTTAGGTTTAATGCATATTGCACATTTTCTGTTTGTACAATAAACCTCATTTCAATCCTGAAATATTACTGTGTCCATCAGTTATTAGATATATCAAACTGAAATAGCTGCTGCAAACACCAAAATATTTAGAACTAAAAATGATTAAGATTAATAGGGGTGCCCAAACTTTTTCATAGGACTGTAGATAGGATAGATAGATAGATAGATAGATAGATAGATAAGATAGATAGATAGGAGATAGATAGATAGATAGGATAGATAGATAGTGTAAAGGGGTTAGCTTAGGGATCGTCATCTCCTCAGATAGATGAGCACTTTTTGGCACAAAAATGAAAGTCCAATCTAGCCAAGTATGGTGCATCTGGCCGCAACCAGTTTTATTAGGATTTTTCAGGCAAAACAAAACAGACACAATACAAAATAAAACTCTAGCCGTCCGGCTTATACCTTAAACAACAGGTATCCTAACTAGAGAGAGCTGGGCCTTCTGCACAGCTCCCTAAACACAAAACACAGCAGGTAAACTCACAAGTGGTTTCCCAGGAGCAGAGAGAGCCATATACCTGTGTGCTGTCTGCCCTTTTATACACAACCTTCAGGAACACAGGAATTAACCCCACACATCTCAAAAACCTGGAGTGGTTGAGTGGAGTAGAGACACACTCACTACTCCTACTCCAGCAGACAGAACTTTCCCCCTACGCCCAAACAGCAGCACAAGATGGGGTATTCCTGCCCCTGTGTACTGTTAGGACAGGTGGAACTTTTATTAAACTAACAAGTTGCCCTCCCATAAAGGCCCAGGAGACCTCCCCCTCCCTGTGTTTTTTTCTGTCCTGTTACCAGGACAGGTGGAGGGAGAGGTCTCCTCTCCCATCTGAATTGGGTGGGCCTCCGCTCCCCCTTGGGACTTACCTGGGGGTAGTGGGGGTCACCTTCTTAGGAAGTGCAGCTTCTGGTCCCGCATCGTCGGCACCATTCTGCGCTCCGGCGCCGCTCCCAGCCGCCTAGGAACATAGTTTCCTTTGGGCGGAGGGGGGAACCTGCCGGCGCCTCTGTTGTTCTGGCCGCGGACACTGTGTGTGCGCCGCGGCCTTCCGGCTCTACCGCGCAGGCGCGGGAGCCGCTTTGCGCATGCACGCAGGTCCCGTTTCGTGGCCCGTACCGCGCATGCGCGGCCCTCCGTCCGGCGCATGCGTACCAGTGAGCCGAGGCGCCGGACGGAGATTTTTTTAATTACAGGTAGGGGCTTGTGAGGGGAAAGGTTTTCCCCACCTAGGGAAGCCAGAAAGGCTTCCTTTTTTGGCTAGGATGGCCCAGTGTGCCCCCTGAGGTATTTAATTAGGCTGAGGTGGTTGGGGGCGTGGTCAAGGTTAGCCCCGCCCCCCCCTCCGCCTATTTAAAGCTGCTGGCCCAATTTAGTTTGCCTGTCAGCTCTTGCTAACAGGTTGCTACTGCTTGGGCAACCAGAAGGCAGCTAAGCAAACCTTTGTGAAAGGATTTCTGAAAAGATTAAGGTGATGTATTCCCCCTAGTGGGGCCTCAGGGTAAAGCTCAAGTTAAGGTAAGAGATTAATTGATTATATATCTCTCCTTAGATGTCGTCTTCCTCCTCTGTACCTGAAAACCCTAAGAGGAAGGCTACCGCCAAGCGACGCCACCTAGCCTGCATTAAGTGCGAGGTGCCCCTTCCGGACGGCTATGCATACCAGTGCTGCCGTGGGTGCCGTGGGCCCCCGTCAGAGGACACGTCCGTCCGAGATGTTGTTGGCTGGGTGAGGGAGTTTGTGGAGGAGTCAATGAGGGAGATGAAAGTTTCTATCTCCCAATTATCAAAAAGACCTCGTTTGGAGTCATCCCCTCCTTCTCTCCCCCCTATGGAAACTCTACAGATCCTAGATGAGATCTCCTCTGAAGAGGACATCTTGGTGGGAGAGCCTACTGAGGAGACTCCATCTACCTCCCTTAAGTCTTTCCAGGCCAACTCGGAAATGGTTAAGAGGATGGAAGCGGAATGGAGGTTTCCGGAACGTCCATTTAACGCTTCCAGGCGTTTCAGGGCACTGTTTCCCCTAGCAGAAGCCCAGTCCAGCTCTTGGGGCCCTCCGCCTAAGGTAGATATAGCGGTCTCTAAACTATCTAAGCGCACCGTGGTACCAGCGGAGGATGGTTCGAACCTCCAGGATGTGATGGACCGCAGGGCAGAGGGGTCCCTTAGGCGCATCTATGCCTCCTCTGCAGCGCAGGCCTCAGTAGGCATTGCGGCCAGTGAGGTAGTCACCAGGCTACGGGCTGAAGTCTCAAACCTTGAGAGAGACATCGACTCAGGGGTCCACAGAGATGATCTGCTGACAGCCATGACAAGCATTACTCTAATGTCTGACTACCTCTCTGAGGCGGCTTTCTACCAGGTCAAGCTGGCAGCTAGGGCTATGGCGTTGTCAACTGCCGCGAGGCGTCCCCTCTGGCTCAAACCCTGGAGGGCAGACAATGCCTCAAAGTTTAATTTGTGCGCCTTACCATTTGAGCCGGGCAGATTATTCGGTAGTGAGCTCGACCGCATAATGGAGGGGCTGGCCGACTCGAAGGGCAAAAGCCTCCCCCAGTCTGCAGGGTCTAGGCAACGGTCCTTTCGGGGCTATGCGGCCTCCAGAGGCACGTCAAGAGGCCAATTTCGGAGGCGCCCAGGCGGCCAATCAAGAGGCGGTCGAGGTTCCGCCCGTGGTGGTGAAAAGAGATCCACCCTCTGGCTATCACCATCCCCTCGCCTGCAGAGCCGCAGTGGGGGGTCGCCTCTCTTTACATCTAGCCGCCTGGCATCAATACATCCAAGACCCATGGGTTCTCCAGCTTATACAGGATGGCTACAGAATAAGCTTTCTTTCCCCCCCTCCAGACAAATACAGGAGGACCCGCCCTCTTCAGGGCACCAAGCAGCTTCATCTTCAGAGATCCGTGTGGGAGTATGTGGACAAGGCTGCATTGGAACCAGTCCCTCTAGACGAGCAGGGTCAGGGCGTCTACTCGCCTGTGTTTTTGGTGCCAAAGTCGACCGGAGGGTGGCGCATGATTATCGACCTAAGGTATGTAAATCAATTCATCCGCAAGGTCCGGTTCCGGATGGAGACCATAAGGTCGGTTCTCCCGTTTTTGCAGCCAGGAGACCTATTTGTCACCTTGGATCTGAGGGACGCATACCTCCACATTCCCATCTATGCTCCACACAGGAAGTATTTAAGAATTGCCATACATCTAGACGGAAGATTACATCACTTCCAGTTTACGGCTCTCCCGTTCGGTATATCTTCGGCCCCCCACACCTTCACAAAGGTAGTGGCTCCGGTCGTAGCCGCCCTGCGCCTCCAGGGGATATTTATTGTCCCGTATTTAGACGACTGGCTATTAAAATCCCAGTCAAGGGAGGCTCTCGCCACACAGTTGGGTACCACAGTGGCATTCATAAGCAAGCTGGGCTGGCTAGTAAACTGGCAGAAGTCAGTAGTGGTTCCATCAACCCGGATTCAGTTCCTGGGCTTCAATTTGGATTCTCTCAGTATGACGATCTCCCTGCCCTTTCCTCGAAAGGAGAAGATTGGTCGAGCGGTCCACCACCTATCCCGAACCAGGAAGGTTACAATCAGGACAGCTATGAAGGTCCTAGGACTTATGTCCGCGGCCATCGAGGCAGTTCCCTGGGCACTGTGGCATATGCGCCCTTTACAGCTCGAGATCCTGAGAGAATGGAACCACAGTCCTTCTGGACTTCAGAAGCCTATCCAGTTATCCATCAGTACCCGTCGATCACTGGAATGGTGGTCCCAACTCAGAGACGGGAGGTCCACGGTCCAGACTTCCTGGACCCTGTTGACCACAGATGCCTCCCTCACAGGTTGGGGAGCGCATCTGGGGGAGACCCTGATAAGAGGAACCTGGAGCCAAGAGGAGAGGACTCGCTCCTCCAACTGGCGAGAGCTTACCGCAATATATCTGGCACTTCGGAAGCTGACTCCCCATGTGCAGGGGAAGGCGGTCAGAGTGAGAACAGACAATATAACGGCCGTGCAGTATGTCAACAAACAGGGAGGCACCAGGTCTCCCTCCCTGATGCGGGTGACCAACCAGATCTTTTCCTGGGCAGAAAGGAACTTATCCAGGTTGTCAGCGGTGCACATCAAGGGCCATCTCAATGTCCTGGCGGATCAGCTAAGCAGGGGCCTAGTAACAACAGCCGAGTGGTCTCTGAGCCAGGAAGTCTTCCAACAACTCACCAGGATGTGGGGTCTCCCCGAGGTGGATCTGATGGCCACCCAACACAACGCCAAGGTGGGAGTCTTTTGCTCCCTGTATCGGGACGGCAATCCCTTGGCGATCGATGCCCTGTCAATACCCTGGAGCTTTAAACTAGTATACGTTTTTCCTCCGATTCCGATGATTCCCAGGGTATTGGCAAAACTCAGGCAGGACCAGACGTCGGCCATTGTCATCATGCCGTTCTGGCCGAAAAGGGCATGGTTTACCCACCTCATGTTAATGAGTCGAGGGACATACTGGAGGCTTCCGCGTGTCCAAAACCTGGTAACTCTAAACAGTCAGCTCTGCCAGGATCTGGACAGGTTCAACCTCACTGCCTGGAGGTTGACCGCACCGTACGTGGGGACAGAGGATTGTCCCAGACCGTCTTAAGGACATTGGCCCACTCTAGAGCGGATTCAACCAATCGCAGTTACCAGAGGATTGCTCAGATATTTATGGACTGGGAGGCCAGAAGGCAATGCGATACATCATCCATTGAGGCAGTCCTGGAATTCTTACAGGAAGGATTGGACAAGGGTTTGTCCCCAGCCACTCTAAGGGTGCATGTCTCGGCACTATCCGCTCTATTAGGGACCAGATTGTCGCAGAATCCTCTCATAAGGCAATTCCAAAGAGGGGCCTCTAGGCTCCGACCCCGGTATGGCCCCCGGCTCCCCAGTGGGACCTAGCTGCGGTCCTACAAGGGCTATGTGCCCCGCCATTTGAACCCCTGACAGAGGTAGAGTTCAAATACCTCTCATGGAAGGTAACCTTTCTGCTGGCAATCACATCGGCCAAGCGAGTAGGGGAGCTTCAGGCCCTGGCGGCCTCGGAACCATATACAACCTTCTTTCCGGACAGAGTCCAGCTCAGATTTATCCAAGGATTTCTGCCAAAGGTTCCCACGATGGAAAATATTAACCAAACAATAACCTTACCAACATTTTTCCCCTCTCCCTCCTCCGAATGGGAGGAGAGAATGCACAACCTGGACCTTGTGCGAACACTGCGGATTTATCTAGATCAGACACGCCCATTCCGCAGAGCAGATAACTTGCTCATTAATTTTTTGGGTCACAATAGGGGAAGTAAGGCATCTAAGACCACACTATCGAGGTGGATTAAAGAAGCTATTTCAGGGGCCCTGCAGGCACAAGGTCTGCCGGTCCCGGAATTTTTGCGGGCCCATGCTACTAGGGCAGTAGCCGCGTCTTGGGCAGAGAGACAATCTCTCTCGGTGGACCAAATCTGTGCGGCTGCATCTTGGTCCTCACATTTAACCTTTGCAAGGCACTACAGACTGGACTTGCACACCACCAAAGCAAAATCCTTTGGTTACTCTATCCTGTCTTCAGCTTGCCAGGATCGCCCCCCCTAGAAGGGGTATTACTCGTTAAATCCCCATCTTGTGCTGCTGTTTGGGCGTAGGGGGAATGGAAGATTATATAGATAATCTGTTTTCCCTTAGCCCAAACAGCAGCACAAAGCTCCCTCCCTTTGACTTATGTTGGTTATACACGGCTATATTCTGTATGATGCTTGGAGACTAACACAGGGAGGGGGAGGTCTCCTGGGCCTTTATGGGAGGGCAACTTGTTAGTTTAATAAAAGTTCCACCTGTCCTAACAGTACACAGGTGCAGGAATACCCCATCTTGTGCTGCTGTTTGGGCTAAGGGAAAACAGATTATCTATATAATCTTCCATTTTCAGGGTTTTGGTAAAACCCTCCAGCCAAGAACACAGCTTTTCTCAACTGCATTAGATTGTGTATGACAGGAACCTGCGAGAAATGTACACTCCTATGACTTTGCCCCTGGTCCTGTCACAATAGATAGATAGATAGATAAATAGATAGATAGATAGATAGATAGATAGATAGATAGATAGATAGATAGATACTTCAGATAGGTTCTACAGACCAAGAAGTAATTATCAAGAAAAGCAGCACTCTAATGTATGAATAAAGATGATTTTTATTAGTTGGAAAGAACAATGTTTCAGTCCAGGTCCCTTTTGGTTAATAAAACCTCTCTTTTTCATACATTGGACTGTTGCCTCTTTTTAGATAGATACATAGATAGACATCCAGTTTATCTAATATGCCTTATTGACTTCTAATTGGTTCTATCAAGTTCTGCTGAAATACCAATCATTTTGATAGAAAAAAATTGCGGTACAATTACTATTCTTACCAAAATGATGATTTTAGCAGTGTCTAGTGTAAGAATAGATATTCTTCAAGAACCATTTACAGGTTTCATTGATATGACATGTAAAATAACACATTTAAGGATATAATATAGCATATTAAATCTGTATATAATTTGGAGATAAACCAAGACACAGTAACTACTGTACGTATACTACTTGACCCCAGAGCGAGGATTATCTGGAGCACATCCTAACTATACTTAGTACTTTCTGGCAAACTAGCAACTTGAAGTATAGTTAACAGGAGCTTCGCGTAGCTATTTCTTGTAAAAGGCAATTGCCTTTCTTCCATCATGAAAATTAGGAAGCAGCACATATCATGCAATTTAAGGCTTTTCGTATGCCCTGTTCTCAGAGACTGTAGCAGCATCTACTCTTAATCCAATGCAACTCCCATGGACAAAACAGCTTAACTTCATCTGTATAGCCAAAAGGTTTCTACAGATAAATGCTAATAATGTGTGGATGATCCATCATCTGCTTAAGATTCATGGCATGTCATAATAAGGAAAGTTTCACAGCATATAAGCATAAATGTAAAGGATAATTTTTACATAAATAGTTAAAAAGTTGATGCAAGATTACTGACTATTGTTATGTTAGTATAAAGGGTTGGAAGAAGACATTCCCTTCCATCCCACCAGCAGCACAAATCTGGGGGTATTTCTGCCCCTGTGTTCTGGTAGGACAGAATGGAATTTTTAATGAACAATAAATGGTTAACAGTAACCCCTCTCCTCCTCAATATAAGGAAGGAAATACCAATCTCCCACTGTGTTTTTTTCTGTCCTGTGTTGGTGGGACAGTTGGGGAGTTGAGTTTATGCTCTCAGCCTCTCTCCTTGATTTCCTGCACTTGAGCTTGTGCCTGACTCCCCGGTGGAGCGCAGGAGTTGTTGCGTGCTGACGTCACACTCCTGTGTGATGACATCACCCGCTCCTCGCCCCCACCTTTGTTAAACAGAAAGGTCTGTTGAGATTTCTTTTCTTTTTTCTTTTTTTGCTGAGGAGTCAGTTTAAGGTTCTTTCTCCTTTCTTTTTCTTAATCTAAATTTATGCAGTCTGCTCTTTATTTATAAAAAAAAAAAAAAAAAGTGGATAGGGTGGCGGCTTTGCCACAGGAAGTAGGAGTAGTTAACCCCCGGTTTTCTTTATAAGATTGTCAATAACAAAGAGTCAAAGGTCAGTGAGCAGCAAAGAGTGGACCCACTGTACTTTTGTGTTCAGTTCAACAGTTTGTTGTTGTGCTTCTCTTGTTATTATTTTCTGGTCCCTTACTCCTGGGCTAAGATAATGTGATACTCCTTTTTGTGTTTGTTGCCTAAGGTTTTAGGCTAACTTATTTTGTGTTTTTTTCAGATGTCTTCCTCTGCATCTGGTGAGGGCGAATTTTTCAGGTGCAAGTCTGCGTCCAAACACAAACATCTGACTTGCCAGTTCTATGAAATCCTTTTGCCTGATGGCTATGAATTTAATATGTGCTGCCAGGGCCGCCCAAAGAAATCCTCTGAAGAGCCATCTATCAGAGATGTAGCCATTTGGGTCAAGGAGTACGTCCAGGACACCATGAAGGACTTGATAGAATCCTTAACCTGTTCATCCAAACGGCCCAGACACAGTGAGGCATCAGATGCTATTCAGGATTGTGGATCAGACCAATTCCTTTGAAAAGTCAGGCACCAATATAGAGAAATTTTTGTTTCCTCTGGAAAAAATACAGAGATTATTTAAAGTCCATCAGGTCAAGGAATCATGATGTTGACCAAGGGGAAGCCTCTAGTTCTACCTCTAGGGGACCTAGGGCCTTCAAAGTGGACAACAAACCCCAAAGAGCTATGTCCACTGAGTGGAAATGCCCAGAGAAGTCCTGTTTAATATCTAAGAGATTTAAGTCGCTCTTCTCAATATCTGAGGTCCAAATTGGGGCTTGGGGTCCCCCTCCTAAGGTGGACATAGGAATTGCCAAGTTATCTGGGCATACGCTTGTACCGTCTAAAGATGGGTCTAATGTTCAGGATCCCATGGACCACCGGGCAGAGTGTCCTCTAAGGGGAGCATATACGGTTTCTTCTGTGCAGTGCGCTGTAGGTATAGCTACTAGTGAGGTAGCTAGAAAGCTCTGTTCATACCCATCTTCTTTGAAGAAGGATATTGATTCTGGGGTCTCCCAGGAAGATTTATTGTCCGCCTTGAAGGATATAATCTTTGAGGCAAATTACTTCAACGAAGCTTCTCTCTCTCTAGCAGGTGAGTTTATCATCTAAAGCTATGGCTCTGAAAACTGCAGCCCGTCGCCCACTATGGTTGGGTGGCAGAAAATGCCTCAAAAATTAATATTTGTGGATTTACATATGAACCTGGTAAGTTATTTGGGTAGGAGCTCAACAAAATTATGGAAATACTGCAGACACAAAAGGCAAATTCCTTCCCCAGTCCTTTCGTGAGCAGGCAGACAACGTTGCAGAGGACAGTCTCCACAAAGATCTCCACCTTCAGGGTGTCAGATGCATGGATGTTCCATGGTTCAGAGAGGGGACCAACTGGCACAGTGGGGTAGAGGGCCCTGCCCACGAGGGCTTACAATCTATGAGGGAAAAGGGATAGAGACAGAAGGTGAGGGAAGAGACTGTTCAGATGGTGGTGTGGTGGCAGTAGTGTTATTGGAGGTTGTAGGCCTTCCTGAATAGGTGAGTCTTCAGGGCCTTCTTGAAGCCTGTGATTGAGGGGGTCAGTCTTATGTGTCTTGTTAAGGAGTTCCAGAATATTGGGAATGCCCCAGAGAAATCTTGGAGATGGTTGGGTGAGGAGCAGATGAGAGCAGAGTGGAGTAGGAGGTCATTGGAGGATCTGAGGTTACATGTGGGTAGGTAGTGGTAGATTAGGTTGGAGATATATGGAGGAGACAGGTTGTGGATGGCTTTGTATGTTAACATTAGTAGCTTGAACTCAATTCGCTGGGCTATGGGTAGCCAGTGGAGGGACTAGGAGAGGGTATACCTGATGAAGATGGGGGGGTGAGGTGGATTAAGCAAGCAGCGCAGTTTAAGGTGGACTGGAGGGGGACGAGGGTGTTAGCTAGGAGTCTATGGAGAAGGGTGTTGCAGTAATCTAAGCAGGAGATTATGAGGGCATGGATGAGCGTCTTAGTAGTTTCAGGGGTGAGGAAGGAGTGGATTCGGTGGATGTTCTTGAGTTGGAGGCAGCAGGAAGTGTTGAGGGTTTGAACGTGTGACTTGAAGCATAGGTCGGGGTCCAGTGTTATCCCAAGGCATCGGGTCCGTGGGACAGGGTTAAGTGTGGTTCCGTTAACTTTGATAGATGGGTCAGGCGGAGCGGCCATACGGGGTGGGCTGAAGATGATGAACTCTGTTTTCTCCATACTGAGTTTTAGAAAACGGGAGGAGAGGAAGGAGGCTACAACCGTTAAACAATCTGGAACTCTGGCCAACAGACAGGTAATGTCTGGTCCATAAATGTTTATTTGGGTGTCATCGGCATAGCAATGGTATTGAAAACCATGAGATTCTATGAGTTGGCCCAGGCCAAGCGTGTAGATGGAGAACAGGAGGGGTCCTAGGATGGAGCCTTAGGAAACACCTATAGAAAGAGGGCATGGTGAGGGGGTGGTATGTGAGTGGGAGACGCTGAATGTGTGGTCGGTGAGGTATGAGAAGATCCAAGAAAGGGCCAGGTCTGAGATAACAAGGGATGAGAGAATTTCTAACCGGAGGGAGTGGTTGACTGTGTCAAAGACAGAGGAGAGGTCAAGCAGTAATGGCACATGGCTTCGACGGTTAGAAGATCATTAGTTTGGCTTTTGTTAGGGCAGTTTCAGTGGAGTGACGGGGTCTGAAGCCTGACTGTAATCTGTCAAAGAGCAGGTTAGATGAGAGATAGGATAATTCTGAGTGGACATGTTGCTCAAGCAGTTTTGAGGCATATGGGAGCAGTGAGATGGGACGATAGTTGGCTGGAGAGGACCTACAGAAAGCTATCAGCCTTTACTGTGCCAATGATGTGCATATTATGTTAACTGAATGATAAGCAGTGGGCAGATACTTGTACATCTGGTATTACTTATCTTCAAGGAAAATGGTAGGATGAAAAGGTAATATCCAACCTATTTGATCCATAACTCCCCTAGATTTCCCTGGAAAAAAATGGTTGGAAAATTATATTGATGGAGACTCTAATTTAATGTTGGTAGGATTAGTACATACCCCTCAGTTCCCATCCTTGTTAGTAGGTAAATATACCATTAGGAAATTGTAGGAATATGTTTTGCTAACAAGGGAACAATTCTTTTACTTCCTATGCTACAAAATGATTTTAGGCTGAAGCCCCACGTTATGAAAAAACTGCTTTTTTTGTTGCAGTTTGCTGCGTTTTTTTGAGCCAAAGCGAGGAGTGGTTTAAGCAGAAGGTAGAAGTACTTCCTATATATTTCACATTCCTATTGTAGTCATTCTCAACTTTGGCTCAAAAAACCGAAGCAAGTTCTGCAACAAAAAAGTTATGTTTATGCAATGTGAAGCCTCAGCTAACGCATCACATATTTTTTTCCCACAGCACATCTCACTTTACAGCCCATTACAGAGTGTTCCTCTGCAGACTTTGTTTAATTTACACCTATACTGCAAAAGGCAATGTTTGTAGGTATAATTGACATGCTTCGATTTACAAAAATGCAATGGTTTTTGAAATCGCAGCATGTCCACTATGGATATTTTTCTGCAATATGTGGATGGGATTAGCTAAAATGCCATCCACTATGCCGGTGCTGTGAAATGCCGCTGCCTTAAAGACTGCTCCAATTAATCCTCTTTTAGGCTGAGGTCTCACAAAGAATAATTCCTGTGATTTTTACAAAAATCACTGCATTTCCACTGCAGCAAAATTGTGTTGTTTACGCCACATGGGGCTCAGCCCTAAAAGAGCATTAAAAGTTGAGTTTTAACAGATTTTGTATGCATTTCACCCCATGATGCAAGGCGTATATCCAAGCATTAGTCCTGACACAGACTTCTATGGAATTATTGATGGACATTGCATGGTTGGATGAGCTGTGTTGGATTGTATTTTTTATATTCATGTTAGAAAATGCCTTGGTATACAGTTATAACGCTCAACTTTATTATCAAACCGTTAGATAATTGGAGCATAAATTTGGAATAGGTTATTTCAGATCAATTGTAGATTTTACTAATGCATAGGCTTTGATATCTAATAACAAAGATAGTGTGCTTGTGTATATTCAAAATTAGAATTCATGACAAATGGTTATTGAAGCACAAGATATATGATTTGTAATGAAAATAACATCTATTTCCTTATGAACAGGTGGAATGACAGATTTAAAGTTACAACATAATAAATTGAAGTAAATCTTCCATCTTAGAGCAGTGAAATTCAATTTTCGATTCACTGACAGTACCATCAAATAAATATGAAGCATGGATAGTTACTCCGAGCTGCAGCTGTCTTTATAATCAGGTAGTCCTAGAGGTCTCATACTGTACTTATGGTTCCTTATATATTACATCTCAAGACATCTACTGCTGGTTTACCCTTTCATGCTTAGTCATAAACGAAATGCAGCCTAATTCATCACTGTCTTTGATGTTCTAAAAATGAGCATTAAACTATCTTTCAGGTTTTAGTAGAGACCAGAAACTAGAAATTGTATGTTTCTTAAAGGGCTAGTAGCACAATAATTTTGCCTATCATTACCATATCACCACAAATACTTTTTGCATGACATTTACTATATTTTTCCATGGTTAGATATTAAAATATTATTGGCATATTTAATTTGTGAGGGGCAAGTATAGTCATGTATCTCTATATACTCCATTTTGTTTTATAAACTCCATTTTGTATATGTCATCCATTTTGTATTCTAACACATATACTATGAGGTGAGGTCACTCAGAGTGTGAAGGGATGTAGGTACAGACTTTCTGAAGGCTATTGTTTGTTATCTCCAAGGCTGTAGTCTAGAAGAAGTTTGGCACCCAGCATGTCTCCTTATCTCTCTTGCCATGGTACTGTATATACATCTGAATATAGTGTGGAGGATGTCAGCTCATATATTAAGCATTTTGTATCCTTCTTTGTTTCATGAGAAAGTTCATCCCATTCTGGAAAGCTATAATGAGATGCAGATTACATTAGGCCTCATAGTCATGTGCCAGCCTTATCTTCTAACTCTACAACCAATCCTGTTATACTAATTAGAATAGTACTACCTTTCTTTGTCTGTAATGTATTTAAATTACCTTTTTCCCGCCATTAAATTAGATCACTTTGAATACAGCATCTAAGTGTATATGTCTGTGTCTGTGATTTTCAGAGTGCTCGTAGACAGCTTTTCCAGATTTGGAAACTGGCAACATCTATTGCCTGGGGTATTCCCCCAACAAATTCATTACTGACCATGGCATATTAAGTTTTTGTTTTGCAGTACTAAAACTATTTTTGATATTTGATCCAAAGGACTTACACATACATTAATGATAACATTTTAATTGTTTGCTCTCATTTGTTTACTATATACTGTGATGTACGGGGGATTCAGAAGCTCTGGTTTCTTTTCCAGAAGCGGTCTTTATTGCAGCAGACAAGCTTAAAGGTACAGGTAGTGCTGCTCAGCAGCTCAGCAAGACTAGCTCGAAGCTCGAGCTCGAAGACTGGCATGGGCCCATGGCCATTGTCATTGGATCATGGAACATGTAGTAGTCTGACGAATCACAGTTCCAGTTGTACAGAGCCGATGTGTGTGTGAGAGTTTGGCGTATGCCCCATGAAGCCATGGATCCTGTATGCCAGCAGGGACGTGTTCAGGCGGGAGGTGGCTCTGTCATGGTCTTGGCCATGTTCACATGCTTGCAATTGGACCCCATTGTCTGGGTGCAGGAATCAATGACCGTTGCTCGATATGCGCAACTTATGGCAGATCATCTGCACCCCTTTCTGGTGTTGGAGTTCCTTGATGGGGATGATGTGTACCAAAGGCAATGCAACATGTCATCACTAGAGATGAGCGAACACTAAAATGTTCGAGGTTCGAAATTCGAATCGAACAGCCGCTCACTGTTCGTGTGTTCGAACGGGTTTCGAACCCCATTATAGTCTATGGGGAACATATACTCGTTAAGGGGGAAACCCAAATCCGTGTCTGGAGGGTCACCAAGTCCACTATGACACCACAGGAAATGATGCCAACACCTCTGGAATGACACTGGGACAGCAGGGGAAGCATGTCTGGGGGCATCTAACACACCAAAGACCCTCTATTACCCCAACATCACAGCCTAACAACTACACACTTTACACACTCAATACCACCTCTCTGACAGTAGGAAAACACCTTGAAACATGTGTATTTGGCACTTGCAGTGAGGAGAGCTTGTCACCAGCAGTGAATTTGGCCCTTGTAGTAAGTTGAGGTTGGCACCAACATTTGTTTTGAAAATCAGGGTGGATTGAGCCTCTAACCAGCAGAGTTTGGGCAAATTCATGGTGGAGGGAGCCTCTAAAAACCCCAGTTTGGACCAATTCATGGTGGAGGGAGCCTCTAAAAACCCCAGTTTGGACCAATTCATGCTGGAGGGAGCCTCTAAAAAACCCAGTTCGGACCAATTTATGGTGGAGGGAGCCTCTAAACAGCCCAGTTTGGACCAATTCATGGTGGAGGGAGCCTCTAAACAGCCCAGTTTGGGCAAATTCATGGTGGAGGGAGCCTCTAACCAGCCCAGTTTGGGCAAATTCATGGTGGAGGGAGCCTCTAAAAACCCCCGTTTGGACCAATTCATGGTGGAGGGAGCCTCTAAACAGCCCAGTTTGGGCAAATTCATGGTGGAGGGAGCCTCTAACCAGCCCAGTTTGGACCAATTCATGGTGGAGGGAGCCTCTAAAAACCCCAGTTTGGACCAATTCATGGTGGAGGGAGCCTCTAAAAACCCCAGTTTGGACCAATTCATGGTGGAGGGAGCCTCTAAAAACCCCAGTTTGGACCAATTCATGCTGGAGGGAGCCTCTAAACAGCCCAGTTTGGGCAAATTCATGGTGGAGGGAGCATCTAAAAACCCCAGTTTGGACCAATTCATGGTGGAGGGAGCCTCTAAAAACCCCAATTTGGACCAATTCATGGTGGAGGGAGCCTCTAAACAGCCCAGTTTGGGCAAATTCATGGTGGAGGGAGCCTCTAAAAACCCCAGTTTGGACCAATTCATGGTGGAGGGAGCCTCTAAAAACCCCAGTTTGGACCAATTCATGGTGGAGGGAGCCTCTAAAAAACCCAGTTTGGACCAATTCATGGTGGAGGGAGCCTCTAAACAGCCCAGTTTGGGCAAATTCATGGTGGAGGGAGCCTCTAAAAACCCCAGTTTGGACCAATTCATGGTGGAGGGAGCCTCTAAAAACCCCAGTTTGGACCAATTCATGGTGGAGGGAGCCTCTAAAAACCCCAATTTGGACCAATTCATGGTGGAGGGAGCCTCTAACCAGCCCAGTTTGGACCAATTCATGGTGGAGGGAGCCTCTAACCAGCCCAGTTTGGGCAAATTCATGGTGGAGGGAGCCTCTAAAAAACCCAATTTGGACCAATTCATGGTGGAGGGAGCCTCTAAACAGCCCAGTTTGGGCAAATTCATGGTGGAGGGAGCCTCTAAAAACCCCAGTTTGGACCAATTCATGGTGGAGGGAGCCTCTAAAAAACCCAGTTTGGACCAATTCATGGTGGAGGGAGCCTCTAACCAGCCCAGTTTGGACCAATTCATGGTGGAGGGAGCCTCTAAAAACCCCAGTTTGGACCAATTCATGGTGGAGGGAGCCTCTAAACAGCCCAGTTTGGACCAATTCATGGTGGAGGGAGCCTCTAAAAACCCCAATTTGGACCAATTCATGGTGGAGGGAGCCTCTAACCAGCCCAGTTTGGACCAATTCATGGTGGAGGGAGCCTCTAACCAGCCCAGTTTGGGCAAATTCATGGTGGAGGGAGCCTCTAAAAACCCCAATTTGGACCAATTCATGGTGGAGGGAGCCTCTAAACAGCCCAGTTTGGGCAAATTCATGGTGGAGGGAGCCTCTAAAAACCCCAGTTTGGACCAATTCATGGTGGAGGGAGCCTCTAAAAAACCCAGTTTGGACCAATTCATGGTGGAGGGAGCCTCTAACCAGCCCAGTTTGGACCAATTCATGGTGGAGGGAGCCTCTAAAAACCCCAGTTTGGACCAATTCATGGTGGAGGGAGCCTCTAAACAGCCCAGTTTGGACCAATTCATGGTGGAGGGAGCCTCTAAAAACCCCAATTTGGACCAATTCATGGTGGAGGGAGCCTCTAACCAGCCCAGTTTGGACCAATTCATGGTGGAGGGAGCCTCTAACCAGCCCAGTTTGGGCAAATTCATGGTGGAGGGAGCCTCTAAAAACCCCAATTTGGACCAATTCATGGTGGAGGGAGCCTCTAAACAGCCCAGTTTGGGCAAATTCATGGTGGAGGGAGCCTCTAAAAACCCCAGTTTGGACCAATTCATGGTGGAGGGAGCCTCTAAAAACCCCAGTTTGGACCAATTCATGGTGGAGGGAGCCTCTAAAAACCCCAGTTTGGACCAATTCATGGTGGAGGGAGCCTCTTAAAACCCCAGTTTGGACCAATTCATGCTGGAGGGAGCCTCTAAACAGCCCAGTTTGGGCAAATTCATGGTGGAGGGAGCCTCTAAAAACCCCAGTTTGGACCAATTCATGGTGGAGGGAGCCTCTAAAAACCCCAATTTGGACCAATTCATGGTGGAGGGAGCCTCTAAACAGCCCAGTTTGGGCAAATTCATGGTGGAGGGAGCCTCTAAAAACCCCAGTTTGGACCAATTCATGGTGGAGGGAGCCTCTAAAAACCCCAGTTTGGACCAATTCATGGTGGAGGGAGCCTCTAAAAAACCCAGTTTGGACCAATTCATGGTGGAGGGAGCCTCTAAACAGCCCAGTTTGGGCAAATTCATGGTGGAGGGAGCCTCTAAAAACCCCAGTTTGGACCAATTCATGGTGGAGGGAGCCTCTAAAAACCCCAGTTTGGACCAATTCATGGTGGAGGGAGCCTCTAAAAACCCCAGTTTGGACCAATTCATGGTGGAGGGAGCCTCTAAAAACCCCAGTTTGGACCAATTCATAGTGGAGGGAGCCTCTAAACAGCCCAGTTTGGACCAATTCATGGTGGAGGGAGCCTCTAAAAACCCCAATTTGGACCAATTCATGGTGGAGGGAGCCTCTAACCAGCCCAGTTTGGACCAATTCATAGTGGAGGGAGCCTCTAACCAGCCCAGTTTGGGCAAATTCATGGTGGAGGGAGCCTCTAAAAACCCCAATTTGGACCAATTCATGGTGGAGGGAGCCTCTAAACAGCCCAGTTTGGGCAAATTCATGGTGGAGGGAGCCTCTAAAAACCCCAGTTTGGACCAATTCATGGTGGAGGGAGCCTCTAACCAGCCCAGTTTGGACCAATTCATGGTGGAGGGAGCCTCTAAAAAACCCAGTTTGGACCAATTCATGGTGGAGGGAGCCTCTAAACAGCCCAGTTTGGGCAAATTCATGGTGGAGGGAGACTCTAAAAACCCCAGTTTGGACCAATTCATGGTGGAGGGAGCCTCTAAAAACCCCAGTTTGGACCAATTCATGGTGGAGGGAGTCTCTAAAAACCCCAGTTTGGACCAATTCATGGTGGAGGGAGCCTCTAAAAAACCCAGTTTGGACCAATTCATGGTGGAGGGAGCCTCTAACCAGCCCAGTTTGGACCAATTCATGGTGGAGGGAGCCTCTAAACAGCCCAGTTTGGGCAAATTCATGGTGGAGGGAGCCTCTAACCAGCCCAGTTTGGACCAATTCATGGTGGAGGGAGCCTCTAAAAACTTCAGTTTGGACCAATTCATGGTGGAGGGAGCCTCTGAAAACCCCAGTTTGGACCAATTCATGGTGGAGGGAGCCTCTTAAAACCCCAGTTTGGACCAATTCATGCTGGAGGGAGCCTCTAAACAGCCCAGTTTGGGCAAATTCATGGTGGAGGGAGCCTCTAAAAACCCCAGTTTGGACCAATTCATGGTGGAGGGAGCCTCTAAAAACCCCAATTTGGACCAATTCATGGTGGAGGGAGCCTCTAAACAGCCCAGTTTGGGCAAATTCATTGTGGAGGGAGCCTCTAAAAACCCCAGTTTGGACCAATTCATGGTGGAGGGAGCCTCTAAAAACCCCAGTTTGGACCAATTCATGGTGGAGGGAGCCTCTAAAAAACCCAGTTTGGACCAATTCATGGTGGAGGGAGCCTCTAAACAGCCCAGTTTGGGCAAATTCATGGTGGAGGGAGCCTCTAAAAACCCCAGTTTGGACCAATTCATGGTGGAGGGAGCCTCTAAAAACCCCAGTTTGGACCAATTCATGGTGGAGGGAGCCTCTAAAAACCCCAGTTTGGACCAATTCATGGTGGAGGGAGCCTCTAAAAAACCCAGTTTGGACCAATTCATGGTGGAGGGAGCCTCTAACCAGCCCAGTTTGGACCAATTCATGGTGGAGGGAGCCTCTAAAAACCCCAGTTTGGACCAATTCATGGTGGAGGGAGCCTCTAAACAGCCCAGTTTGGACCAATTCATGGTGGAGGGAGCCTCTAAAAACCCCAATTTGGACCAATTCATGGTGGAGGGAGCCTCTAACCAGCCCAGTTTGGACCAATTCATGGTGGAGGAAGCCTCTAACCAGCCCAGTTTGGGCAAATTCATGGTGGAGGGAGCCTCTAAAAACCCCAATTTGGACCAATTCATGGTGGAGGGAGCCTCTAAACAGCCCAGTTTTGGCAAATTCATGGTGGAGGGAGCCTCTAAAAACCCCAGTTTGGACCAATTCATGGTGGAGGGAGCCTCTAACCAGCCCAGTTTGGGCAAATTCATGGTGGAGGGAGCCTCTAACCAGCAGAGTTGTGGGAAAGCAGGGTGGAGGGAGCCTCTAACCAGCAGAGTTGGTGGAAATCAGGGTGGAGGGAGCCTCTAACCAGCAGAGTTGGGGGAAATCATGTTGGAGGGAGCCTAGTATTAGCAGAATTGTGCAACGCTTATGGTGGATGAGTATGAGGATGCGGAGGAATTGGAGAGGTTGAGTACAGACATGGAGTTTCATGTTGGGGTGCTTTACACAGGTGGGCACAAAAATGAAGGCTCTATCCAGTGGTGGTTCATTTTTATCAAAGTGAGCTGGTTGGCACTCTCAGCTGACAGACGGGTGCGCTTGTCAGTGATGATGCCACCGGCTGCACTGAACACCCTCTCAGATAGGACGCTGGCGGCAGGACAGGACAGCACCTCCAAGGCATATAGGGCAAGTTCAAGCCACAGGTCCAACTTCGACACCCAATACGTGTAGGGCGCAGAGGGGTCGGAGAGGACAGGGCTGTGGTCGGAAAGGTATTCCCGCAACATGCGCCTATACTTCTCACGCCTGGTGACACTAGGACCCTCTGTGGCGGCACTTTGGCGAGGGGGTGCCATCAAGGTGTCCCAGACCTTAGACAGTGTGCCCCTCGTTTGTGTGGACCGGTGAGAACTTGGTCGCCTACTGGAGGAACTGTCCTCCCTGCCGCCAACGTCACATGCTGGAAACATCTCCATCATATTCTGCACCAATTGCCTGTGGCAAGCATTGATGCGATTGGCCCTCCCCTCTACCGGAATAAAAGACGAGATGTTGTTTTTATACCGGGGGTCAAGGATAGCAAAGATCCAGTACTGGTTGTCCTCCATGATTTTGACAATACACTTGTCGGTTGTAAAGCACCCCAACATGAACTCAGCCATGTCTGCCACAGTGTTAGTTGGCATGACTCCTCTGGCCCCACCGGAAAGTTCAATCTCCATTTCCTCCTCATCCTCCATGTCTACCCATCCGCGCTGCAACAATGGGACGATTCGAAGTTGCCCGGAAGCCTCCTGTATCACCATCACATCATCGGACAACTCTTCTTCCTCCTCCTCCTCCTCCTCCTCCTCCTCCATTAAACGCGATGAAGCGGACAGATGTGTGGACCTACTCTCCAGCTGTGACGGATCGGATGCTATCCCTGACTCCTCTGTGTGATCTGAGTTATCCCTGATGTCAATCAGGGATTCTCTCAGAACACACAAGAGCGGGATTGTAAGGCTCACCATCGCATCCTCAGAGCTCACCCTCCTTGTGGAATCCTCAAACACCCGTAGGATGTCACAAAGGTCTCTCATCCATGGCCACTCATGGATGTGAAACTGAGGCAGCTGACTTTGTGGCACCCTAGGGTTTTGTAGCTGGTATTCCATCAAAGGTCTCTGCTGCTCAACCACTCTATTCAACATCTGAAACGTTGAGTTCCAGCGTGTGGGGACGTCGCACAAAAGCCGGTGTTGTGGCACATGCAGGCGTTGCTGGAGAGATTTTAAGCTAGCAGCGGCTACTGTCGACTTGCGAAAGTGGGCGCACATGCGCCGCACTTTCACCAGTAGCTCTGGAACATTGGGGTAGCTCTTTAGGAAACGTTGCACCACTAGGTTGAAGACGTGGGCCAGGCATGGAACATGTTGGAGTCCGGCAAGCTCCAGAGCTGCTACCAGGTTCCGGCCGTTATCACAAACGACCATGCCTGGGCCCAGGTGCAGCGGCTCAAACCATATTGCCGTCTCATCGAGGAGGGCATCCCTCACCTCGGAGGCAGTGTGCTGTCTGTCCCCCAAGCTGATCAGCTTCAGCACAGCCTGCTGACGTCTACCAACGCCAGTGCTGCAACGTTTCCAACTCGTAGCTGGGGTCAATCTAACAGCGGAGGAGGAGGCGGTGGCGGAGGAGGAGGCGGTGGCGGAGGAGGAGGCGGTAGAGGAGGAGGAGGAGGGGGGTGTTCTTCTCGTGTCCCTGCCAGGAATGTTAGGCGGGGAGACGAGGTACACCGGGCCAGTTTGGGAAGCAGTCCCAGCCTCAACTACATTCACCCAGTGTGCCGTCAGTGAAATGTAGCGTCCCTGTCCGCATGCACTTGTCCACGCGTCGGTGGTCAAGTGGACCTTTGTGCAAAGCGCGGAACTAAGGGCCCGCCTGATGTTGAGTGACACGTGCTGGTGCAAGGCGGGGACGGCACACCGGGAGAAGTAGTGACGGCTAGGGACGGCATAGCGAGGTGCCGCAGTTGCCATCAGGTCCAGGAAGGCGGGAGTTTCAACAAGCCGGAACGCCAACATCTCCTGGGCCAGCAGTTTAGCGATGTTGGCGTTCAAGGCTTGCGCGTGTGGGTGGTTAGCAGTGTATTTCTGCCGCCGCTCCAATGTCTGAGAGATGGTGGGTTGTTGTAAAGAAGCGCCTGATGGTGCCTTTGATGGTGCAGGAGAAGGAGATAAGACAGGAACAGGGGAGGATGAGGGAGAAGTCAACAAAGTGGCGGAGGCAGATGAAGTGGTGTCCTGGCTCGTCCTCTGGAGTGCATCGCCAGCACAGTCAGCAGTGGCAGTGGCAGAGGCAGTGGCAGAGGCAGTGGCAGTGGCGTGAACGGCAGGCGGCCTTTGTCCTGCCGTTGCTGCCTGCCACTGATTCCAGTGCTTGGATTCCAAATGACGGCACATTGAAGTGGTGGACAAGTTGCTCTTCTCAGAGCCCCTAATCAATTTCGAGAGGCAAATTGTGCAGACAACACTATATCTGTCCTCGGCGCATTCCTTGAAAAAACTCCACACCTTCGAGAAACGTGCCCTCGAGGTGGGAGTTTTTCGGGGCTGGGTACGAACTGGAACATCTTGGGAGATTCCGGGTGTGGCCTGGCTTCGCCTAAGCTGCTGACCTCTGCCTCTGCCTCTAGCTACCCTTTTTGGTGCTGCACTTGCCTCAACATCCACACTACTTTCCCCGCTTGACATCCCCCCTGTCCAGGTCGGGTCAGTGTCCTCATCATCCACCACTTCCTCTTCCAACTCCTGTCTCATCTCCTCCTCCCGCACAATGCGCCGGTCAACTGGATGCCCTGACGGCAACTGCGTCACATCATCGTCGATGAGGGTGGGTTGCTGGTCATCCACCACCAAATCGAACGGAGATGGAGGAGACTCTAGTGTTTGAGCATCTGGACACAGATGCTCTTCTGTTAGGTTCGTGGAATCGTGACGTGGAGAGGCAGGTTGAGGGACAATGAAAGGAGCGGAGAACAGCTCTGGGGAGCAGGGACAGTTGGGGTTATTGTTCTGTGAAGCTTGGGAATTTTGGGAGGAAGGAGGACAAGACTGTTGGGTAATAGGAGGAGAGGAGGCAGAGTCTGACTGGCTGCTGGACAATGTGCTGTAAGCGTTCTCTGACAGCCATTGCAAGACCTGTTCCTGGTTCTCGGGCCTACTAAGGTTTGTACCCTGCAGTTTAGTTAATGTGGCAAGCAACCCTGGCACTGTGGAGTGGCGCAATGCTTGCTGCCCCACAGGAGTAGGCACGGGACGCCCTGTGGCTTCACTGCTACCTTGCTCCCCAGAACCATTCCCCCGACCTCGCCCACGGCCTCGTCCACGTCCCTTTCCGGGAGCCTTGCGCATTTTGAATTCCCAGTTAGAAATTGGCACTATATACCAGTAGCAAGAAATGAGGGTATTTATAACCCCAATATATTCTTTGAATTACCAGTCAGAAACTGGCACTATATGGCAGTAGCAAGAAATGAGGGTATTTATAACCCCAATATATTCTTTGAATTCCCAGTCAGACAATGGCACTATATACCAGTAGCAAGAAATGAGGGTATTTATAACCCCAATATATTCTTTGAATTACCAGTCAGAAACTGGCACTATATGGCAGTAGCAAGAAATGAGGGTATTTATAACCCCAATATATTCTTTGAATTCCCAGTCAGACAATGGCACTGTATACCAGTAGTAAAAATTGTGGGTGCACGTAACCCCAATATATTCTTTGAATTCCCAGTCAGACAATGGCACTATATACCAGTAGCAAGAAATGAGGGTATTTATAACCCCAATATATTCTTTGAATTACCAGTCAGAAACTGGCACTATATGGCAGTAGCAAGAAATGAGGGTATTTATAACCCCAATATATTCTTTGAATTCCCAGTCAGACAATGGCACTGTATACCAGTAGTAAAAATTGTGGGTGCACGTAACCCCAATATATTCTTTGAATTCCCAGTCAGACAATGGCACTATATACCAGTAGCAAGAAATGAGGGTATTTATAACCCCAATATATTCTTTGAATTCCCAGTCAGACAATGGCACTGTATACCAGTAGTAAAAATTGTGGGTGCACGTAACCCCAATATATTCTTTGAATTCCCAGTCAGAAACTGGCACTATATGGCAGTAGCAAGAAATGAGGGTATTTATAACCCCAATATATTCTTTGAATTCCCAGTCAGACAATGGCACTGTATACCAGTAGTAAAAATTGTGGGTGCACGTAACCCCAATATATTCTTTGAATTACCAGTCAGAAACTGGCACTATATGGCAGTAGCAAGAAATGAGGGTATTTGTAACCCCAATATATTCTTTGAATTCCCAGTCAGAAACTGGCACTGTATACCAGTAGTAAAAATTGTGGGTGCACGTAACCCCAATATATTCTTTGAATTCCCAGTCAGACAATGGCACTATATACCAGTAGCAAGAAATGAGGGTATTTATAACCCCAATATATTCTTTGAATTCCCAGTCAGAAACTGGCACTATATGGCAGTAGCAAGAAATGAGGGTATTTATAACCCCAATATATTCTTTGAATTCCCAGTCAGACAATGACACTGTATACCAGTAGTAAAAATTGTGGGTGCACGTAACCCCAATATATTCTTTGAATTACCAGTCAGAAACTGGCACTATATGGCAGTAGCAAGAAATGAGGGTATTTGTAACCCCAATATATTCTTTGAATTCCCAGTCAGAAACTGGCACTGTATACCAGTAGTAAAAATTGTGGGTGCACGTAACCCCAATATATTCTTTGAATTCCCAGTCAGACAATGGCACTATATACCAGTAGCAAGAAATGAGGGTATTTATAACCCCAATATATTCTTTGAATTCCCAGTCAGAAACTGGCACTATATGGCAGTAGCAAGAAATGAGGGTATTTATAACCCCAATATATTCTTTGAATTCCCAGTCAGACAATGGCACTGTATACCAGTAGTAAAAATTGTGGGTGCACGTAACCCCAATATATTCTTTGAATTACCAGTCAGAAACTGGCACTATATGGCAGTAGCAAGAAATGAGGGTATTTGTATTCCCAATATATTCTTTGAATTCCCAGTCAGACAATGGCACTGTATACCAGTAGTAAAAATTGTGGGTGCACGTAACCCCAATATATTCTTTGAATTCCCAGTCAGACAATGGCACTATATACCAGTAGCAAGAAATGAGGGTATTTATAACCCCAATATATTCTTTGAATTACCAGTCAGAAACTGGCACTATATGGCAGTAGCAAGAAATGAGGGTATTTATAACCCCAATATATTCTTTGAATTCCCAGTCAGAAACTGGCACTGTATACCAGTAGTAAAAATTGTGGGTGCACGTAGCCCCAATATATTCTTTGAATTCCCAGTCAGACAATGGCACTATATGGCAGTAGCAAAAATAGTGGGTGTATATAGCCCCAATTCTATTGCTAGGGGACTTGCAGGGTATTTCTGGGGTGAAGGTGGGGGGGCACACCGTTGGAACGGGTATCGGGGGTATATATCGGGTATACGGGAATACACTGACAGTGTATTCCATTCAGGATCCTGGGAAAGCTGGGTTGCGGCGATTGAGCCCGTCAGTGCCACGTTACACTGACAAGCTTCTCCCTGGAATTTAGCTCTTACAAGAGCTGTTGTGGTTGTCTTCTCCTTCCTATCCTAGCCTGTCCCTGCCTACCCAGAATCTAAGCCCTAGCTAGCTGGACGGAAACCTCCGTCCTCGGTGAATTGCAAGCTCAGAATGACGCGAACCTAGGCGGCGCTGTTCTTTTAAATTAGAGGTCACATGTTTTCGGCAGCCAATGGGTTTTGCCTACTTTTCTCAACGTCACCGGTGTCGTAGTTCCTGTCCCACCTACCCTGCGCTGTTATTGGAGCAAAAAAGGCGCCAGGGAAGGTGGGAGGGGAATCGAGTAATGGCGCACTTTACCACGCGGTGTTCGATTCGATTCGAACATGCCGAACAGCCTAATATCCGATCGAACATGAGTTCGATAGAACACTGTTCGCTCATCTCTAGTCATCACTCATTGGTGGCACAGAACTGGCTTAATCAACACACCAGCAGCGGAATAGCAGCATCGGTCCTGCCGCTGCTGGCTTCACCTGTGTCGGTGTCTACACTCCCCGGCATCCGCCTCTCTATTACAGCGGATGCCGGGTCTGTATTACATTGTGCAGGCTGTACGTCCGATGCCTAGTGCATCGGCAGCACACACGCAGGGCCAGCGGCATAGAAGCGACGACTTCTCGGCGCTGGCTTTGCATATGTAACCCCGCCCACCAATGACGCAACAAAGCCGGAAGACAGAAGAATTTACTGCAGCGAAGACTAGCGAGTATGCGACGTGGGACAACCCCTTTAAGATAAAAAGAAATAAAACCAAAGATAGACGCATTAGGCATTCTGACATCTAAAAATGCCAAAGTACAAACATAAAAATATATGGTGAAAAAAAATTGCTGAACCACTGTTTTTGTCACAGCTTTGTCCTAAAGAAATTGAGTCAAATATATTCAAAATGTCAGACAATCCCCAACGTAATATAAGCAAAAGAAACAACCTGCCCTGACAAAAGAGTTTACACAGCTCTGTAAAGTATAAGGAAAATGTTCATTCTTATACCGTGTTAGCCAGTGGGTTGGAAATATAAGGTATCAACTACTGAAGACAGCTCTGTAAAGTTATGAAAGTCAGTATATGGCGATTCAAAGAACTCTTACATTTTACATTTTTTATATAGACCGCAGCCTTGGCAACTTTTCCTTATCCACAGAAGAACAAGGTGCAGATTGGTTTTAGTCTGAGTGCTGGGACCCACACCAATTATGAAAGTTGGGGAGTGTTTCTCCCCAGACTTCTGGACTTTAGCTATCACATTGAGCCTAATATGATATAAATCAAATGTCTTTTATCCAAAGCTTGCCAGATTTATCTTTCCGATATCTGGGAAAGCCCGGTAATCTAGCATGTGGATCTGTAATATAGATACTGAATAACGTGTTTACCTACATAAATCCACGTCCTTGCACTATAATCATACCATAGCTGGCCATAATTTCCGTTTCAGGGTTCTAAAAAAGCTGGGTAATATAACAAGTATGGTAGTAATAGGGACTACTGAATATTACATATACAAATTAAATCTTCCTGCTTGCGCTCAAATTATGCCAAAGCTTGCTAGATTTTCCTTTCAGGGTTCTGGGAAAGCTGGGTAGTATAGCATGTGGAGCTGTGCTGAAGAATACGGCATACTACATTTATTTATAGAATTCCGGCTCCTTGCCACAGAATTGTGACAATTCAGATGGGCTGAGGGTCCTGGGAAAACTGGGAAGCATACCAGGTAAGTATAGCACTTGAAAATTTTATTGTATGTTATTAATAGATAAAAACATTTATTTATGAATCTATATTCTTGTATGTGTAAAACTCAGTTATTTTTACTTTATTACATTTGTTTTTGAAGGTGTGTTATGTCGTGTTTCTGAAGTGTTTTTTTTACATTCATATTTTTTCTTTTTTTCAAGCCTCTGTTCGTCTTTCTTGCATAAATTGAACAATTTTATTTTGAAAATCTCATATTTGCTAGAACGCTCCTACTTTACTGCACTTTTTGTAAGAGTCGAGGTGACCATTGATGACACCCTTTGACTCTGATAACATAATGCAAAGCAATATCTGCTCTAAACCCCTGCTCCCCTGGGACAGTAGAGGTCATGCACAGTACTTCTTGCACAATTCATTTGTTTGGAACACTTTAATGTCAAGAGGTCATTTCTTTAAGAACTGTACATGAAAGGGGTTGCTTCCCTAGACTATACACATCTACTGCTCTTTCTTTTCACATATAGCATTCGATATGTATTATTATGCTGCTGGCTGTCACAAAATGTTATATTTTACGCTTGTAACCATCTTTATTAACATTTCATTTCTTGACCCATTAAAACAAGCGTATTTTTATTATGACCCTTCATTTATTTAAACGGAGTCTATCACCTTCCACAACACTTCCAAACTGCCATCATACACTGTAGGTGCTGTGACTTGCTTACAAATCATACCTTCATTATGTCTCACAGGCTCGTGGATGCAGAGAAATAGATGCTTTATTCATTATGGAAATTAGGAACTTGGAGCACATGGATTCCTAGAGATCCCTGAGCACAGCTTTCTCTGTTAAAAACGTCCTTGTACAGCTTTATGCCACCCTCTGGTCAGTGGGAAATGATCAACCAAATGCTGTGATGTCATCATCTGCCTGGTGAAATCTCACACATGCGCGGTATGCACTTGTTGTGTTCACTGTGTACGAGCATATGGTGCGTATATGGCTATGATTTTGTGGTGCTTAATCATTCGTGTCATCTGGAACATGCAGTTCAGGGCATCAATTTATCAAAAGGATGTCTTAGAAATAGAGGATCTCAGTTATTAGGAGAGATTAAAGGCTAAGGACCCACATTGTGGAAAATTTGCTTTTTTGTTCCAGATTTTGTTGCTGCATTTTCTTGAGCCAAATCAGGAGTGGTTACAGAAGGAATGACAAATATATAGGATGCACTTATATCTTTCCCCTTTTTCTGAATCCTCTACTGGCTTTGGATCAAAAGAGACAGCAATAACTACAACAAAAAAAGCAGCTTTTCTGCAACATAGGCCTTTGCTTAGTTGATATTGTATCATCCTACTTCTAGACAGTTATGACTAAAATCATTGTTACCAGTGTGACAACCCTCCTGAAGAACCCTCTATATGGGATGTTATTGTATGGGTCAAAGAATATGTTGAACGAGATTCCAGAGTCTATCACTAAGAAACCTCGAACTGAGGTTAGACAATCACATTTAGTTCTACTGTCTGATGAAGAATTCCACTTACTGGAGGGGACCCATTCCTCTGACAAAAATCATTCTGAGGTATTTGGCAGGCCTCTCTTTCCTTAAAAAAAAAAAAAAAAAAAAAAAAAGAAAAAAGCATAAAAACTGTTCAAGTCTATATGGTCAGGTGACTGATGTTCACATTGAGGAAGTCTCAACTTCCACCAATAAGGGGCCTAGGACCTTCCAAGTAGACAGTACACTTACAAAGCCATGTCAGCTGAGTGAAGCATCCTAAGATGGCCTTAGTGATGTCCAGGAGGTTTAAGACCTTTTTTACTATAGTGGAAGACCAACAGGACCGCTGGGGTCCCCCACCTACAGTGGACATCAGGGTAGCTAAGCTATCCTGCCACGCTATTATGCCTGCTGAAGATGGTTTAAAACTGAAAGACCCCATGGATAGTCGTACAGAGTATACTCTCAGGAGAACCTATACTACTGCTTTGGCACAAGCTTCTGTAAGTATTGCTTCCAATAGCAAACAAACTGTGTTGAGATATCGCCCAATTAGAAAAAGATATTGACTCTGGAGTCTCTAGAGATGGCCTTTTTTCCTTTATGGGGTTAGTCTCTTTGGCTGCTGATTATTTGGCTGAAGCTTCCCTCCATCATGTTAAACTTGCTTCAAAATCTGTGGCACTTTCCATGACTGCAAGGAGGCCTTTGTGGTTAAAACCCTGGTGGATGCCTCCAAATATTATATTTGCTCCCTTCCATTTTAGCCTGGAAAACTTTTTGACATCGGGCTTGATGATATTATGGAGGGTCTTGCTGATAATTAGGGAAAAAGCCTTCCTCAATCCTTCAGAGGAAGATTCAGACCTCCTGGACATGGCAGAGGATCCGAGCAGCCTCCATACTCTAAACCTCAATATCAGCGGCATCTTAGATTTCAAGGCAGGTGATCAAGATGTAAATTCTCCAAGGAATAGAAAAATAAAAGGAAGCCTAACTTTTGACACCACCAGTTTTCCTACTTCAGTGTCCAACCTTCCTGTTGGAGGATGTCCCTCATTTTTTCCTAGCCTAGCAGGAACCCTCCGGTCTTACACATACAGTGGGGGTATGCAGTCAACTTCTGTCATCCGCTTCAGGACAAGTTTTTCAGGACAAGTTTTTCAGGACCCGTTTACTTCAAATCACCCTGAAATGGGGTCTCCCAGAAGTAGACCTTAAGGCGGCCAGACTCAGTGCCAAGATGGAGAAGTTCTGTTCCCTGTATCAGGAGGACAATCCCTTGTTATTGGATCCATTGTTTAGAGGTTCAGGTAGGCTTACATATCCCTCCTCTTTCTATGATACCGAAAGTGTTGATGAAAGCCAGGTAGGACCAAGTCATGGTAATTGCCATCATACCATTCTGGCTGAAAAAAGCTTGACTTTCCCAACTCATTCAGATGAGTCGAGGAGTTTATTGGAGCATTCTCCAATCCAGAACCTTGTCTCTCAAGGAACTCAGAGTTGCCAGGGTCTGAGGGGATTTAACCTGCTAGCCTGGAGTTTGACCAGTCCCTATGGGAAACTAGAGGATTGTCAGAAGCCGTCCTGAAGACTCTCTTTCTTAAGAGCCAAATCTACTAACAAGAATTAACTGAGAATAGGTAACATTCACAAGAAAGATTGCTGCTCCAGGCAGGGAGCTAACAATACTAACCCTTCAACTTGAGTTTTCAATTTTCTTCAGGATGGTTTAGATAAAGGTCTTAGCCAGACATCTTGAGGGTGCAGGTTGCAGCCCTTTCTGCTTGTTTAGATGTCTGTCATAGGATGCTCTGATCAGTAGGTTCCTGAAAGTGGCTATGAGACTAAAACCATCTGTTACAGCTCCCATTCTTCAGTGGGACCTTTCTACCGTCTTTATTGGATTACGTGGTCCTCCCTTTGAACCTTTGGAGGATGTTGGGCTCAAGTTTTTCCTATAAGACTACTTTCTTGTTGGCCATTACCTCTGCAATGAGAGTGGGAGAACTGCAGGCCTTTTCACCCAAAGAGTCTTAAATTTCCTTAATTTCAGCTAAGAGTCCTCCCTGGATTCAATCCTAATGTGCTCTCCTGGGTGAATATTAACCAGGTAGTATAATACTGTGTGCAGGGGTCACTAAGGGGCATAATAGTGTGCGCAGGGGCCACTGGTGTGTGTAGGGGCCACTACAGCGCATACTAGTTTGTGCAGAGGCAACTCTGGGGCATAATGGTGTGTTTAGGGGCCACTATGGGGCATAAAAGTGCATGCAGGAATGTGGTTTATGCGTGGGGGGGGGTGAGGGGACCATGTCAAATGTTCTCCTTGGAGCCCAACCATTCCTAGTTACACCACTGGCCTTATGGAAAAAAGTCCCCAATCTGAAGATCTACCGTATTTTTCGGACTATAAGACGCACCTAGGTTTTAGAGGAGGAAAATAGGGAAAAAAAATCTTGAAGCAAAAAATGGTAAAATATTTAATATATGGGAGTTGTAGTTTTGCAACAGCTGCAAGGCCACATTGACAGGTGACCCTGCAGCTGTACGGGGATGCATAGAGTGTTTTTTTTGCGGGGCCAGCTGTACTTTTTAGTTATACCATTTTGGGGAATATCTATTGCTTAGATCACCTTGTATTGAAAAAAAACCCGGTGGTTTATGATATATATATATATATATTTTTTTTTCTAGGGACAGGAGGTGATTTAGAACTTTTATTTATATTTTTAAGCTTTTTTTTTTTTTTTTACTATTTTATTCCCCCCCGGGGGCTTGAACCTGCGGTCACTTGATTGCAACTCCCATAGACGGCAATACAACTGTATTGCCGTCTATGGGACATTCTGTCTATTAGTATTACGGCTGGTCATAGAGACCAGCCGCAATACTAATACAGCAGTGACAGGCCTGGGAGCCTCATTAGGCTCCCGGCTGTCACCCGAACAGGTCGGCTCCTGCGATATCGCCGCGCAGGAGCCGGCCTGCAACTTCACGGGTACGGGGCCGGTGGGGACTGGCCCCGGGGGAGAAGGGGCCACCGATACTGACCCGGCATCCGCTGTACTAGAGAGGCGGATGCCGGGGAGGGATAGACGCCAGCACAGGTGCCGGGCCTGAGACATCGCTGCGCTCCACTGTCCTGCATGAAGCCAGCGGCGGGGGGACAGAGGAGCGGAATAGCATCGCCCCTGCCGCTGCTGGCTTCATGCAGGGCAGAGGAGTGTAGCGATGTCTCAGGCCCCGGCACCTGCATCTATCCCTTGCCGGCATCCGTCTCTCTAGTACAGCGAATGCCAGGCGCCACATTTGGACTATAAGACGCACCCTTCTTTTCCCCCCAAATTTTGGGGAAAAAAAGTGCGTCTTATAGTCCGAAAAATACAGTATTTGCACTCCTGCGAGATTCATCTGTCCTAGTCCATCCGTCCCCCCACTACATCAATGTCCATGAATGACAAGACTGTACATACCATGAACATGTCTTGCAATGGAGGTATCAAATTTGCACAGTATATCACGCAAGTGGTCCATCACTCTACAGTATAATTCACATTGCATTTTACCTACATATTCAAATCCATAGACACAATTAGTTCTGTAGATCAATCCTCATTTCAATTCATTGAAATGTTTAAAAGCAGGTGACAGCGCAGTGCATGGTTAAACAAACATATTGTATCCACTGCCTACCATCCGTTTTCCCATAAACATACATATTACTGTCACTGTGACATAAAATTAACTGTGTTTGCTTTAGAGAGTGGAAAGTTGGCTAGATATAGACCTAGGAGCACTGATAGCGTCATGCACCATGTTTTAAGCTATTTTCTGGTTCGTGATGAATTTATTTGACCCAAAACAAATCTTTGGACAAAACCTGAAAATAAACTTCAGAGGTTTGCCCATCTCAAATTACTACTCCAATTTACTATAGTTTTTCAAAACTATTTCGAGATTTTTCCATCATATGCAGTAAATCTGAAAATTTGCTATTTTCACCAGACTGTCAGTTACAGGTATTTCTTTTTGGGGCCGTTCACATGTAGGAATTTGCCCCTAATTCAGGAGTGGAATCCATCCCCAAATCATCGTCAAATTCCACCCAGATTCTGCCACAGATTGAAAACAATAGGATGCAGCGATTGCAGAAGGACACTGAAAAAAAATATAAACATCCTACTTGCCGTGGATGCAGAGTCTGCAGTTTGAGACTCCCTGCTGATTAGGGCCATTCACCTGCATCAGCATGCTGCCGCAGGTAGTCAGCGGCCAGAAAATGTTTTTCGCTGAGTGAATGGCCCCTTAGGTTAGGTTCACACCTACCTGATCTACATTCAGGGTTTCCATCCCGTAACTGTTAAAAAAAATATATTTGTTCTCTCCACATTTTTTGAGTGGAAACTGGGCAGAAACCCAGCTTATCCCATTATAGTGTATGGGGTCCACGGGTTTCTGCGGGTAACCGATTTTTAAGCAGAGTGGGTTCCATTCTTTGGATCCCCAAGCGGACCTGAAGAGCAGAATCCTGAAAGCAATTATGATCCTCGTGTTACTCTTCTTATTGCTCCTTAATGGTTATTGTCTACTTATTAACATTAAACAGATTTGTAGAAAAATATATACAATCTCATCAGCATTCACAATAAAAATGAGATGACTCTAGATAATGATAAACTCCTACCACTAAACTTTAATAGCATTGATATTAGTTTCTATAATTCATCATGTAATATAGCTATTTAAGGTGACAGTTTGTCATTAGCTTTTAATTCTTGTTAACTTTCGATTCTATCATTTACATGTGAGCATTGTGTTGTGCATTCGACAAACGTACACAGGGCTGATGCAAGCAGCAGAACATTTCAGATTTATTTGCTATTTGAAACAATCAACCAGATGCACAACACCAAAAACAGTATGTCAGCTGAATACTATAAAAGTCACGGAACGTGTATAGCATCCAAACTGAATAGAAGCCAAAAACATCTTTTCTACATTGCGTCTACTTTGTGTCTTGTGTTATTGTGCCGCCTTCTAGAATACCATTTATGATTATGCTTATTAACAAACCATTTTAAAGTGCAACTACTTTGGTATGAAGATACTTGTGTAGAGCAGGGGTGTTCAGCTGACAGTCCATGGTCCAAATCAGACATGAAATACAGTAATGCAGAGGAAAGAAATAGGAAGGGTCCTGGTGGTCCAGGGGAATGGAGCAAAAGCAGGAGGGACTGAATTGGAGGAAGAAGGGTCAGAGCATGTGAAGTACAGTGATAAAGAAAAACAGAAGAGCAGCAGTGATAGGCTGGTGAGAGAGGACAAACACTCAAGGAGGGTCAGAAGAAACAACACCCACACTCATAGAGGGTCTTTCATCAAGTTTCATTTAAGCTTGTAGGGCCACAGGTTTATTTTTGCCCAGTTTACAGAGTTTTTTTTACATTGTTTTTTAGGCTGAGGCCTCACATTCAGAAACACAGATTTTTTGGTTGCAGATTTTGCTGCATTTTTATTGAGTCAAAGCCAAGAATGGCTACAAAAGGAATGGGGAATCTATAGGAAGTATCCCTACTTCTCCCTTCTGCTCAACCCTTTCCTGGCTTTGGCTCGAAAAAATGCAGTAAAATCTGCAACAAAAAAAACAAACCATGGGGCTTCAGCCTTAGGGTCAATTCACACGGAGTAACGCAAGACGTTTTTTGTGCTTATTTTGTGCTTATTTTTACGGCCGTAAAAAGACCTTTCCATTGAGTTCTATAGTAAAATACGCCTGTACTTTTACGTCCGTAAAATAACAAGAAAGATTTCTGGTGCATTGACCAAATGTATCCATAGAGCTACGTACATTTGCTGGGGCCAAAATAGTGTCCTCTTAGCAACTGTTTAGACCAGTATGCATAATTTTTTTTTTTTTAATTGTATAGGAAAGTTGAGTATGATATTTCTAGGAGTTGCAATCTACAATGAAATATATACTATGCAATATACTTTTTTTTTTTTTTTTTTTTTAAAGCATGGAAGTCTTTAGGTAACTTATTCCACTGTGTCAAAAGCATACATAGGGCAATGTTCCAAATGTCAACATATGTTGTAAAGCTCTAATATGAAGTAAACAGGTCCCTAGACTCAGGGGTGGACTTAGTAGAGGGGTTGGTGAAAACATGCAGGGGGGTAGGGGCATTAGTGTAAATAATAGGGAATTGTACTCCAGCTATGAGCAGGTATACATTTTTCTCCAGGTGCACAGCCCAGTGGAGGGTACGCCCCATTTATGAGAAAGCATGCACCACATTATACATGAGACACACCATCCTCCGACTCCAAGGCTATGAAGACTAGTGTAAGGAATGCCAGTCTTTATAAATATGGGACGATATGCTATTGTACTATGATTTGTGATGTCTAATATTTGTGATGATTATTCATTTATAGGTTACTTTTGAAAATAGTTTGCACAGTTTTCTAGCAAACAAATATTTCCCATCAATAGTCATGTTTTTTTATTCATTTTTTTTCTCCAAATATTTCAAACAGCAGGCTACACCACAATACAATATAGCAGATATTTAAGATCTTGCACATTCAAGAATTACAAATTCTCTCTCCTCAAGATGCAAATGTTCTATTTATTAACTATTGAACTGGTATTTAAGGTGAAAAAGTATGATGCATATGATTATTACATACCACCTTCTTGAAGATCTTCCATCAGCGATGGCACTGTAGAAATGGTGGAATCTTCTATCTTTTCCAAGGTGTGCTCACCTGGTGGTTCTACAGTCTGATCCACTTTCTCAGTGGTAAAATGATCTTGGCCATCCCCTGACATCTCTGTGGTATACTCTGCTTTGAAAATGTTTATAGTGGTTGCATTATATACAATTGCATTGTTAGTTGCCAGAGTCTCATCTGTTCCTTTAAAGAGATCATCTATTAATGGAACTTCAGTATCTGGTTTAATAGTTGAGAAGGGTATAACAATATTGCTTGTTTCCACAGATGAGGGTAAAAATCCAACCCATATGTCAGATGTTGTCTCACTTGATATTTCTATGGCATTATTTTCTAGCATCGCTTCTAGTTCATCTCGATGATCCTTATCATTGGCATATGATGCATCAAAAGGCACGGTAAAACCTTCACTGACACGGTTGTTAATGTCTTCAATAAACTGATCCAGTGATTGTGTTTGAAGATCAATGTTTGTTTCATATTGAAAAAAAGATGGCGAAGTCTCAGATTCTTCTGCATAAGACACAGTCCTATGTGTATTTCTAATGAGTTCAGTAGCAGTTTCTACTGCAATCTCATCTGTAATGGTATCTTTGTCTAGTATGAATGGAGTTGTAGTGTATTCATAGTCTGTTGTCTGTAGCTCTACTTCTGCAGTGGAAATACCAGCTAGAACTTCTGGAATTAGAATGTTGTCCTTAAAAAAAACAATAAAGATGATAAATATTGTAAACATGCAAAAAAATAGAACATATTCTCATATTGTTATACTCCAAATGCGTTCCAATTTGGTATATCCCAGATATGATAGGTTTTCAAATTTTTTTCCAATTACAATGTCCCTGAGGTTTTCAAATGATTGCGTGGCCAAACATAGCTTAAACCTAAGGATACTACAACTGACTTAAGTAGCCAAGTTATGATCATTTTCTATTGTTAAAAGGATTTCTTTTTAGAATCCTTAAGGGCTTCAAATCACATGATCTCTATATGTTTCACATATATAAGCTGTGTGGCTGAAAAATAGATCTTTTTAGCTATAATGATAGTTGTAACTCCAATAGCTTTGGTGGCCCTGTTCCAGTAAAACAAATTATTTTGCACTTAAAGGGATTCTATCATTATCATTTTAAGCTAAACCCACGTCTTCCCCTACCTATAGATGTCTTCACTGCGCCACTGTTCCTTAGATATCCTGGTTTCGTCCATATGCTTATTCGTTTTCTTGCAGCACTGGGGGCGGTTGCCAGCACTCAAACTGCACTGGGGGCATGCTGTGAAAACTATCCAGCGCTACCTTCTTTTTGTTCACCGTCTCCGCCTCTTCTTCCTTGTCCCATCATGTCTTGTTCAAAAACCACTGAGTGCGCATGTCCAACGCCATTTTCCCATTGTCAAATGGGAGAGGCCACAGGAAAATGACCGACAGACATGCGCAGTGGGCACAGTCGGCCATTTTCCTGTGGCCAAACAGAAAAGAAGAGGCGGATGCGCTGAACAAGAAGAAGACGGCGCTGGATAGTGCTGTTTGAGTGCTGGAGACCGCTGCCAGTGCTGCAAGAAAACTAATTAGCATATGGCCGAAAACCAGAATATCTAAGTAACAGCGGCGTGAAGAAGACATCTAAAGGTAGGTGAAGAATAGCCTTTCTTAAGGCTATGCCAACATGGGTTTAGCTTAAAACAGGATTCTAATGATAGAGCCCCTTTTAAAGGGATTCTATCATCTTTTTTTTCTAATCACATCCTTGCATAGCCTTTAGAAGGCTATTCCATACCTACCTTTAGTATGTAAATTGCTTCAGTAGTGTTTGAATAAGTCTGTTTTTACTCATAGGCTAATTAGGCTCCAGCGTGCACAGGAAGTTGTCAGCCAATTCTCCTCTCTATGCTGTGTGCTATGTGAGAGAGCAGCGAGGAGGAGGAGTCAGCAGCAGCAGCCTCTGCTGTATATACAGAAGACAGTGCAAACAGAGACTTCCGGGGTGAACAAAGAAGCTAATTAGCATATGAATAAAAACGGACTTATTCAAAATCTACTGTGGCAATTTACATACATACAAGGCATGTGTGGAATAGCCTTTCTAAAGGCTATGCAAGAATGTGATTAGTAAAAAATAACTTTTTCCAATGATAGAGCCCCTTTAAGTGCAGGGGCATAACTACCGGGTTAGCAGCAGTAGTGGCTGCTACAGGGCTCGAGACATTAAGGGGCCCAGCGGCAGTCTCTACTGCTGCGGATTTTTGTTTATTTATTTTTTTAAATAGCCCACTACCTGCTGGAGTAACTCTACCGGCCCTATATACTTGTAGATCCTGGCTCCTGCTCACGGCTGCCTGAACTTCACCTTCTGCGGAGGCTGCTATGAGCAGGAGCCGGGATCAGTAAGCAGAGCCGCGGGCCCGCGAACCACACAAGCACTTTTCAGATCCCCCGAGTATAAAGATTGGAGAGCTAGGAGAGGTGAGGGAACATAAGCACTTTTACTTACCTCTCCTGATACCGGAAGGCTGCAGGCTTACTTAGTGACGTCACAGATGTCACAAGGGCCAGGGCTTGCATCCTTATGTGTCGCGATACAAGCCCTGGCTCAATTGTCATCTCTTCCATCAAAGATGGCCGACATCAGGGAGTGTGTTGGAGTCCAGGAGAGGGAAGTAACTGTTTTTTATGTTTGTATCCTCTCCTGGGTCTCTGCTTATTATATTCAGGGGTCTGAAAAAAGATCACTACGGGGCCCCGCCATTCCTAGTTACGCTACTGTTTAAGTGGTCCACATCTGAATGTAATTATAAATTAAAATGTTAATGTAAACTTAAAAGAATGGCGTGATCTAATTTCTTTTTAATTAATCAGATGATGAATATCTATTGGTCTCTGGTTTGGTTGATAGGAGTTAATTTGCATATTCTTTTCTCATAGCACATTCCCTGAAAATAAGTCTTCATACGCCATGTTAAGGGACAAAAACATTGGAACGGTGCTGTTTGGATGTGTCTCAGGTTTGACTGATAAGACTTCATTTGCATTCAGCATATGATGATACAGTATGTTGTTGCTTATGTTTTTTTACTTAAATCTGGCACAGAGTTTAATGGTATAAAAAAACAACTATAATAACCTGAAAACACACAGTTTTTTGAGCCAAAGCCAAGAATAGATCTATAAAATGCAAAAGTATAAAGGAAATACTGAAGCGTAACACTTTTCTATCTAGTACCTGTGTTTTGCTCAAAACACTGTATCAAAAACTTTATGTGATTACAGTATTTTAGGCATTTCAGCACTTTAATATCGATGACCTTTCCTTATGATTTACTATAATGGGGTCCGTGTGCCTGCCCGCACGAATCATGCGGACAGGAAAGTAGATTGGGAACTACTTTCCTGTCTGCACGATCCCTGCGGACATCTGCTGGTAAACACACAGATCTCATTATAGTCTATGGGGTCTGTGTGCTTTTACAGATTTTGGAATTGCTAGAAATTGGACCCTCACTGATCTGATATTGATAACTTATCAGAAAGATAAACCATAAATATTAGTCAAAAATACTAGTAGAAAACTATTAACTAGCATGTATTTAAATCATTCACTTACCAAATTAGTCTTCACTTTGGATGTTACCACCGGAACTGGAGTATTAGCGTCACTTTCAATATGATCTAAAGGCATATCAGGGTCTATTGAAAGGTTATAACATGAAAAAAAGATTTCCAGTTAATATAGGAATACAACTATTCAAACTTGTCAAATAAAGACATTTAAAAGATATTGTTAAAGATAAAGATATCTGTATATCTATATAAATAAATACTATGACAATTGGGGGTAGTTTAGCATCAAAGGTAGTAGTATCCTGGACTAAACAGAGGTGTTGGTGGCGCCGGGTGCCAAATAAACAGTAGTGCAGGTGGTGCAATTCAAAATAAGTGGCTTTATTCAGCTTTTAAGTGACAACAGGAACAAAAATAACAAAACAGCCAAGCCCCCACACTGGGCAATACCTCACTTCTTGTACCCTGACTAATCTACGGCGGTCAAGATACTTGACTGAAGTTTCTCCTCAGCAGTCTAGCTCACACTGAACTTAACCAAGTCCCTTCTGGATACCAGTTCTCTTGGGACAGACCTCCTGTCTGTCTCTAACTGGTCCAAGATCCACCTGCTCCCGCAGGTCACCAGCAACACTTTCCTGCTGTGTGCACTCCCTCTGGTGTTGAGCCCCTTTCTCAGGTATGGGTGTGGTCCAGCTCCTTTTCAACCCTGTTTTTGGTCGCTCTACAGCGCCCTCTAGGTTCACACCCTCACAATACATGGTCGATATGTCTTCAATTAATAAAGAGTACAGATAGTTGCTACCTATTCTCTGTAAATTTTAAAAGCCTAGCTTGAAGAAAAAGGTATTGTAGTCTTCTGTTGTATAGGTTTAATGGTAGTATAAGGAGTCATTTGACAAAGGTTCCTTGTCATAGTAGGTGGGCATATAGTCTGACTAATAAGCTGTTGTGGTGCATGGCATCAGCTCCATGTTGTGTCCATGGCACTCCACTCAGAATGCCATAGAGGTTTTGGCAATCCATTGTCTTGACAGTCTGGAGTCTATCAAGATGTCCATGCTTATCACTGCATAGTTTGCATTAAAGGGTATAATTTAAATGCTGTAAAAATGCAAAACACTGCAGTAAGTCTCTATTGTCTGGGTGTTCAAACCCAGACAATAGAGACCCATAATAAATTACTTAAATTGCCCCTTTTTTAATGTAGATTGTGAGCCCCATATAGGGATCACAATGTACATTTTTTTTTCCTATCAGTATGTCTTTGTAATATGGGAGGAAATCCATGCAAACACGGGGAGAACATACAAACTCCTTGCAGATTTTGTTCCTGTACTTAAATTGCCCCTTTTTTCAGTCAATTCTTCCCATCCCCCCAAAATATATAAAAAGTGATCAATAGTCACATGTGCCCATTTTTGTAAAAAGAAAATCAGCTCATAGAAAAGAAGCATTATAGGTTATACCTCTATAACCAATACAAAATTATAGAGGTTAGAGTATAGCAATAGAAAGACATTGTAAATACATTTTTAATTTACTTTTATATTAAAAATATAACAAAAACAATATAAATTTAGAATTTCAGTGATCATACTTATCCACACAAAGGTAACTTGTCATTTTTATTGCATAGGAAACAATAATGGAATGGCGCAACCGAAGGCATGAATTTTTTCAATTCATCCCACTTCAGAATTTATTTCTGTTGTCCAAGGACATCGTACGGAATATTGAATGGTGCCAATAGGAAGTACAATTTGTCACAAAGAAAACTAGCCCTCATATGGCTATGTGAAAGGTAAAACATATAAGTTGTGTTACAATAAGTCATTTCAAAAGCTTTTCTTATTTGTAGAACACACTGTAGAATCTTTACAATTGAAGCCTCTTGTTATGAAAGGATCTTACAATTTTTACATCCCCTCCCCATGTCCTCCCCTTCATTGCATTTTCCCCTATCCGCTGTTATGTTGTAGTATATATTTTCTTTGAAAGACCTAATAAAGACTTCAATGGTAAAAGAAAGCGGATATCTTCCTGTACTGGTCATATAATAATTTAGTTCCCTTGTGGATTTTTTTTAGAATTCTCTCCTCCAAAGGACAGTGCTAGAAATCATAGATTTGTTTGTCCCTGGCTGAGGCTAGGATTACACTTGCGTTGGGGTCTCTCCATCATTTGGGTCCAGTGGGAACCTAAACAATGGGAAGCCCTTCTGCTAAAACAGCATTTACCCACGTACTCCATAGACTGTAATAGAGTCTGCTTGGTGTCTGTACAGGACTTGTCTCTTTGCTGATTTTGGGTGGATGTGAATCTAGCCTGATATAAAAGGTCAATCTATTATATCTATATCTTGCTATGTTCTGTTATTATAATGGATTTGAGATTTCTGAGATTCAGTGGTTAGTACAAAAACACCCAGGTAAATTTGGCAAGATTTGGTATATGATTATACTTAGAAACAATGGTTTCTAGAGACCCCAGTGTATAATTGAAATTAAAGGGTTTTCCAGGCTAAAAATATTGATGCAAAAAATAGGGAAATGGAAAGGGGAAAACACAGCCCACTTACTTGACCTTTAAATAGCTTGAAGGATCTATCCACGGTGATGCCGTTTCAGTATTAAGGATTGGAGGAAGCCCGGATTCGACCCATCGGTTTGGGACGCAAATGCAAAAAGTCCGTAAAGAAAATCCAGCTCCACTCCAAGGTCTTTTCAAATAAAACTTAACATTTATTGTTACACTGTATAAAATCCGATCAAAACTGAAGAAACATGAACACCATTACGGTGTTTCCTTATCCATTGTTACAAGAGACGCAACTGACGCGTTTCGAGGATTGTTCCTCTTAGTCGTAGCCTGGCGGACTTTTTAAAAATATTGATGACCTAAGAATAGGTCATCAATATCTTATCAGTGAGGGTCCAACACCGAGCACCCTCACCATTAGTTGTTCTCACAGATAATGGAGTAACAAGGGGCCACACGGTGGCACAGTGATTATCACTGTGGCCTTGCAGCGCTGGAGTCCTGGGTTCAAATCCTGCCAAGGAGTTTGTATGTTCTCCCCGTGTTTGCGTGGATTTCCATCCCATACTCCAAAGACATACTGATGAGGAAAAATGTACATTGTGAGCCCTATGTGGGGATAGGACTCACTCAGTACTGGCATCAGTACCTGGAAAACCCGGGCAAGTGTTGGGGACCCAAGCTCCTGTGGGGGTTGTAAGGGGGGCCAGTTCACACGATTGGGACACAGTTCAGACAGGCAGTAGGTTTAAAATCCAGGGGTGTTTTACTCAGCGGCTTCTTCACAAAACACCGTACAAACAAAAGAAAAACCTAAGCCTGTCCTGCTCTAGCTATAGACTGGTGTATCTCACCAACCTGGTGCAGGTCAAGACACACATCATCAACTATAGCTGCAAAAACTGTACCAGGAGTGTTTTCTCTCACAGACTGGCTGCAACACTGCCTAACCTCCTTTTACCAGGCTTCCTTCCCCAGTAATGACCATGAGGAAGCCTCACCTGGGTCTAAAGGAAAAACCTGTGCTGGACCAGGGGTATGGACTGGAAGACTCCCACTAGCTACCTGTCCTCCAGTCCAGAAAATCCAGACCATATAACTTAAATAGTGCATCTTAGCAGACTATGTTCTGCTAAAACAAGTATCCTGTATTTCCATTATCTCACCTGGCTGAGGAAACCAGATGAGATATATACTCCGTCCACCACTTTAAAACAGGGTTCACTCAGCTGCCAAGTGTTAAATGTAACTGCTGCTGCTGCTAATGCCACTATGAGACATTACACTCTGTGAAGGGGCTGCTATCTGATAGCATACTGTTTGGAGAGGCTGATATGGGATATTAAATTGTTTGCAGGGGATGCTATGAGATATTAATCTGTATGCAGGTGCCACTATCGGACATTATACAGTATGGAGGGGCTGCAATGGGACATTTTGCTGTTTGTACTGTAGAGGCCACAATGGGTCATTGTACTGTAGGCAGGGACCAATATAGGACATTATACTGTGCACAGGGGCCGCTATGGGACATTATACTGTGTGGAGGGATCACTATGTGACATTATACTGTGTGCAGAGGCTGATATGGAACATTATACTGTGTGCAGGGGCCACTATGGGACATTATACTGTGTGCAGTGGTCACTATGGGACGTTATACTGGGTGGAGGTGCCACTATGGGACATTATACTGTGTGTATGGGTCACTATGGGACGTTATACTGGGTGGAGATGCCACTATGGGACATTATACTGTGCTGATATGGGACATTTTACTGCGCACCAGGGCCACTATGGAACATTATACTATGTGGAGGGAGCACTAGGAGACATTATATTATGTGCAGGGGCCGAGAAAGGCAGCGATATGCCGTGTGTGACAAAAGTTTGCTATGGGTCATATATATATATATATATATATATATATATATATATATATATATATATATATAGGAAGTTAGCTTGGTAGCAGCAGTGGTGCAGACCCAAACAGTCAAGGTAGAGACACAAACTATGCAGCAAACTGTTTTATTTACAAAAAAAACTGAAAGAAAACCTTGGATTCAGGCATAAAAAATACAAAACAAAATACAGCCTTAACTCCAAGCAAAAACAAAATAAATACCTGCTCATCTTAGCGCTAACTGCACAGTAACAAAAGAATACCTCACTATACATGAGGTTTACTTTCAGCCACACAAACAAAAACGAGCCAGTCCAACTTGGTCTCACCAGACTCAAAAATGTCAGAGCAGTCACCACCTCCTCGCACTCCCAGGTTCTGTCCTGGTCTACAAGATCAGCAGCCTTTTATGGGTCACTAGTGAGCCCAGGATTTACACCTGGGCTGAGGTCTACTCCTGTCCTGATCAGCCTTGGACCACACATAAGTCAGGAACATGGGGCAAATATACCTTTACTCCAGCACGTCGCCTGTCACCTTCTCACATACTCCCCCTCCCTCCTTTGTTTGGACCTGTAGGGGTTGGCACTTTTGACCCACATACAATGGGTCCTGGACAGGGCATCAGCATTCCCCTGCATTTTGCCTGTCCTGTGTTCCACAGTAAATTTTAAATTTTGCAGGGTTAGAAACCACCTTGTGATCCTGGCATTTCTCTCTTTTGCACTGCACATCCATGTCAGAGGGGAGTGATCAGTGACCAGCTTAAAGTGTCAGCCCAGGAGATAGTAGTACCTTAGGGATTCCAGGGCCCACTTAATGGCTAAGCACTCCCTCTCCACAATTCTGTAATTTTTCAGGTGGTGTAAGCTTCCTACTCAGGTAGGTGACTGGGTACTCTTCACCACCCAGCATTTGGGACAGCACTGCGCCTAATCCTACAGAGGTGTCAGTCTGTACCATAAATTCTTTTGTAAAGTCAGGTGTTCCAAAACCAGCTGTTTGCAGAGGACTGACTTCAACTCCTGGAATGCCCCCTGAGCCTCTGCACTCCACTTGATCATTATGGAACTCATTCCCTTAGTCAGGTCTGTCCGTGCAAATAGTTGCAAAGTTTGGGATGAACCTGCTATAGTACCCAACAATTCCCAGAAAAGCTCTCACTTGTCTTTTATTCAAGGGTCGGGGCCAATTTTGAATGGCCTCCACTTTGTTAAACTGGGGTTTTATTATCCCCCTTCCTATTGTGTACCCCAAATACCAGACTTCTTCTTTTTGGGATTCCGGAGGGAACCCAGTAGAGCTTGGACTTTTGGTAAGTGACTTTCCCAATTAGGACTGAAGATGACAATATCATATAGGTATGCTGAAGCATACCTTCGATGGGGCTTAAGGACTATGTTCATCAACCTCTGGAAGGTTGCTGGAGCCCCATGTAAACCAAACATATATTGAACAGGCCATCTGGAGGGACAAATGCATTTTTTTCTCTGGCCTCTTTAGTAAGTGGCACCTGCCAGTACCCTTTGGTTAAATTGAGGGTGGAGAAATAACTGGAATGTCCCAACCTTTCAATTAACTCATCGACTCTGGGCATCGGGTAGCCATCAAACTTTGAAACCTCATTCAGTTTACGGAAGTCGTTACAAAACCTAATAGTATCATCTGGCTTGGGAATCAGAACAACAGGATTGGACCAGTCACTGTTAGATTACTCAATTACTCCAAGTGCCAACATATCTTTGTCCTCTTTATAGATATGGCTTGTCTGTGAGCTTCAGGTTTCCGGTACAGTTTTAGATTACCACATACCTGTGGCTCGGTGACAATGTCATGTTCTATCACATGGGTGATAGAACATGCAACTCAGGCAACTCAGAATACTCATCACTATTTCTTTGTGCCAACTCTTTTGGCTCTTGTTTCTGTGCCTTAGACAAGGTCTCTGTTATTTGTACCTCGGGTGTAGCCTTACTAGGAATATTTACCCATTCAGTAATAACTTTGCCAGGTGTATCTATCACTGTCGAGGTTTCTCTGTTCTTCCATTATTCTGATATTAGTGGAATATCTTTAGGAGAAAACCCTTTAAACTAATGTCAGAAACCTTAGCTGATGACTTGAGATGAAGTATATGGGCTCAGAGGTAGAGTGTGTATCTTTGATCTCTGAGATAAGATTTATTGTGACTATTCATGAAATGTCACAGTATTACTTACTTTGACCTGTACTTCTTATTGACTTGACTGGAATGTCAGCTATTAGTATGTGATTATTGATATTGCGATTTTTCTTTTTAAATGTATTAAGGTAAATACAATCCAATGAATGTGAATGTTTGTAATGACATTTTACTTTTACATGCTAAAGCTTCCTACATGGATGCTCAGTGATTTATTTCTAAAAGATGAATGCAGTGGTCACATGAATTCTTTAAGCTTCCACTTAGTAGGTAGAACAAAAAACATATGCTAAAAAGGCTTGTTAATAAGTCAATATCCAAAGAGATAAATAAAAATAATGTCTGGAACAGACAGAATGACTTTAAATATGAACAATATTTATTAAAAATAAAAACAACAACAGTTGCTACATATAATGATACATTATAAAAATTGGGGGTAGAACCAACCCAAAAACATATATGAACCAGGTGGTGGGAGGCAGGAATCAACCAATAAAGCACATATAAAAACCAAGCAGGGTGGAGTGCAACAAAAGAATAAACTACAAGGCACACTGTGTTAAATAAATGTTACAACATATACCAATGAAGTACAAAGATACATAATATAAAAAAAACACACCTGTGTCAGTAATGCAGTGAAGACAAACCAAAAACCAGGCAAGGAATGAGTGAAACAAATAAAAAATATAAATAAACCGTGCCTACCCACAGGACCTGGACTCCCGACGCGCGTTTCACCTCGCACAGGCTTCGTCAGGGGATGTTTTTACCCTGTAATAACGGACTTTATATAGTATCTAAGCTAATGCTTATTGGCCACTAATGCGTATCAATCATTGGTGTCAGCGGCGTTCCCGAATAGAATAGGAGTCCACGCATGCGCGATAATCCAGAAGGATATCGCGAGAGTCTATAACATAACACCTCCATATGGAGGCCGAGTAAAGACCGAGGCGCATGCGCACACAGTGATCATAGGTGGCAGCGGCACTGCTGAATCAAAGAAGAGCGCGCGCACGCGCGATAATACAAGAAACATCGCGAGAAAGGTAAGTAATGAAGAAAAAGCTTCTACCCGCGGAGAATAAAGGACCAAGTAGCGCATGCGTGTGCAGACCAAGCTATATAGAATGAAGCATAACACAACTAGTATATATGTACCAAAAACGCACCTAAGTAATATCCTGGTGCAAAAGCATACTCAGTATGGATGACCATGGGTAAATTTTAAATATAACATAGTAGCCAATATGTGATACATACAACACAAATATACATCAACAACACAAAAAAAAAAAAAAAAAACGCACAGTTTGAATAAGGACAAAAAGACAAACAAAGTAAACAGACATTATGCAGAATATATATATATATATATATATATATATATATATATATATATATATATTCAAATGTACACTAAAGACATAAATGAATAGTCATATAACACACAACAAAGAGTGAAAGATCCGGTGCGCAGTGAAAGTGATGGTGTACAATAAATATTTTGATTAATATGTAAATACGGGATGCAAGACCATCCATAATATAAAAATTACATATACATATATATACCAATATGAAGATGATGCATTGCCACTGTGAAAAAACATATAGAATTAGAAACAGGGTAAAAACATATAATAGAATATATTCAATGATTGCTGACCAAAAGAACCATGATAGTAAGATCATACTATGAAAGATAATCAAAGAAAGGGGGCAAAACTTATGGATTCATTCAATCCCATAGGATGAACTGTATTAAGACGAAAGATCTATTGGCATTCTTTCTGAGCCAATATTTGACGCCAATTACCAGAATGGGTATTGGTCTGTACCCTATCAATCGCACGAACACGAAGTAGTGTGGAATCGCTATTATGGTAGGTTTTAAAATGTCTAGGTATGGTTTTCAAAGTATGAACATCACAGGAACGTGCATTATCTATGCCCAGGACATGTTCCCTGACACGTCGTCTGAATTCCCTAGAAGTCAATCCCACATAAATGACATCACAAGGACATAACAGGAAATAAATAACCCCGAGGATTGGCAATTTAATGGAAACCTGATAGAATACTCCTTAGATTTATCCGAGTTCCAAAAGGTGTTGCAATTATCAATATTGGGACAAGCAATGCAATTGCCACAAGGTTTGCAGCCATTGGTCGGTGGGCCCGAACCAAAGATGTAAGGTTGGGGTGGAGGACAATAGTGACTACGTACCAGGAATCACGTAGGTTCCGGCTACGGCGATACGTAACCGTGGGACGAGATCTAACATAAGAACCGATAACAGGATCCTGTACAAGTAAGTGCCAATGTTTTTTCAAGATTTCATTTAATTCAAAGCTTCGTGATGAATAATTGGTGATATATCGTACTGAATTGTCTGAGTTTGACTTCCTACGTCTTTTCTGTAATGTTTCACTCCGGTTCGTGGAGACAGCACGTCGAAAACCATGTATAATATCTTCCTCACGATATTCCCGATTGCGGAAACGATCACATAATTGTCGAGATGATCCAAGAAAAGCGGGCTCCGTGGAACATAGTCTCCGGGTACGCAAAAATTGTCCGACTGGAATATTCCTAATGAGATTTTTAGGATGTGAAGATCTTGCATGTAATAGAGAATTGGTGGAAGTTTCCTTCCGAAAAACATCTGTCTCAATACATCCATCCGTCGCAACCCTCATCTTAACGTCCAAGAATTCCAACTCAGTAGAGCTATGTTTATAAGTAAGAAAAATGTTTTTATTATTAGAGTTAAGGTAATTAAAAAATAAATCAAGTTACAAAACGTCACCTTGCCAAATAATAAAAATATCGTCAATAAATCGACCCCAAAAGTGCACTTGTTCAATAAAAGGTACTGGTTCAGTGAAAAAGGTTGTGCGTTCCCAAAGTCCCAAAAATAAATTAGCGTAAGCCGGTGCGCAAGAAGCCCCCATAGCTGTGCCTAAAAACCTTCCTTAAAAGTGAAAAAATTGTGAGTCAAAGAAAATTGTAATAAATCTAATAGGAACTTACCCAAATTGAGGTCAAAATTGGACATGGTAAGAAATGCTTGGACAGCTTCAATGCCGTCATGATGGCGTATTGAGGTATATAGTGACTCAACGTCACAAGTAACCATGAGCATATTTTGTTCCAAATGTATTCCGTCAATTTTAGACAAAAAATCAGTAGTGTCCCTAATAAAGGAAGGAAGTGTCTCAACAAGGGGTTTCAAGAAAGTATTAAGATATCTGCAAATGGGTTCGCACAAACTCGAATTACCTGACACAATGGGGCGGCCAGGTGGACACGTGACACTCTTATGAACTTTAGGCAAAAGATAGAAGTTCGCGACGGACGGATGAGAAGGCAACAGATAGGTGAATTGCTGTGGTGAGATAATGCCTATATCCACGGCTCCCTGTAACAAAATAGACAATTCAGTCTGAAATTTCGTAAGAGGATTAAAGGTAAGGTTTTTTTTATAGTTTTCCATATTCTTGAGTTGTCTGAATACTTCACGTTCGTACAGTTTTTTGGGCCAGAGAACAACATTTCCCCCCTTATCGGAAGGTTTAATTTCAATATCTGATAGCTCAGATAACTGACGTAAAGCTAATCTTTGTCCCCTATTGAGATTGTCATGATAAATACTTGGCGAGATTTTTTTAATATCATTACTGACTGAGTTGACAAACATTTCTACATTATTAGATAAGGACAAAGGAGGAAATTTTTTAGAGCTAGGGATTAAATGCCTTGGAAACTCACCCAAAATACTGTTATCACCATCATCAGACAGTTCATTTAATATTTGCAAAGCCGCTTGTTCTTGTGTTGGAGGAAGAAGAGATAAATCAGATGTACTATGAAAAATCTTTTTGAAGATGAGTTTACGAGCAAAAAGATGAAGATCTTTGATAGCACCAAAAGGATCAAGCCTGGAAGCAGGGGCAAAATTTAAACCAAGCATAAGGACCTCTGTTTGCTGAGGAGTAAGCTGATATTATTATTATTATTATTATTGTTTATTTATATAGCACCATTAATTCCATGGTGCTTTACATTTGGGGGTTACATACAATTCACAAAATATACAGGTACATATCATACTAACAGTGATCGGCTGGCACAGTGGGGTAGAGGGCCCTGCCCGCGAGGGCTTACAATTTATGAGGGAAGGGGATAGAGACAGAAGGAGAGGGGGAGACTGTACAGATGGCAGTGCGGTGATAGTGTTATTGGAGGTTGTAGCCCTTCCTGAATAGGTGAGTCTTCAGGGCCTTCTTGAATCCTGTGATTGTGGGGGTCAGTCTTATGTGTCGTGGTAAGGAGTTCCAGAGTATGGGGGAAGCACGGGGGAAGTCTTGGAGACGGTTGTGTGAGGAGCGGATGAGGGCAGAGCGGAGTAGGAGGTCGTTGGAGGATCTGAGGTTACGTGTGGGCAGGTAGCGGGAGATGAGGTCAGAGATATATGGAGGGGACAGGTTGTGGATGGCTTTGTATGTTAGCGTTAGTAGCTTGAACTCAATTCGCTGGGCTATGGGTAACCAGTGGAGGGACTGGCAGAGGGGAGCAGCCGATGAAGATCGGGGGGTGAGGTGGATTAAGCGAGCAGCACAGTTTAAGGTGGACTGGAGGGGGGCGAGGGTGTTTGCCGGGAGTCCATGCAGAAGGGTGTTGCAGTAGTCTAAGCGGGAGATTATGAGGGCCTGGACGAGCATCTTGGTAGTTTCTGGGGTGAGGAAGGAGCGGATTCGGTGGATGTTCTTGAGCTGGAGGCGACAAGAGGTGTTGAGGGTTTGAATATGTGGTTTGAAGGATAGGTCAGAGTCCAGGGTTACCCCAAGGCATCGGGCCTGTGGGACAGGGGTAAGTGGGGTTCCATTAACTTTGATAGATGGGTCAGGTGGAGGGGCCATACAGGATGGGCTGAAGATGATAAACTCTGTTTTCTCCATGTTGAGTTTGAGAAAGCGGGAGGAGAGGAAGGAGGCTACGGCTGCTAAACAATCTGGAATTCTGGCCAACAGGGAGGTAATGTCTGGTCCAGAGATATATATTTGGGTGTCGTCGGCATAGCAGTGGTACTGAAAGCCATGAGATTCTATGAGTTGGCCCAGGCCAAGGGTGTAGATGGAGAATAGGAGGGGTCCTAGGACGGAGCCTTGGGGGACACCTACAGAGAGAGGGCGTGGTGAGGAGGTTCAGAAAGATTAATGATTTGCATATTGTCAGAATGATTACTTACCGCTCCACCATTGGCAAAAGAGGAATTCTTCTTACGGAACCCCCCATCTGGGTTGTCATTTAAAATTTACCCATGGTCATCCATACTGAGTATGCTTTTGCACCAGGATATCACTTAGATGCGTTTTTGGTACATATATACTAGTTGTGTTATGCTTCATTCTGTATAGCTTGGTCTGCACACGCATGCGCTACTTGGTCCTTTATTCTCCGCGGGTAGAAGCTTTTTCTTCATTACTTACCTTTCTCGCGATGTTTCTTGTATTATCGCGCGTGCGCGCTCTTCTTTGATTCAGCAGTGCCGCTGCCACCTATGATCACTGTGTGCGCATGCGCCTCGGTCTTTACTCGGCCTCCGTATGGAGGTGTTATGTTATAGACTCTCGCGATATCCTTCTGGATTATCGCGCATGCGCGGACTCCTATTCTATTCGGCAACGCCGCTGACACCAATGATTGATACGCATTAGTGGCCAATAAGCATTAGCTTAGATACTATATAAAGTCCGTTATTACAGGGTAAAAACATCCCCTGACGAAGCCTGTGCGAGGTGAAACGCGCGTCGGGAGTCCAGGTCCTGTGGGTAGGCACGGTTTATTTATATTTTTTATTTGTTTCACTCATTACTTGCCTGGTTTTTGGTTTGTCTTCACTGCATTACTGACACAGGTGTGTTTTTTTTATATTATGTATCTTTGTACTTCATTGGTATATGTTGTAACATTTATTTAACACAGTGTGCCTTGTAGTTTATTCTTTTGTTGCACTCCACCCTGCTTGGTTTTTATATGTGCTTTATTGGTTGATTCCTGCCTCCCACCACCTGGTTCATATATGTTTTTGGGTTGGTTCTACCCACAATTTTTATAATGTGTCATTATATGTAGCAACTGTTGTTGTTTTTATTTTTAATAAATATTGTTCATATTTAAAGTCATCCTGTCTGTTCCAGACATTATTTTTTATTATTCCACTTAGTAGGTGTTTACATAACAGCATGGCCTATTAAAATAATGGGTGCCACAGTTACTGACAAATGCATGGCATTTAATTGCTTGATATTGAAAACCAATAGCAATTAATGTCACATATTTATTCCATAAGCAATGAATAATGACCCAAATCTGCCATATTTTTATCAAGTTGACCATTTGTGACCACCAATTTAATCTAATTTTATCTAATTTATTCTACAACATTAATAGCTTTGAAGTTCTAAATATATATATGTCTATAGTCTATGTCTATAGTACAGTTACTAAGGAAAACAATTTATGTGAATAGGGCTCTAATAACTTGAATCTCACAGATTTGAATATCTACATAGACATACATAGATCCATTTTCAGAAACTATCACAAATAATTGATTGGAACTGCTTATCCATCATCTGGACTATCCTCTGTTGCAACCTTTCATCAATTTTTCTCTTCCATCCATGTGCAGAAAGATTAGCTACAGTGCAATGAATTGTAAGCTTCTTGATTATGTTGTGCACCGTGGACAAAGGAACATCAAGATATTGGGAGATAGATTTATAATCTTGAGATGTTCATATTTTTTCCACAATTTTAGTTCTTAAGTCCTCAGACAGGTCTCTTCTCCTCTTTCTGTTCTCCATGCTTAGCGTGGCACACACAGACACAATACTAAGATTGAGTCAACTTTTCTCCTGATTATCTGGTTTCAGGTGTCATCTTTATATTGCCCACACCTGTTACTTGCCACAGGTAAGTTTGAATGAGCATCACATGCTTGAAAGAGTTATTTACCCACAATTTTGAAAATGTGCCAACAATTTTGTCCTGCTCATTTTTGGAGTTTTGTTTGAAATTATGCCCAATTTGCCTTTTTTCCTCTCAGTTTTTTTGTGATGTTCCAATAGACACAAAGGAAATAAACGTGTATAACAACACGTGTAATTGCAATAATTTTCTGGGAGAAATACTATATTTTCTGGAAATATTTCAGGGGTGCCCACACTTACGGCCATGACTATAAGTAATCAAACATTCTGATTGAAAATGAGGAGGAGAGCAGTCTAATAAGTAGTGAAGGAAACCAGTCTAAGATATATTCCACAGTTCTTATATTCACCTGCACTATTCATTTCTTAAAAGATATTTATAACTGGATGCATGCTTTAAGTTATCATGTTAAAAAACTAACATCATCAAAAAACAATTAGTTCACAGCAGTTGTGTTCCCATAACCAAAAATAATATGTTTGAAAACAGCTTTCTTAGTGAATTCATCAGTGTATTGTTATTGCCAATAAACTGAATATATATTACAAAGGTGTATACTCATCCCTTCTCAGAACAGCACAGAAAGGTTTAGATCACAGAGAAAAAAGCATCTGTGAAAAACAGAACAAACTGAAGATACTGGGGGATTGTGTGATGCCATCTGTCATCCACTGTGATTGAAATCTGATGGCATGGAGGTGCTGATAAACCAGAAAAGGAGGGGCATATTCCCTGTCTGGACATCTTAAATGGAGGGAATTTTATAATGTAAAATATATTATGAAAAACTGCTAAAAACACGCATCATGTTTTTATCTGCAGTGATTTTGATACCATTTTTGCAGAGATTTCCTATCTGCCCCTATTATACCTATATGGAAAATTCCAGCATTTCTGCAAGTATAATTGACATGGCCATGTTTGAAAACGCAGCTTTTCTGCTGCAGATTTTTTTCCTGCAATGTGTGGATGGGAGTAGCCAAATCTCATCCACTTTGCAGATACAGTAAAACGCAGCCTTTTTTACCACGACAAAACATTGTGTTTTCGCAAAGTGGGGCTTTAACCAAAAGAGGTTTGCCGGGCTAAAAATAGTAATAACCTATCACAATATCTCATGTGTGGAGGTCCAACACCTGGGACTCCCACCAATCCGCTATTCTCAGCAGGAGACCCAAAGGAAATGAAACAGGAAACAGACAGCTCTGCTCTTTGTGTAGTGTCTATACCAGACGATTGCTCCCATTCTCTGCTTTCTGCTCCATTCAGCTATTGCATGGGAGTGCCTGGTATCAAACCCCTTTAAGAAAAAAATCTGTCAGATATATGGAGACATTAATAAATTGTCTAGAACATTTAGCAGATCTGATACGTACACAAAAAGCCAATATAACTTATTGGATATGCACCAGGATGTTTCCAGAGATATCTATCTAGTTCACCTTAACAAAAACATGCGAAAGGTTTGAAAGACTGTAATATCTGAAAATAAGGGAATTTGTTGCCAAAAATAATGTTGCTGATGAATCATGCCTTGGACTTTTTTGTACCAAAACCCACCCAGGGTATTAGAAATAATTGCCTTTGTTAAGAAAATCCCCAAACTGGCAGCGATTAAAATCTTTTAGGCTTTTGGATTTTATTTGATGAGGTGAGAAATTTCACTTCAAGAAGTACAAAAAGAAGATGCCAACCACTGTGGATTAGATGTGATGGTACAGCAACCCTGATAAATTAGAACATTTTTACAGGGTAAATTGGGTTGCTATCACTCCATTTTGCAAGGTTACACCATACACAGATTGATTGGAGCCAATTATAAACAACAACAAGACTGCTATTAATTATACAAGACCTACTTAAGAAAGAAGCAGTCAGATATACCATGCCTATAATGGATAGCCCAGGGCATTTACCAGATCTAGAAATTACCCAACACGCTGTGGGGGGACAACAATATCTTTGGAAAAATTAAGTATAAAAAGGTGGGGGCTTATGCTGGTATTCTCATTATACCTCTATATATCTCTCTATCTCACTCTCTGTCTCAGAGATCAGCTGTCTGTTCTACAAGGAAGCGGTTAAACTGGCCATGTGCTGTGTATTTGTTGATACTATACACAAATCTATACCATCTTACAGAAAATGGAGACAGTCAGGCTGGGAATGGGCATTGTTCGTATGGCTGTATACAAAAGATCAAAGAAGAGAGTCCAAGATGAGTGTTTAGGGCCTCAGCTTTGAAGATGTACTGGGTGTGTAGAAACAGGTTCTATAGCCTATTGATCATTAGCCCCAAGGCTGGAGTGGTCTGACCAGCCTATTGATCATTAATTATCTCTCTTGCCATGATATATGCATCTAGACTTTGTTTCATGAGAAAGTCCATCCCAGTTTGGATAGTAATAATGAGATGGAGAATACAGTAGGCCTTAGCCAATAGTCACAGGCTAGGTTTATGTTACAACTCTACAACCAATCATGTTATGCCAACCATGTTATGTTATAGTCCAACCTGCTTTTGTCTGTATTGTATTTAAACTACCTTTTCCTACCATTAAAATTAGAACTCACTTAATACACTACCAGCTGTGTGTGTGACTTCTCCAGGCCTGGTGATGGGGGTGACTTCTCCAGGCCTGCATATATAAATTAGACCTACTTCAACATACGTCAGGGGTCTTGTGCCCCTAACAATGCCAACTTGTGAGATAAATAAATTTCTGCAGTTCACCTAAGCAAACGAATGCCAAGGAACTTCAAGACTATAATTGCTGTAAATATATATATATATATATATATATATATATATATATATATATATTTAATAAAAACAATTGGGCTGATTTGTGCATGTACAGGTCAGTGGGAAAATGGCACAGATGGCACATGGATGATATCTGTATGCCACCGTCAGACCTATACATTTCATTAAGGAGCCTGAGCTGCAAATTGGACAGGAATACGACCTGTCCTGAGTTATGCCTCTGGGATCATGGCCCCCTCCCCCCTCACAGCCCCATGATAGTACATGGTTGTGTGTTTGGGGTGTGTATGGTGCAATAAGAAAATAATGGGTCAATGTGCTAGCCAATCAAAACATGGCTAGCACAATGACAAAGCACACAGTTGTGTGAATGAGACCTTACTGACATACAAGGCATGAAAATCACATTTTTGTCACCAAACATGTGCCATGTGTATGGAGTTTTCTGTATGTGAGCCAGGCATGTCAGTTTTGCCAGGTTTGCCATGAGTTACACCACAAATATATCCCAATCTCTTTGTCAAACAGGATTGATCATTTTGGTTTTCCACACAATATAATAAACAAGTGGCAATAATATATCTGAAAGGAAGATCTTGGGAAACTGTTTTTGTTGTTGTTTTTTTTTCCTTAAGAAAATGATTGCATATTTTGCAGACAGGAAAGATTCCCATCTATCTGTTTACTCACCATCTGAAAACATGAGTGTTTGTAGGTCCACAGCCAGGGATCGATCATCATGGAGTGCCATGGCAACCATCTGCTGTAGTTCTATCACAGTGTATGACATTTCTTTTGCCTCTTCATTGTTGCCGTTTTCAACTTTGTTAGATGCGATAGTAGGCGTCTCATCAAGTTTATTTTTAGAGTCAGAGCTGCTTCTTTCAAAGACCACTGCATAGCGCACTACAATGCTATCAGATCTGTGGCATGAAAAAAGCAAGTATATTGAGTTAGCTTTACATTGAATAGCTCTTATCTCTCTTCCCCAAATGTTCTACTGTAACCAGTACAACAAAGACTGGGCGAAAACGCAGACATTACATATTCTAAATAACAACCAGAGCACAAACAATGACATCATATTGTTACAAATTCTTTAAGAGAAAATAGACTTATGAATTTTATTGCAAGAATGGGATAAAATTCCATGGTTTCAATCATAGGTCAAAATAAATAGACAGCCAATGACAAATGAGCTAAATGCACTTAGGTGGGAGCCCCATGTACATAAATCACAACAGATATTAATTCAGCAAATCCACACACTGTTGCTAATTAAAACTTAACTTTTAATAATTATTATTTATATGTAAAAAGGAAAGTGTTGTTTCAATTGTTTCCCACACTACTTATGGTATGTGTAAGTAGGAAGTGACATAAGTGACACAATCTAGGATGACAATATGTATCACGATTTAGAATGACAATATGTATAGTCAGTGGCGTAACTAGGAATGGCGGGGCCCCATGGCGAACTTTTGACATGGCACCCCCACAACCAACACCGACGACCTCGACCGACCCCCTCCTACGCATTCCTGCGCACTCTATTATGCCCCATAGTGGCCCCTTCACACAGTATTATCCCCCATAGTGGCCCCTGCACACAGTATTATCCCCCATAGTGGCCCCTGCACACAGTATTATCCCCCATAGTGGCCCCTGCACACAGTATTATCCCCCATAGTGGCCCCTGCACACAGTATTATGTCCCTTAGTGGCCCCTGCACACAGTATTATCCCCAATAGTGCCCCCTGCACACAGTATTATGTCCCTTAGTGGCCCCTGCACACAGTATTATGTCCCATAGTGTCCCCTGCACACAGTATTATCCCCAATAGTGTCCCCTGCACACAGTATTATGTCCCACTGTGGACACCCATAAACAATTATTATACACTGGGATCTTTTCAGATCCCAGAGTATAATAATCGGAGTATAGACGAAAGAAGGACATACAGTCCCAAAAGGTTGAAATATTCAACATATACAACAATAATTATGAAAAACGTTTTTTTATTCATGAAAAATTCATATTAAAAAACATATATACACAAAATATGAAGAACAAGACACAGAACACCAAAAATTCAAAAGAACCGGACAACCCACAGTAACGGGCATGCAACTGTCAAATCACCATAAACAGAATAAATATAGGTCTTGGCATTGAGGTTGTTGCTGATTGCCTATACAGATATAACTAAACTTGTATATGTTCAGTCATATGCCCTCCCCCATCTTACAGTAAATAAACGTAATCAGAAGTAGGGGAAAGGGCATTTCAATATTGAAAAAATATGCTATCAACACTATAACATTCTGTCACAGAGTGAAATAATCACTCATGTAAGGCAAGTATAGGGTATATATCCAGCATGGACCTATAACATACGTCTCAGTAGCATACCGACGCAAGAAAAATATACCTCTTACCCATTATAGAGTGATTCACAGGAGCCCACGTCTGTGGGGGATCCCAACCCGACGCGCGTTTCGGCCGCGTGACCGGCCTTCTTCCCGGAAGACGTCACATGACCCAGGATGCAGGCCGGGTTCATGTGACGTCAGAGACGTCAGACAACTAGGAAGGAGGCCTGGCCAGGATCGAGGAGAGGTAAGTAACAGTGTTTTTTTATGTTTCTTACCTCTCCCGGTCCGCCGATCATTATACTCGGGGGTCCGAAAAGACCCCCAAGTATAATGATAGCAGCGGTAGCGGCTGTCACCGGGCCCCTAATGTCTCACCATTTGTTGAAGGTAAGGCAGGAAGACATCTAGTGGGGACAGGCATATCATAGGAGGATCCGTATAACAATCCCTGTTCTCAACCTGCCGATAGCCCTTAGGACTAGGGATTATTAGGGTATACTAAGAGGGACAGTTTGGGACTGCCCTTGTAAGAGCGGGAGTCATATTGGGGTTAAGGGCTATAGGCAGGTTGAGAACAGGGAACGGATCCTCCTGTGATATGTCTGTCCCCACTTGATGTCTTCCTTCCTTACCTTCAACAAATGGTGAGATTGTTTCATATTTGTTGTTTAACTGACTATTGTGATACATATTGTCATTCTAGATCGTGATACATATTTTCTTCCTAGATTGTGTCACTTATGTCACTTCCTACTTACACATCCCATAAGTAGTGTGGGAAACAATTGAAACAGCACTTTCCTTTTTTACATATATTTTAAATAATATTTATTAAATGTTAAGTTTTAATTAGCGACAGTGTGTGGATTTGCTGCTTTGTCTAATCATAGGTCCCCAGCCTTTAGTTCACAGTGAGCTACATTCAGCTTTGCTGGTTATCGAGAGCCAACTTCAATTAAAAAAATAATTTTGGTAAACAATTATGAAATGGCAGATAGTAGATATTTTACTGTAATTATAGTGGTGTTTTTATTTTATGCAATCTTAATTTGCACAGCTAAGAGGTTACATAGTATGGTTTTAAAAAAATGTGTCCATCAAGTTCAGCCATGGGAAGGTAAATGTCATGACAGTCTATGTATTTCTATCACCATCAATGCTTATTTGCTCTAAAAAGGCATCTAATCCTTTTTTTGTATCTGTCAGCTGTTGCTGCTATGACCAGCTCCTGGGGTAGGCTATTGCACAGATTCACAGTCCTTACAGTGAAGAAGCCTTGGTGACCTTTGAGATTAACCCCTTAAGGATGGGACAAAAAGTGTGTTAAGCACTAGGCTTCATTTTTCAGAATTGAGATGTGTCACTTTATATGGCAATAACTTTGAGACACTTTAACTGAGATTGTTTCTCCATGAAGCATTGTACTTCATGTTAGTGATAAACCCTGATCAATATTTTTGTATTTGTCTATAAAAAAAAAAGGAAATTTGATCGCAATTTCGAGGAAAAAAAAAATTGCAATTTTTCAAGATACATTAATAAATACAGTCCTATGAAAAAGTTTGGGCACCCCTATTAATCTTAATCATTTTTTGTTCTAAATATTTTGGTGTTTGCAACAGCCATTTCAGTTTGATATATCTAATAACTGATGGACACAGTAATATTTCAGGATTGAAATGAGGTTTATTGTACTAACAGAAAATGTGCAATATGCATTAAACCAAAATTTGACCAGTGCAAAAGTATGGGCACCCTTATCATTTTATTGATTTGAATTCCCCTAACTACTTTTTACTGACTTACTGAAGCACAAAATTGGTTTTGTAACCTCAGTGAGCTTTGAACTTCATAGCCAGATGTATCCAATCATAAGAAAAGGTATTTAAGGTGGCCAATTGCAAGTTGATCTCCTATTTGAATCTCCTCTGAAGAGTGGCATCATGAGCTACTCAAAACAACTCTCAAATGATCTGAAAACAAAGATTGTTCAACATAGTTGTTCAGGGGAAGGATACAAAAAGTTGTCTCAGAGATTTAACCTGTCAGTTTCCACTGTGAGGAACATAGTAAGGAAATGGAAGACCACAGGGACAGTTCTTGTTAAGCCCAGAAGTGGCAGGCCAAGAAAAATATCAGAAAGGCAGGGAAGAAGAATGGTGAGAACAGTCAAGGACAATCCACAGACCACCTCCAAAGAGATGCAGCAGCATCTTGCTTCAGATGGTGTCACTGTGCATCGGTCAACTATACAGCGCACTTTGCACAAATAGAAGCTGTATGGGAGAGTGATGAGAAAGAAGCCGTTTCTGCACATACGCCACAAATAGAGTTGCCTGAGGTATGAAAAAGCACATTTGGACAAGGCAGCTTCATTTTGGAAACAAAAATTGAGTTGTTTGGTTATAAAAAAAGGCGTTATGCATGGCGTCCAAAAAGAAACAGCATTCCAAGAAAAACACATGCTACCCACTGTAAAATTTGGTGGAGGTTCCATCATGCTTTGGGGCTGTGTGGCCAATGCCGGCATCGGCAATCTTGTTAAAGTTGAGGGTCGCATGGATTCCACTCAGTATCAGCAGATTCTTGAGAATAATGTTCAAGAATCAGTGACGAAGTTGAAGTTACGCCGGGGATGGATATTTCAGCAAGACAATGATCCAAAACACCGCTCCAAATCCTCAGGCATTCATGCAGAGGAACAATTACAATGTTCTGGAATGGCCATCCCAGTCCCCAGACCTGAATATCATTGAACATCTGTGGGATGATTTGAAGCGGGCTGTCCATGCTCGGCGACCATCTAACTTAACTGAACTTGAATTGTTTGTCCAAAATACCTTTATCCAGGATCCAGGAACTGATTAAAAGCTACAGGAAGCGACTAGAGGCTGTTATCTTTGCAAAAGGAGGATCTACTAAATATTAATGTCACTTTTCTGTTGAGGTGCCCATACTTTTGCACCGGTCAAATTTTGGTTTAATGCATATTGCACATTTTCTGTTAGTACAATAAACCTCATTTCAATCCTGAAATATTACTGTGTCCATCAGTTATTAGATATATCAAACTGAAATGGCTGTTATAAACACCAAAATATTTAGAACTAAAAATGATTAAGATTAATAGGGGTGCCCAAACTTTTTCATAGGACTGTATTATCTACCATATCTCTGCCATTGGCATCACCTTTTAATTGTCTTTTAATTTATTTTGGATGTTACAAGACTTACAAGTATGGGGGCATTCACATGGAGTAAAGTGAGTAAAGTGGCGTGGAATCTGCCATGATAACTTGCGAAAGAATCAGCACTGATAAAAAAGACTCCCATTGACCTCAATGGGTTCTGTTTTCTGCGCGGAACACATTGAAATCAATGGTTTAAAAAGATATATATATATATATATATATATATATATATATATATATATATATATATATATATACACACACACACACAGCATTTTGGTAATTTGTTAAGCATTTCATGGTAATTAAAACAATATGGAGGTGAAATTTAGACATTTCATTTTTTTTCACTAATATATTATACATTTAGCCATAAAATTAACACATTAAGATTAAATGCATTTCACAGTTTGTTATGCAATTTTTCCATAGCATAGAAATACCCCACATGTGGGTTTTGATACTGATGTTTGGGCATACAGCAGTACCGGGGAGAAGGAACTATACTGGATGCTTGAAAAGAAGATTTTGCTGAAATAGTTTTCAGGTGCCATGTCTCATTTGCAGAGACCCTAGAGTACCAAAACAATGGAAACCCTCAAAAGTGACCCCATTTTAGAAACTACACTCCTAACAGAATTCATCAAGGAGTATTGTGAGCATTTTGACCCTACAATTGTTTCACAGATTTTTTTTTCATCATTGGGTTGTGTAAATGAAAAATGACTAAAACATGACTTTATCTCTAAAGTTTTCATTTTCACAAATGAAAAAATACTTTTTTTCCAATAAACAATAAAAAAAATAATCAATTTAGCCCTAAAATTTTCATTTTCACAAACGGATAAAGGAGATAAAGCTCCCCAAAGTTCATTACACAGTACAGTACATGTACTCAGTACATGGCGGGGATCAGAAGGGAAAGAGCACTATTTGGCTATTGGAGGGCAGATTTTACGGAAATAGTTTTCGAGTGCCAAGTCACATTTACAGAGCTTCTAAAATACCAGGACAATGGAAACTTCCCCAAAAATAACCCCATTCTAGAAACTACACCCTTCAAAGGGTATTATCATTTTGTGTGTAAGAGTGCTTCCCAAAAGTTAATGTATAAAGTAAACATTTTAATTTATAAAGAAATATGCAATTTCACTTCCCAATAAGTTGTACCCACATTGTGTCAGAGACATGCACTCCTAAAACTATTAGGTGGGCTATCCCAAGGAAAAAAAACAAAATGTTATATATGTAGGTGTAAACTGCTGCTTTGGCACACAGCAGGGCTGGAGCACTGCACTTTTTAGCTATTGGAGTATAGATTTAGAGGGACGCCATGTTATTTTTGCAGAGTCCAGGAGATTCCAGTAAACTGGAATTCCCCATGATGTGACCCGATTTTGTAAGGGCAATATTATCTGCAAATGTGACATTGCGTCCAAAAGTCAACAATCTAAATCTGCACTCCAAAAGCACATAGCTCTCCTTCACATCTGCACCCTGCTGAAGAACATGAAACGTGCATAGAGGCAGTTCACATGAGAAAAAACTCCTGGACAAAGCATTATTGTGAGTACTCCGTTACTGGTCCTGCGTATAAAAGCATATACTGTGTACACACTCAACGAGATTGGGTAAAAACCTGCTAATGATTGCTTTGAACTTTATATGAGATTAGAGGGATGTCTATGGTGTTATATTATGGTGATTAATGATATTTGAAAAGTTAGGACCTTTTGGCGATAAAATTACCCAGAACTACCACTATACAGTGGATGGCGCACTGTGCAAGTCCTATTACTTGCAAGGTAGCAGTGCTACATTCCTTCACCAGTATGAAAAATCATTGTTCATGAGCAGTCAGTGCTGGTGGTGGACAATATGCTAATTAGCTTCTCTACTGTTACATGGGCGATCTAAGCTGCAGTAGGCTAAAATCAGAATTAGAATATTGGGGTCTCATACTAACGGCGCTGATTGCTCAGGGATGGCAGGGGCTAGAGAAACAATTCCACCTGTGTTGGAATCAATAGAGCTACACTTATTGAATTATGCAAAAACTGGACCTGGTGGAAGTGGCAAAAGGTCCATTTAAGGTTATTTTAGGCTGTGGTTATTTTACTCACAAATACTCAAGTGAAAATAGAAAACATTTTAGTGCAGGGGATGTAAGTCCACATAAATGATTGCTAAGACAAGGAAAATGCAGAGGTCAAGGATAAAATTTAAATAGCTTAAAACAATCTTTTCATATCAACTAATGGGACTCTTGTGAAATATAATAACTTATTAAAACAGCTGTGGTTTAATTGTTTCTTTCCCTTAATGTATTTTTATGAATTATATGGACCATAAGCTGCATGTCTTCTTGATACCTGTGCTAGAGCTTTTTAATTTCTGGCTAATAGCATGGAACCTGAAAGTGTTTAACCAGGTATATAGTTAATATAAGATTATGTTGGAAGCATGAAAATGCATTTCAATGATTAAATAACCTTTTCTTTGTGCGTATAGGTGGAAAATGTATTTAATTTGTTATGATATTAATATCAATGCATATTGATGATTTTTCTTCATGATAGGTCATCAATATGTAATAGGTAGGGGTCTAACACGCAGGACTCGCACCAATCAGCTGGTTGAAGAGGAATCAACACTTGGGTGAGCCCTGCAGCCTCTTCGCTGAACACCAAGCATAGTGCATATCATAGTGGTTGTGTCTTGGTATTTCCGCTCAACCCCTTTGCAGCTGAGCTGCTGCAGTAGCACGTGACTGATGAATGCAACATTATTGACATTGGAAGAGGCCGCATTATTTATGGATCTTCAGACAGCTGATCGGTGGGGATCTCAGATGTAAGACCTTCATCAATCACATCTGCATTTAAGGTATTTTGCATTTCATATCTGGCAAAACACAAGTTTAAAAGTTTATGTAAAATGAAATTACCCGTCTTTCTCCTTCTTCTGTCTTGGTTTTCCAGCATAAAGAGAAGAGAAAACAATACTTTTTAATCACAGCATTTTACTATAACAGGGTTTACACTTCTAGAAGATTAAAGCAACTCTTAAAACATTTCTTCATAGCTAGAGTTCACCTTTAAAACTTAAATATTTAAAATAATAACAATAATAGGAAGCCCAACAAGCTTATTTTTTAGTCTATCACAATGATACACGACCCAGATGTCCTTATTTGTAAACAGGAAGGGACTGCAACGAAGACATGAAGGTAAATTTCAATTCACTTTATTAGAGATATAACAGTGTACTCTGAAGTTAAAGTGGACTTTTCAGCGCCTTCACCATCTCCTCTTCTTAGCATCTCTTAATAGGTGCCATCCCACTGATTCCAGTACAGTACACCTCCCACTATTCTCAAGCAACAAGTCGTGTTTGTTTTGGTGCCCGATATACTATTCAGGCTTGTATTGTCTGATGGGTAATGTCAGACAGGAGCATAGAACGGGGGAAGATTCAGAGCATATACTATATATAAGAATTTTGCCTTTGCTCCTTTGCAGTAATGTCTGCACAGATCGCTATCAGTGTTATGTGAACCTCTTTTCGCTTCAACAAAATTTCAAGAAATCTTAAGGCCCAAAATTGGCCACACATTAGAACACCATTTAACATGGTGACAATTTTACCATCAGCTTCTGAGAAATTAATTCAATAATCAAAACCATTACAGTTATACTTTCTGTAGTATCTTTAGTAAATTGGCTGCCACAACTAAGGCTGGGTTCACATCTGCTTGGATACTCCTTCACAACATGCGTTGAAAATCACTAGACAAAAAAGTGCTGCACGTCCAACTTTTTTGTTCGGTGGTTTTAGTTTAAAAAAAACAGGCACCCAACAGATCCCATTGTAGTCGATGGGATCCTCTGGGCACTCTTATTGTTTGATGTTTTAGCAGTCCACTTGTCTATTGTTCTGATCCTCCAATGGACCAGGACAATGGATTACACAAGGCTGATGTGAACATAGCGAAAAAGAATAATGTCAATATTTCACTGAATAAATTGAGCTGTGATCAAGCCATGTGACCAATGAATGTGACCTTACATGATACATGGGAGTCTTGGATGTTGGACCAGCATGGAATTTCAAATGATGACCTAACGTAAGGGACCTAAAAGTCCTGGAAAACCCCTTTAACTTCTGCTTCAGTAATATATGTCCAATTACATGGTTTGGTTGTAAATTACATTTTACATAAGCAGATTAAAAGAGTAAACTGTAGTAAAACATGTTACATATGAAATACATAATTATGTAAGTTTCATCATTATAATATCGCAAAGCAAGCAGTGTCTTCACCACACGACTTACAAGCTATAATAGGAGGATACTATTGGATGTCATGCTGGTACGAGATATTAATTAGAGTGTTATTGGCGAGGAGACAAATCACTCAGACATGCATATTAATGCTCCCTTGGAACAGGACATCTACTTTCCCATGGGATGTTAAGTACATAAAACATTTTTATGAGGTGTAGATCACATTTTTGATTTGGGAGCTCATTAAAATTGCTTTCCAATTACAATGACCTAAATAATTTAACAGAGCTTGTTAGTTATTTTATGGATGAACTTTTGTACATACCATCAACATTGTAAGAATATGAAATTAGATTGAATTTTCTGTGGTATTTTACTTGTCATATTTAGCAACTGAGTGTATTTTTTCCAAGTACTGATAGTGTCATACTGGTAAGAGAGATACTGTAATTTTTGATTCTCAAAAGTAAAAGTTTCTCTCTCTGAGAAACATACAGGTCAAAGTCATCGGTAAATGTATAGTTGCGTAAAACCTCAGTGACTGACCAAAAGACTTTCTTTGTTGATCACTAACAGGCTTTATAAGATAAGATAAGATAAGATAATCCTTTAATAGTCCCACAGTGTGGGACTTTCAGTATGTTACAGCTGCAAAGTAATACAGATACAGGATAATACACAGTAATATATTACAGAAGTAGACACACATATGCTGAGAAAGATATACTAGGAGTCCATAGCAGCTAAGGAACAAAGAAGAAAGAAGGAGGACATTCATAGTCATTTAGTTGTCTGTGCGGAGTGATCTTCGCTTGGTCTGATGTAGATTATACAGCCTGATCACGGTTGGAAGGAAGGACTTGCGATAGCGCTCCTTCTCACACTTGGGGTGAAGCAGACAGTCACTTACAGTGCTTCCAAGTCCCATCAGGGTCCCATACAGGGGGTGGGATTTGTTCTCCCGCATGTAGGTCACCACAGACAGTATCCGTTTGTCACCCACCACCTGTACTGGGTCCAGGGGGCTCCCCAGGACAGAGATGGCCCTTCTGATCAGCCTGTCAAGTCTATTTCTGTCCCTGGTTGATATACTGCTCCCCCAGCAGGCTACACTGAAAAAGATAGCTGAAGCAACCACCGAGTTGAAAAAGGCCCTAAGAAGTGTCCCCTGGACTCTGAAGGCCCTCAGCCTCCTGAGCAGGTAGAGTCTGCTGTGGCCCTTTCTGTGCAGCGCCTCCAGGTGATCAGCCCAGTCTAGTTTATTATTGAGGAGCACACTCAGATACTTATAGGTCCTGACTATCTCAATGCATGTCCCCTGGATTGCCACCGGGGTCGGAGCACTCCTCCGTTTCCCAAAGTCCACCACCATCTCCTTGGTCTTCCCAGCATTAATCCTGAGATGGTTCTGCTGGCACCATTCAGCAAAATCCTGGTTTATGTCTCTGTATTCGCTATCGTCGCCATCAGTGATAAGGCCGACTATAGCAGAGTCATCAGAGTACTTCTGTAAGTAACAGCTGGAGGAGTTGTGCCTAAAGTCAGCAGTGTACAGTATGAAGAGGAATGGGGCAAGAACTGTACCTTGTGGTGCCCCCGTACTACAGATCACAGTGTCAGACACACAGTCCCGGGCTCTCACATACTGAGGGCGGTTTGTCAGGTAGTCTAGGATCCAATTGGACAGGTGATGGTCCACACCACCAAGGTTCAGCTTCTCCCTCAGTAGCTCTGGCTGAATGTTGTTGAAAGCACTGGAGAAATCAAAGAACATTATTCTCACAGTGTTCCCGGGTTTCTCCAGGTGAGAGAGAGCTTTGTGAAGAAGGTGGATGATGGCGTCATCTACCCCAATGCCCGCCCAATAGGCAAACTGGAGGAGGTCCAGAGAGAGCTCACTAGGGGGCGTGGGTGTGTCAGGACCAGTCTCTCTAGGACCTTCATCAGGTGGGATGTCAGTGCTACAGGTCGGTAGTCATTGTAGTCCATTGGGTTGGGTTTCTTTGGGACTGGTACCACACAAGATGTTTTCCACAGTTGAGGTACCACTCCCAGCTTTAGACTCATATTGTACATGTGCTTAATAATACCACACAGCTGGTCACTGCACATTTTAAGAACTCTTGCGCTTATCCCATCGTGTCCTCCGGCCTTGTCTGCTTTAATCCTCTTGATTTCCTGTATGACTTTCTACACCATATACATCACAGCTCGATGGGCTTTCCTGCACTGTTTGAAGTGGGTGCTGGGCTGTATACTCACAGCTGGGCAGTATACTCACAGCTGGGCTGCTGCTCTTAATACCCAGGATTGGAAAGCCTCATATCCAGTGCTTTTAACCCTTTAAATGCTGTGGTCACATTTGGTTTTATGGACCACTAGAAAGCCGACAGTGCGCTGAATTCAGCACACTGTCAGCTTTCCCGTTATATGCTCCGGGGCTGGAGATATCGGTGCCATTACTGTCCTCTGCCCACTTTTAGAATGGTATTCTTGACAGTCTAGCTGGGCTGTGAGGGAGCCCCCCCCCCCCCCCCGACAGTACTTGTCCATAGCCCTGTATTGTCAGAGGGGGCATTACTTACCAACCAGCGATGATGCTAAGCTGTGAAGAATGCCCCCCAGTACTAGTCTATGGATGAGTACAGTCAGAGGGGGCTTTCCTCACAGCTTAGCATCAGCGCTGGGCAGTAAGGAACACCCCCTCTGACCATACAGGGCTATGGACGTAAGCTATAATGTACTAATTGGGGGGGGGGGAACATTCCTCACAGCCCAGCTAAACTGTCAGGAATGCTTGTGACTTGAAAAATCCTCTTTAAAAGGCCCCAGAAGGAATTCCCCATCAGGCATTGACACACCCCAAAAAACCCACATTTCTGGGGTCCTGATGGTGTTACATGGCAAATGAGGGCCTAATGAAAGCCCACAGGTCTGACCTTAGTACAGTTCTAATAGGCCGTGCCTCTGACATGGCCTAACAGACTGCCTGTCAGTTTCATACTGACAGAATAATACAGTAAATCTCAACAGGAGTGAGTTGGAAATCTCCTAGGGGGGTTGCAACACTCTGCTTGAGAATATGACTGCACACATTCATGCATCATTATCTGCACCCTTAGTAAGCGTTTTTGTATTTGCTAAATTTATTTGTTAGAGTTGCCCTGATGATTTTATTTAAAAATTTTAAATCAGGTAACAGAAAAAGTTGGGAAACACTGACATAATGTATTGCACTACATAAGTAGTGCAATTTTTTATACTAACAATCAAAAGATCACAAGTTCAAGTCCTCTAGAGGGACTATAAAATAGTCAAAAAATAATTAAAATTTCATTAAAAAAAAGTTCAAAATAGTGACACACTTATAGAGAAAAAAAAAAATCTTATACATTGATCTAATGCTTTTCAGCAAAATCTACAAAAATGAACTAATGATTCATGCGGGCAGTGCACAGCAAGCACATGGACTCCATTATAGTCTATGGGGTCCGTGTGTTTTTACAGCACAGCGCTTGCAATTGCAATTGTATTCCATCCGGAACGTCTCCATGCGGACTCCAACCGGACGGAATACATACGCTAATGTGAACCAGTGGTAACCCAAAACATTAACAGGTAACCCATTAAACACTACAACTTGTCCTGCAATAAACAAGCCCACATATAGTTACATTATTGAAAAAAAAAAAAAAGAAAAAAAGTATGGCTCTTGGCATACAACAATGGAAATATGCAAAAGATGTTTGGTTATTAATGCTCAGAACAGGGTTAAGGGGTTAAAGAAACACCAAACTTAGAAAATGTACAAAAAATACTAATTTCCAAAACAACCTTCCCTTTTGTTATATATAGTTATGGTTATATTACAGTGAACACTTAGAAATGTGTAAAGAAATCTTCTCTATGTGTTCCAAAAACTCAGCCATGTTTCTCCATGAGTTGCATAGGAGCCTCCCTTGCTTTGCCCTGTCTATAATACCAAAGGGTTGTTAAACCTTTGCTGACAAGTCCTGAGTTGCAATTATATCTGCATAGCTGAAAAAGCAAAAATCTTAAAGAGAGAAATTTACTATATCAAGAATGTTCTGCAGATTTGAAAATCTGTAACATGCCTTAAAATTTGCATTAATGTTTTAGTGACTATGATGTAGTGATTGCTATGCACATGGCTAAGTTTATGTTAGGTTCACACTAGCGGGATTCCGTTTTTTTTGTGTCTGCTTGCGGACTCCATAGACTATAATGGGATCATGCAAGCAGGACTTTTCTCTGCATTTTTCAAGTGGAATGGGGGACAGAATCCCCAAATGGAAACCGAGCGCCAGTGTGAACCAAGCCTTAGTCTGGGAAATACAGCCCATACACAGACCATTTTCCATGGGCAGGACTCGTGAGAAAGGGCTCTAATTTAAGTACATTAATAATTTTCACTCGGATTGTAGTTATTATGATAATGTTTAGAAACCAAAGCCTATTCCATAAATACAATGTTTGAGGAGGTTTACTTTACTTTTCTTCGTCTATGTAGATTGGATTGCAATCTTTAGTGCAATAAAGGGAGATTAGAGAGCATGCAACTGCTTATACTTCATCATATACAGTTCAAATAACTATTCACTGTATAGAAAATAGAATTTAACTGTACGGTAAAGGGAAACTACATGAAAATTAGCCACTTTGTGAACATTTTGCTTTAGAACCTGTATCACAACCCATAGATACTTTCAAAACGTTGCTGTTTATTGCGCTCTTATATTTAAGAAGTCCTTGCCTGTTTAGTGCGGTACAGACCTTGATCTGTAAAATCAGATGAAGAATATATTGTTCCAGAACACTGCAGCAGAACACATAGAATTATGCAGGGTAAGGCTACATTCATATGACAGTGAAAACTGTCCGTGTGACGTCTGTTTTTAACAGACGTCACATGGCAGTATTAGTTTCACTGTCAGTAAATGGGGGCTATTCTCCTGACTCTTATTTTGATGGTCCATTGTCATGAACTTCACAGAGAACAGCTTCCCAAGTCAGAAAAATAATAATGAAACATAACTTTTATTCATTATATTAATAAAATCTCATTTTTAGTTGATGTTTGACATCTCAATTGAGATTTTATTAATATAATGAATAAAAGTTATGTTTCATTATTATTTTTCTGATTCGGGAACCTATTCTCTGTGAAATGTAGGGGAACCCAGGGGGTAAGTGACACTGTTTTTTATGTTTGCTCACCTCTCGTTGGCCTCCGATCATTATACTCTGGGTTATGAAGAGACCAGACAGTATATTAATAGCAGTTTTAGTTCTGACATATTTGGTCTGAACAGAGCTGCCAGACGAACCTCATGAGACAAGTCTCGCAGGGTTCGCCCAACAAATACTCTTGTTGTGCAGCCGCGGCCTTATTTACCGATCTTTGCTCCTGCTTACGCCTGCCTCCACTTCCCCATCTCTCCTCCAGGAGGCTCTGTGCAATGTTTAACATCAGCGATGTGATATGTAGGACATACAGGGCCCCCTGGAGGGCAGAATGGGAAACGAAGGTGGCTGTGAGCAGGGACAGGGATTGGTAAGTAAACAGAGGCTGTAATCTACTTGGGTTACTCCAGCAGGTAACAGCCTATTTAGCAAAAAAAAAAAGGAACATGGTCCCTCCAGGCTCCCTAAGGTCATGGGCCCCATTGCATCCACTATGACTGCTATGGCGGTAGTTACACCACTGCTCAGGTGTAATATTTGCTACCATTTGAGGGCTTTATTTTCAATAACGGATAAATAGAAACAATTGCTGTTCGAATACAGTGCATTTGGTTTGGTAGATGTTATATAATAAAAATATTCAGTGGAGCTGTAAGGGCTATTGATAAAATGAATATTCTGAGAACACAGAGTTAGAATCAATACACAGCTGGGTCACATCAACATGTTAGTGACTTATAAAAGGTGATAGCTCCAGATGGAAATACTCTGCTTTCCATCTGCATATTGACAAATGATTTATATAAACCATTACTCATTTGCTATTGCTTTCAATTGCACCTGCTATATCAATGTGTCAAGGTAAAAACATACAAATCAAACATAATATGTTTCTCATCTTAGCTCAAAAAGGAAAGTACGTCAAAAGAAGGCAAATAACAACAGAACATAGTAAAATATATAAAAATCATGGTGCTATGTAAATCCAAAGAACACTAAAGATTTACAAGAGGTTAAAAAATACAAAAACATACTAAATACCCTACCCATGATAAACTTGGAGCAGTATTTTCCAAACTTTTCAGATTGGAATTTTTTACCCTTTGGGTAAGTGCACTTGGGTTTTTTTGGTCCGGAACCTGAGGCGGAGGCCACCTCAGATTCTGGACCAAAAAACGGGCAGACATGACTGAATGCCGGTGCACTGCACCGGCATCCAGTTGCATACTCCGCTCTGGATTAGGACCAATGAATGGGCCTAGTCGGGAGGAGGAAGTATTTTCAGGCTGAATCGGCCTGAAGAATGAGCATGTTGCTTCTTTTTTTCTGGGAGCTGGAAGAAACAGCTGCTGGAAAAAAGAACTGACCGGCTCCCATTGATTTCAATGGGAGCCGTCTTTTTTGGTCAGGATTTTGAGTTGGATATGGCTTCAAAATCCTGAGCAAAAAACCCTGTGTGAATTTAGCCTTACTAAATAATTTTAACCAGAAGACAAAAAAAATGGCGGTTTTGACGTGGATTTTTCAAGTCTACAGCGGAAACATGTTAAATAAATGTGTATCACTTGTAAAATTAAAACACCTCATCAAAAAACTATCAAAAATGGCATTTTATCCAGTGCAATTCTGATGTAGTTTAAGCTGTCCCACATCTTACAAATCTGACTCAACCACCCATCACATATCAAAATTCTTATGCATCTTAACCATCACCTACCACTGACAGGAAATCTCCATGCACTCTTAGTTTCCTCCACAGTCCTATGGTCCAGTGGCCCTGGATACCATATATTATAATGGTATCCAGTGGCCCCTACCCATGTTATAATGGTCCTTACTAGAGATGAGCGAACAGCGTTCGATCGAGTACATGTTCAATCATATATCAGGCTGTTCGAGATGTTCGATTCGAGTCAAACACCAGGTGGCAAACTCAATAAAAATTTGATTCCACTCCCACCTTCCCTGGCGCTTTTTTTGCACCAATACCCGCGCAGGGGAGGTGGGACAGGTGCTACGACAACGGAAGCATCGAAAAAAAAATGTGAAAAAGTAATTGGCTGGCTAATTCAGGTGACCTTCAATTTATACAAATAGTGGATTTAATATCCGGTTCATATGAGACTGTGAACTATGTGACTGTGAGACAGGGATAGATGTACTGGCAGGGTTAGCTAGGGATTACCTTTATTTAGGTGGGAATGTCACTCACACAGCTCTTTGGGGCTCTATCTGGTCGGGATCCCTGTCAGCTTACGATATGCCGGAGCTGACTTTTTCCCATAGGAATGCATTGACCAGTGTTGGTTGGTCAAATGCCATACAGAGTACAGCATTCCACCAATCAACGCTGGTTCTGCTGGAGGCTCGTCTGTAAGGAGGCAGAGTCTAAGATCGGACCAGAATGGACACTGCTGTGGACCGATCTTAGACTCCGCCTCCTCCGGCAGAACCAGCGTTGATTGGCCGAATGCTGTACTCTGTTTGGCATTCGGCCAATCAACGCTGGTGAATGCATTCCTATGCCGAGATGTAACAGTGCTGGCCGTGCGCTCAGCACTGCTACACCGGAGATGAAGCAGAGCTGAGTGTGCGCTGAACCCTGCTGCACACTCAGCTCTGCTACATCTCTGATGCAGCAGAGCTGAGTATGCAGCAGGGTTCAGCGCATCTCTGATGCAGCAAAGCTGAGTGTGCAGCAGGTTTCAGCATATCTCTGATGCAGCAGAGCTGAGTGTGCAAAAGGGTTCAGCACGCATTCAGCTCTGCTACATCTCTGATGCAGCAGAGCTGAGTGTGCAGCAGGGTTCACATCTCCAGTGTAGTCGAGCTGAGTGCATGGCCAGCACTGCTACATCTCGGCATAGGAATGCATTGACCAGTGTTGATTGACCAAATACCATACAAAGTACAGCATTTGGCCAATCAATGCTGGTTCTGCTGGAGGAGGCGAAGTCTAAGATCGGTTCACAGCAGTCTCCATTCTGATCCGATCTTAGACTTCGCCTCCTCACAGATGAGCCTCCGGCAGAACCAGCATTAATTGGCCGAATGCTGCACTCTGTATGGCATTCAGCCAATTAACGCTGGTCAATGCATTCCTATGGGAAAAATTCAGCTCCCGCATATCGCAAGTTGACAGGGATCCCGATGTAATACAATGACTTGGGCATGTTAGATGCCCTCAGACATGCTTCCCCTGCTGTCCCAGTGTCATTCCAGGGTATTGGAATCATTTCCTGGGGTGTCATAGTGGACTTGGTGACCCTCCTGAGTCGAATAGTGGTTTCCCCCTAAACAAGTATTTATTCCCAATAGACTATAATGGGGTTCGATGTTCAATCGAACATTCGAGTATTGAGCGGCTACTCGAATTGAACTTTGAACATTTCACTGTTCGCTCATCTCTAGTCCCCACAGCTATTGTTTTGCTGGTACCAGTCAAATTTATTTTTTGCAGAAATACTGTACTATGACCAACTTCTGCCTGTTTTATCTTTTATAGTGTTCAGTATACTTCTATGTTGGTAGGATAGTAAGGGAATTGATACAAATTCAGGTGGTCATTGTTGTAACAGAATTAATGCTGACGTCACCGGTTAGTGAAAATTTAAAGGGGTTTAAAGGGGTTGTCCAGGAAACTAGCAAACTCCAGAGGGGCCTGGGGCAGGTGTAACATAAAAAAGTGTACTCAACTTTCTCTGGTGCTCCTGTGCCCGTACCGCAGTCCATTCTATAAGTCCATTATAACAGGAAAATTGTGGTCTCTTTCCTGGTGTATAGGACAGTGGAAGGATTATTTAATCACTAGTGATTCAAGACAGGTAATCGATTAACCAAGACATCCCTATTTGTCTCAGTGGGTAATAGGTTTCTGGTAGTCTAAGAGTTAAATACCGGGTGTTCTGTAGATTACCCCTCCCAGTCTCCAGTATTGTAGGGCCCATTCACACGGAGTAACCATACGTGTATTTTGTCAAAATACACGTGTAAAAATAAGACTCCCATTGACTTCAATTACATTTTTTTACACGTGTAAAAAAAAAAAACATGTCAAAACACACATGTAAAATGTTATTGAATTCAATGGGAGTCTTATTTTTACACATGTATTTTGCCAAAATACACACGCGTTTACTCCATGCGAATGAGCCCGTAGAGTTACTCAATATGTAACATAAGTAATTGCATGGGGTCCTTTTTGGCTGATCACACACAGAGTGTGAAGCATGGGATTTTCCAAAAAACAATCAAACCTTGATTGATGAAAAGAAATCCAAAGGAGTTTATTTTAAGAAGTCCAATTTTGACAAAAAAAAAAAACCTCAAGCAAGCATTATTATGGGGGCCCCAGAATGCCAAATCCCTCTACGAGGAAATGTCAAATCCACTCCACATGGTCTAAGCATGGTTGAGCTTAACTACCTGTTTTTATCCCACATAGACTAAAAAGGTCATATAGAATAAGGCAAGCAGATGGGAAAGCGTTGCGTGGCCATATAACAACCAATACCTGAATTCCAGGACTACCAAGGAAAAGAGAAGCATAACATTATAAATGTATAGAACATCATAGAACTTTGTCCATAAAAGTCTCCAATGTATGGGGTATCTACAGTAATGAAAGAATAATCCAGTCGTATTTTTATTAAACTCAAACAAATCCAGTTTTATTGAGCTATAAATAGATGTATTAAAATTGCAATGCGTATAAATTTTTCACTTACCTAAACCGCAGAACCTGTATTTCCTTAAACCCTGGAAGATTCTCAAATACCTTTTGCATCTATTAACAAAAGAAACAATATTTGCTGTTTAATAAACTAGTATCAGGGGTGTAGCATCAAGACCAGAGAAAAGGTCTGGTTCACACATCAGTGCTTTATATATTTTATTAATGCACCTTTTTTTCTATTATATGAAAGTACGAGAGTTTATCAGATTTTGCAACAGCTCAACAACCATCTTATATTTGATGTGCTGTCCATCTAGTCACTTAAACGAAATAAAACAAAGCAGCAGACAATCAATAAAATGTGAGACAGGGCCAGCAAAAAGTGTCATAAAAAACACATTATACAGGCAGGTAGCTACCACAGTGAATGTGCTTGTAGGGATATCGTATGCATTGATTTCCATGATTGTATAGAAATAATTAATGACTTATACTTCCATACCTATAGCTAAGTAAAAATGCTCATATTAATGAAATATTAATTAGAAATGGAAGAGCTTTTCACACCTTGAAGGTGGTTGGATAACATCTCTATAAATAGTTAACTAGTTACAATTAGCAGTCATACAACTGCAGTAAGCCAAGGTTAAAGATTGTCATCCATTGTTTGCCATCTATCTACGAGGCGTTGAGAACAAATACAGATATTTTCTTGCCAGTTCAGCATAGGAAAGGTTTCTTTAGTATGAACTTTGAACCGGCTAAAATAATTGGATGGCACATTTTTTTTTCTCTTAAACTATAAATAAATCTACTGAAGGAGTTATGGAGTACTGTCACTCTCATTGCAGATCATTGTGGTTGTGTCTCATGGGGGCACTATGGCTGTTTGGCTCTGTTATGAGGTACTACGTCCAACTGTCACTGCAGAACTGTAGTTGTCACTCATGAGGATCACTGTGACTGTTTTGCTCTGTTGTGATGTACCGTAGCAAACTCTGACTGAATTGTGGTTGCTTCTCATGGGGCAATGTGACTGTTTTGTTATAGGGTTCTGTAGCAGACTCTCATGATTGAACTTTGGCTGTCCCTAATAGGGGCACTGTGGCTATTTAGCTCTGCTATGGGTTACTTTGGAAGACTCTGATGACTGAACTTTGATCTGTGCTGTTCTGAGATACTATGGTAGACTCTGATTGAACTGTGGTTGTCTCTCATGAGTGCAGGATAACAGTTTTGTGCTGTTATGGGCAGGGCTGTACTGCTAATGAGGCGAGGTGAGGTGGCCACTTCCAGGCGGCACTTTCGGTGGGGCGGCAAAATTGACAAGTCCACTGTGGCCCCTGCAACCTCAATTATGCCCCACAGTCTAATGTGCCACTGTGGGGCATGATAGATGTTGCAGGGGCCACTGTGGGGCATAATAGAGGTTGCAGGGGCCACTGTGGGGAATAACAGAGGTTGCAGGGGCTGTGTGGAGCATGTTTCCATGTGCAAGGGATATTTATAAAAGCGTACATAGGGGACTTTATGAATAGAAGGGACATTTTGTGTGTGTATGTGTGTGTACATATATATATATATATATATATATATATATATATATGTAACAAAATATTACTGCACTGTAATGTTACCACTAGCAGCCCCCCTTCCCCCGGTATTCAGTCTAGGGGAGGGGGGTGTCTATTGATTGTCTGCCTAAGGCATCAGAGAGGCTAGATTCACAACTGGTTATGGGACATTATAGATATTTTAAAGGATTTGATTAATGAAGACAGCCTTTGAGTTAGCTGATCAATGCAGGTATTGCTTATGAAACTGTTGGCATGCAGTTGTCATGTCATGGCATAGCTGTACATTTACCCATTACTGGCAGCGTGAGGTGAAATAAAGTATTAAATGCTGCCCATTCAAATGAATGACTGACTGTGTAATAGGTCACTTGGAGTCCTTCAGGCCCTCTGAGTGACCTTCCTTTGTGATTTCTTTTTGTTTTAATAGGTCATACAGTAACCCCCTAGCCATAACTTTCCTTAACAATTTCAGTTGTTTTCAAGTGTATCTTAAGCTGGAACCTAAACAATCAGTAACTTGTAATGTGGTAGAAAGCAACATCATCTAGAAAATGGCTACAGGTGCAACTTAGCTAAGTTTATATAACTGTACTAGCTTTTACCCGCGACTTCGTCTGCGGTGATTTGAGAATTGGGCGGACACAGACGTGTGAAACTGTAAAAGTGCTTTAAAAAGTTTAGTGGGATAGCAAATGTGATGTGTTATATTGTGTATGTAGTAATATAGACAATGTGATGCGTTATATTGTGTATGTAGTGATACAGACAATGTGATGCGTTATATTGTGTATGTAGTGATACAGACAATGTGATCTGTTATATTGTGTATGTAGTAATACAAATAGTGTGATGTGTTGTATTGTGTATGTAGTGATACAGACAATGTGATGTGTTGTATTGTGTATGTAGTGATACAGACAATGTAATGTGTTGTATTGTGTATGTAGTGATACAGACAATGTGATCTGTTGTATTGTGTATGTAGTGATACAGACATCTGTTATATAGTGGAAAGCTATATGTAAATGTGAGTGAGTAGAGTGAGGGCTACTCCTGAGGTGACAGTAAGGAGTGTGCAGGCAGGTTGAGGCAGGAAATGCCAGGCAGTGTGTGTGAGTCTATAGCTGGGGCTAGGAGTCCTGATTTTGTGAGTCTCCTGCTAGGAAGCCATGTTGTTTAGTTGCACCAAAAGTAGCCTGTGACTCAATCCTAAGGGGAAACTATGTTTGTGGAAAATTGCACGCAAATCCGTCCAGGCATTTTAGCGTGATTGAGGAACAAACATCCAAACTCACAAACATCCAAACATCCAAACACACAAACTTTCACACTTATAATATTAGTAGGATGCTGTTCTCTGCTGTGTGTATAATATTGTGCATTTTATGATGTTACATGCTTTTTGCTACTGTATGTATATTGATGACTTGCACGTTATTATATAACTCTGTTTCTTTAATTGTTTGAGTTAAGGCGCTTATTTGGTGTAGAACTTCCTAGAAGAGGGTGGAAACAGGTACAGAACCCAACTGTGCCTATTACTGTCCTTGCAGTGACAAAAGACAGGAAAACTCCACCATAGAAGAGAGGTTTTTCCACATCTTCAGCTGCTGAATCTTCTCACTGGTGTGATTAGCGAAACAGAGCCAGACAGTTTCCGAAAGCAAGAGTAGTGAGCCTATCTTATGTGTGAGAAGTGGGACCTGTAGGAATTTAGCCTCAAAAACTGTCCTCTGTCCTCAACATAAGCAGCTGCTCCTGAGTCAATAAAGTGTGTGCTCGTACATGACTTTACCAGGCAGCCCTCTAGGCTGATACTATTCTACAATAAATGTAACAAGAGAGTCTGGAATTGTGTTTTATGTTTATGGCATAAGCTACATTTAGGATGTACAGTATAGTTTTCCAACTTTGCATGCAACCTGTTACCCAGGAGAATTACTGTTTAGGCAAATAGTAATGAAAAATATCCTTTTTAGTCCAAATATTTCTCTCAAATATGCAAATACTTTCTAGCAGATGCCTGCTAATGAACTACAGTAGCATGTCATTAAAATAACTGAAAGTTAACAAGTAGGTTTCTGTAAATATTTACATTTACATAAATAATTTATATTATAAGGTATTATTTATGCAAAATCAAGTTTACTTTCTTATGAAGAGTAACAAATCATAAGACACAGAAAAACAAGTATAAGTTTTACTTTTCTACAAGGCACCACTGAGAATGGTGGTAATAAAAGATTACCAAATATCATTCAATTAATTAATATCAACAATATGACAATTAAAACTTGTATAGTACTGGGGTTTTTATGAATTATATAATGTGTTTAATATGCTTGATCATTTCTGAAATCTATCATCGCTAAAATTGCTTCTAAACCACTTGTAAGCTTGCTGTTAAAAAAAAAATAAAAAATCAACCTTTAACCCAATTGCAAATGCACTTGTGCCGCAGCTGCTTCTGCAAACAATGCCACATAATATAAGGATTGACAGGTCTTAATATGCAGCAATCACAAGTGAAAACAGATGCTGTGGCAGGAATGGCTACATGGTGGCTACATGATTCTGGTGGATTTGCTTGTAACGCATTTGTTTTTGGATTAAAGTTTACTCTCTCAATTTTGAACTTTGACATGAAAATAGGATTTTCATTATTGCACTAACAATGACTGCAACAGCATTTTAGTGGATCACATTAGGTTCACACTTGCACCTGGTATCTGTCCACTGCCAAACTGTTTAAAATAAAAAAAATGAATAAATGGATTGATTGAAAAACATTCCAGTTACACATCGGGTACCCGAATCCATCTTTTTAGACAGATTAATCAATGGGTGTGCATAGGGATTTACCTGTGAATTGAAACATGAGTGATGTGAAAGACGTCTAGTAATTAGGTCTCAATAGACCCTGGAAATGGCCCTATTTCTGGACCTAACATGATACAAAGGCTATACAACAAATTACCATTGCTATAATTTTATGTAAGTCATAACAATATTTATTTACAGTAACTTGCTTTTTTAATTCTGCATATATTTTATGATAGGTTCACACTAGCGCTTGATCTCCTTTGTTCGGGTTGTTTAGGGGACCCAAACAACGGAGAGGTGGACTGCTAAAACAGTGGACTTCCTTGACTATAAACAGAAAGCACCAAGAAGAAAGAAAACACACTGCTCCAAGAGCTAAGAGTTTGATACCGTAGCAGAGATTAAACACAATACCAAAACAATGGTAGATGGCTCACCTTTAGTGGTTGTGACAATAGCTCATAACTAGAGATGAGCGAACACTAAAATGTCCGAGGTTCAAAATCCGATTCGAACAGCCGCATACTGTTTGAATGGATTTTGAACCTCATTATAGTCTATGGGGGGAAATGCTCATTTCAGGGGTACACAGAATTCGATAAAATTATACTTCCCAAGTCCATGAATGACGGTCGGGCTGGATTCTCCTTGAAGTCTTCTCCTGGCACAGCGTCCCCGCGGCGTCTTCCTGCTGGAATTCACTCTGCCCAGGCATCGGGGCCTAGGCAGAGCCGACTGCGCATGCGCGGACATGCGCAGTCGGCTCTGTCCGGCCCGACGCCTGAGTAGAGCCGACTGCGCATGCAAGGGCATGCCTGCGCATGCACAGTCGCTTCTGCCTAGGCCGGATGCCTAGGCAGAGTGAATTCCAGCCGGAAGATGCCGCGGGGACGCTGCACGGAGAAGACTTCTAAAGGTAAGAGAAGAACCAGCGTTGATTGGCAGAATGTATAGCATTCTGCCAATCAACGCTGTGTTAGGATTCTGCCTTGTGTACCGTGTGTACTGGAATCAGGTGCCCTGAAGCAAGATGGCGGGAAGGGCTTCGCTGAACTAAGTTTCCTGTTTCCTGCAGCTGGGCTGGACTCCTGGTCACATGCCTCTGGTCACATGCCTTTTAAGGGGTGTGGTATCTTCTGCACATTGCTTGTGTATTCCGTTGGAGTTTCCTCTGGCTGACCTCAAGCTCCTGGAGCTGGCTTTATCCCGCTGGTTCCCCAATCCTGCTGGGTCTTGCAGTCCACCTCAGGATCATCTCTACTTGCTGCTGTACCCCTGCTGGGCTCCCCGACTCAGTCACCTGACTACACATCCTTCGGCTTAGCTGCTGCACCTGGCGACTCCGCTGCTCGCACGGAAGTGCGAAAGGTCTGCGCCTGCTGTCGCTGAAGACCCCGGTGCCTATTCGTCCACCTGGTCCGCTCTCTGGGATTCCCGTCCACCGACAGACTCTATCTGCCCTGACATCCATTTGACCTCTGCCTGGTTACGCACCACCTTCCCGCTCTCAGCCGGCCCTCACTGTCTGCTTGTCTATCCTGTGTCAGATTTGCAATAAAGGATTGAAACCGGACCACTGGCCTCCTGCGTATCCACTCATATCGTGACACGCTGGTTCTGCATGGAACCTTAAATTTCGAACGGCTAGTAGTGTTCGATCAAGTACGAGTATTTCGAATACCGTAGTATTCGATCGAACACCTACTCGATCGAACACTACTCGCTCATCTCTACTCATAACCACTATGTAGACATGTAGGTGAGGAACCTTCAAGCAGTGGAGTCAACCTCTGCAGATATGTGAACCTCAGTAGCAACAGCCAAGTCTATGGTATGCCAAACAGCTGGTATCGGCGTGTGGAACATCCAATGGACAGGAAAAAAGAGGGCAGGAGGCGCGCTGGTCCAAACAAGAATTCTTTATTTAACACACATGTTTCAGGCTAAGCACTCTTTCTCAAGTGATGTACCCACTTGAGAAAGGATGCTTAGCCTGAAATGCATTGTGTTAAAGAAAGAATTTGGGTTTTGACCAGCGCGCCTCCTGCCCTATTTTTTTTTTTCCTGTCCATTGGATATAAACTGAAAGCAGCAGAGGTAGTCCTCTGTGCAGGACTTTTTCCTCTGCCAATTTTTAGTGGATTCTGTGATGGATTCTCCAATGGAGATTGACACAGATGTGAACGTAACTTTTACGTCATTCTACACTCATAAGGAAACGGTCAAGAATGCAAATCTATAACTAGGCTTCCTTTACAATGTCTGTCCATGTCTCCTGCATGATTCCTAAGCTCACTTAAGACCATTATAAATGGCATTGATATTTTCAGAAAAGAAAAAAATCTTGTTCATTTACATTAAGGTAAAAACTAGCACTTACAGTTTTGCATGCAATACACATTGGGCTGTTAATGGCCCAATAATTCCAGATGGCTTTTAGGCTTTCTGACTAAAGTACTACAATCTGCACAAGTGAAAATATTATAATGGATAAAGAGACTGAAAGCTTGTTGTGCAGATTTATAAATGAGATTCTGCAAGAGAGCATTTGTTTTTTTCATCAATCACTTCAATAGCATGCATTTGTCTTGCTACTTCACGTGTTTGCTTTCTATGGCACCATATACGGCTCTATCATTCATGTCTTGTTATCACTCACTTTACATGTCATGCCCAAGAGCAGTTTACCTAAAAGTAAGGCTAGAGAAAATTAAAATCAGCACTGTGAATGGTAGAAGATTGCCAAGCCTAATCTTGTGGTTTACACAAAAGGATCTGCTAACTACCATTTCTGTAGGAATAAAAGAAAACAATGCATTGATGTCCTGATCGTCATTTTAGTAACATTTGTAATACACGGAAGCTGAGAATCATATAATCAGAGTTAACTATTCCCTTGGTAGGTCAGAACATGTATGACTATCAGCCACCTTAGTATTTTGGACTTTTGTAGATTTTTTTGACACCTGGCGTTTATTTAGGCATTTGCCTAAAATCTGCTTTATGCTGGGGCTCCACGTGGCGTAAGCACCATGGGGGGAAAAAAGCGTAGTTTTACAGTTACAGCAAAGTGGATAGGATTCTAATGAATCCCATCCCCACTTTGCAGAAGAATATGCGCAGTGGAGACCCTGCGATTTCCAAAATTGTTACGGTTTTAGAAATTGCAACATGTCAATTATGCCTAAAGAAATGCCAGAGATTTCCCTATAGGTATAATTAATGCAGAAAGAAACTGCAGAAGAAACCATTACGAGCTTTCTGTGAAAGCGCTTCTGGAAAAACTGTGATGCATCGCGATCGCATTTTTTCTAGCACCTCTATTTTGCTGCCGGACAGTACATGGGGTTTTAAACTTCTGAAATAGTTTTGGGGGGCCTAAACAATAAAAAAAACCCTTCTATACATCATTCTAGAGGAGTCATTGTGGGACATAGGTGAGAGGGTATAATTACACCAGTCCTTCATCTGTAAGTCCCATTGAGTCCCCAACATCTCTCAGTAAATCCGGATAAGACCGTTCTTCTTTTTATCTAGAGCACGCCTTGTTTTGTGCACTTAAATTGGTGACGTTCTTTGTCTTAAATATTTATTAGAATTTATATTATAGTTCTTTGGGTCCTCGACTGCTGGAGATAACAGATTATATCGCTTGGCTATCACCGGCACTCCCACTGAAGTGAACGAAGCGATGTATGTGCTGTCTGACCACAACTCCATTCAGAACAAGGGACTAGTTCTCCGGATTAGTGGGGGCCTGAGCAGTGGAACCCCAACCAATCTGATGGAAATGCATGCAAACTGGTGGAAACCCATGTACATACATGGTAAGAATATACACATTCTATTCCATTAGATCTAAACCAGTAACACCAGTGCTGAAGGAAAATCCTAAGCCATTATCCAGTATATTTCATTACTTAGTCCAATTTCGGAGTAAATTGTATTTCCCTTTTTGATCATTTTTTTCGCATGTAATCTGTCACAGAAAACATTCTGCAAGGCGAAGGCCTCATGTTGTGGCAATGCAGAGTTTTTGGCTGCTGCAAAGATGTAGCACAGAATGATACTGCATTTTACAGCGCCAACAAAGTAAATGAGATTTTGGTCAATACATTCAGAGCACAGTTGGTTTTCTGGCGGTATGTAATACCACCCATCTCTGAGGACATAAAAGGTCCTTTTTAATGAGGTTGTTGGCAACACGATAGCGACCATTTACATGAAATATATGATAGGAGTTTGTTTTCTGCAAGGATTTTTTGGATGCGCAGCAAAAGAGTATTTGCTTAGTTTTGTTGTTTTTGGTGATAAGCGCTAAGGTGAATTTTATTGTTTTTTTTTGTTTTTTTAAGAATTGCATCACCATATGAAGAAAATACATCACTTACCTGAACCTGAAAATTTGTGGCAAGTTCTTGGTACTGAGGTGAGTTTGGATCACTAAGTTCAGTTGTAAACTGTTGGTTGTTGAGGGTAACTGTGAACTCTACAATCTGCTGTTTTGGCTGTTCTGGTACTAGGTTGGTAACTTCAGTGTCCTATGATTGAAGAAAAGCTTTAAATTAGTTTAAAGGTACAATTCATCACAATTAATATTGCATAATATGGAGTATTACAATATCTGTTGAATTATAGCAATATTACAGAGTAAATAAACGGATATATACAGTGCCTTGCGAAAGTATTCGGCCCCCTTGAACTTTTCAACCTTTTGCCACATTTCAGGCTTCAAACAAAAAGATCTAAAATTAAAATTTTTTAAGGAGGAATCAACAACAAGTGGAACACAATTGTGAAGTGGAACAAAATTTATTGGATATTTTAAATTTTTATAATAAAAAACTGAAAAGTGAGGCCTGCAATATTATTTGGCCCCTTTACTTTCAGTGCAGCAAACTCACTCCATTCAGTTCAGTGAGGATCTCTGAATGATCCAATGTTGTCCTAAATGACTGATGATGATACATAGTCTCTGTATAAATGCACCTGCTCTGTTATAGTCTCAGGATCATGCAGACCAAGGAACACATCAGGCAGGTCTGAGATACTGTTGTGGAGAAGTTTAAAGCCAAATTTGGATACAAAAAGATTTCCCAAGGTTTAAACATCCCAAGGAGCACTGTGCAAGCAATCATATTGAAATGGAAGGAGTGTCAGACCACTGAAAATCTACCAAGACCCGGTCATCCCTCTAAATTTTCATCTCAAACAAGAAGAAGACTGATCAGAGATGCAGCCAAGAGGCCCATGATCTCTCTGGATGAACTGCAGAGATCTACAGCTGAGGTGGGAGAGTCTGTCCATAGGACAACAATCAGTCGTACATTGCACAAATCTGGCCTTTATGGAAGAGTGGCAAGAAGAAAGCCATTTCTCAAAGATATCCATAAAAAGTCTCGTTTAAAGTTTGCCACAAGCCTCCTGGGAGACACCAAACATATGGAAGAAGGTGCTCTGGTCTGATGAACCCAAAATCCAACTTTTTGGCCACAATGCAAAACGATATGTTTGGCGTAAAAGCAACACAGCTCATCACCCTGAACACACCATCCCCACTGTCAAACATGGTGGTGGCAGCATCATGATTTGGGCCTGCTTTTCTTCAGCAGGGACAGGGAAGATGGTTAAAATAGATGGGAAGATGGATGGAGCCAAATACAGGACCATTCTGGAAGAAAACCTGTTGGGGTCTGTAAAAGACCTGAGACTGGGACGGAGATTTATCTTCCAACAAGATAATGATCCAAAACATGAAGCAAAATCTACAATGGAATGGTTCACAAATAAATGTATCTAGGTGTTAGAATGGCCAAGTCAAAGTCCAGACCTGAATCCAATCGAGAATCTGTGGAAAGAGCTGAAAACTGCTATTCACAAACACTCTCCATCCGCCCTCACTGAGCTCCAGCTGTTTTGCAAGGAAGAATGGGCAAGAATTTCAGTCTCTCGATGTGCAAAACTGATAGAGACATATCCAAAGCAGCTTGCAGCTGTAATCGCAGCAAAAGGTGGCACTACAAAATATTAACGCAAGGGGGCCGAATAATTTTGCACGCTCAATTTTTCACTTTTTTATTTGTTAAAAAAGTTTAAAATATCAAATTTCGTTCCACTTCACAATTGTGTCCCACTTGTTGTTGATTCTTTCCCAAAAAAATTAAATTTGATATATTTATGTTTGAAGCCTGAAATGTGGCAAAAGGTTGAAAAGTTCAAGGGGCCGAAAACTCTCTCAAGGCACTGTATGTACATGATAGAAACAGTTCTCTAACAAACCATAGTAAATACCTTTAATAAAGGCTTAGTGTCATTTAAGATTTCATTCAAGGGAGTATCATTCGTAGAAAGAAGTAAATCAGGTTCAGAATGAGGGAAACCTGTAATTTAAATGAGATGGTTACAATTCTGTTAATACATTTTGGTGCAAAAATGATGTAAATGAATTTTCATACAGCACTGGGGGTGTACCTCTGCGCATGTCCTTCAGCCATTTTCCTGTGGACTCTCCCGTTCGGCCACAGGAAAATGGCCGACGGACATGCACAGCGGGTACTTTTGGACGAAGACACGAAGATGACACGGAAGAAGCAACAGTTTGGAGAAGAAGAGGTGTTGCTCGAGCGTTTTCAGACATTACAAGGGATGCCCCCAGTGCTGTTTTAGTGCAGGGGAAGACTCCCAGTGCTGTCTGAAAACTCATTTAGATATGGAAGAAAGAAGATATTTCTCAGGAATGGTGGCACAGATCAGAATACTGAAGGTAGGGGAAGAATAGCCTTTCTTTAAGGCTACTCTTATGTGTACTTAGTTAAAAATGGAAATTCTAATGATATAATCCCTGTCATTTGACCAGCTGGCTGCTGAAACACCATAAAATCAGCTATCATTATGGAGGAGACTGCCAAAGAATTAAATTTTTTTGTGCAATGGCAGTGAGAAATGTAGTTTTATTTGTCCATTACTGGGCTGAAAAAATTTGTTGCAGACATTTTAGCATTGATGTGAATGGAGTCGCAGAATTATGTGCACAACACCAACTGCTGTAGAAACAAATACATTCAAAGGGGTTTTCTGGAGTTGCCAGGCCTGGCAGCAGTACTGAAAAGCTGATCAGTGTATGGGCTGGTCATCATGCCCCATGATCGGATATTAATGGCCTAGCCTTCCATGTTGCATCCCACTGCATTTTGCCTGGTGAACTTAACTAAGGATCCTTGAGGTTAGTACCATTCTGTCTTACTTTAGGAAGGAATTGACAGGTGTTGGAAATATACAACATATATATTTTAGCTCTACTGTATATGTGACTTTAGATCTCCTCTGTTAGTAGAATGTATGTAAAGATTACAATTTACTATGATTTTCACCACATTTCAACAATGGTATATCTGCATTCTTTTGAAACCTTTAAAAAAAATACTGGTGCCTAAACGGAGAAGAGAGACCAGAGTAAAAGGATAATATACCTGACATATGAAATGAAATGCGTAACATGTTTTTGTAAATATGTAGATGAACTCTTTGAAGCAACCTCTTTGGAGCAATGGCAATGTCCTGGTTGCTCCAAAAGCTAATTTTCATATTAACAAAAATAGTGATATCTTGGCAATGTTGGCACCAATTCACAAGGGGAAAACGCTATTTCATTGAAGTGGCCCTAACCTATCTCTCTGCGGTGCTGGGTTGATAAGCCGATTTCTGATGACAGACTCCCTTTAAATATTGTTCTGTAAAGTGTCCTAAGACCCTCTTAAGTATAGAGAACATAACAATCTTGTACTATTGGATATATTTTTATTGCAGTTATGGCTTGTTTTAATCTCAAACTACAGATGCTATTAAACTCAAGACAATTAAAAACAACTATCCAAGTATAAAGTATGCATGTGTTATAATTGTGCGTATAATTATGCAGTTAATTTAGGGGTTGGGTATAGTAGAATTAATATAGTAGTGTTGTACAGGGAGCTTAGATATATTGAAATATAAAAGCCAGGGGGACACACTTTGTAAAAGTGTAATTTTGTCGAAAGAACGAAAATTGCACATTTGCTCTTTATAAAACCCATCATCTGTGAACAACTGGTCTGGCAAATGCAGTCCCCTATATTTTTTTATGAAGAAATATACTAAACTATACTGTAAGTTTGGCATGTGACAGGTTTTATAAATGTGCCCCAGTGCCCCATTAAGATCAAGGTTTTTTTAATCAAGCTATATTTCAGGTTGCCATTAGGTATTCCAGAGGAGTAGCTGACAGATGCTATAGCTTATTGTGGTAGAGGAGGAAGTAATTAGTAGTAATTGCATAATCATTAACATTAGTACTGGAAATCGTTTAAGAAGACTTACCAGTTATGGACTCAGGAGGGTCCTCAATTACTACTGGAGAGAAAGTGGGTTCTGTAGACATCTCATCCTTCCTAGATAATAAGGTGCAATGTCAATCAGTTCGGGAAAACCTAAAAGAACCACACATGGGGCTCTAATCTATTTAAAGTAATAAACTTTAATTGGTGAAGATAAGCGCTGCTTTCTCATGTATAGCATTCTTATATATCCTACTGTGAACATTAAATGGATTAATTACTCCTACTTGCAATTTTACCAGTGCTCGATGGATGGATGTATTCAAGAATAACTATAGCAATACATATTTAATGGGGGAAATTGCCTTTGTAATGGGTTTGCATCTTATGCAGCATTATGTTTGCACATACAGTGTATCTCAGTAATGCTCAGAGAATCTTTCCATCCTCTAAAATGTTCTATATTAGATTAGTTCATAATAGACACATCCTTGGAATTTTTGACCAAAGCGAAGAGTAACCTTGAAGCCAAAGAATTTCGTAGTGTTATTTATTACTATATATTTGTCATAAAACCTTCTATTACAGGGATAATTTCAACAAGACAACCCTTTTTCCATACTTCCTATTAGGGCATATAGAAGTCACATAGGGGGTCCTTACTTTGGCTCACCTCTATTAGGAAGGAGATGGATGAATAAATGGATGATATGCCATTCGTTTGAATAGCTGGAATCTATTACTGCATCTCTTCTGTAGTGCCAATGTAACAGAACTGTATGGCCCAGTGGATCATTGAGGTGGCTTATTGTAAAAAGACAGTCTCTTTAACCCCTTCTGGTACCTGTACTCAGCGCCGCACCTCCCATGAGGCGACCTGAAGCGAGCGCTTCAGGCGGCGCTATGTCAGGACCCCAGGGAGAGCGGCATTTTTTATTACCTGGCTTAGCACCGAGCGGTGGTTTGGGGAGGCCACTGGAGCAGCGCTGCTCCAGCAGCCTCCCCTCACGCTCAGGCAGAGAGCAAGTCCTCTCCATGCCTGCTCTCTGCCTGTGAACGGCGCTAAGCCCCACCCCTTCGCTCTACCACGCCCCCTTCATGTGGCCACGCCCCTTCGCTCCGTCCCCTCCTTGGGGGGGGGCAGCTTTCTATAGTTCACCTCGGGCGGCGAAAGGGGTAGGTTCACCCCTGCCTGTACTGTAGCTGTAGTCCAGGTATAGGTTAGTTAAGGCATCTAGATATAGTTACATTCAAGAGATCGCAAGATCACATAATCTGTACCACGCGGTCACCATGGTAGAATATGATAGACAGACCAACTGCTGCAGTCAGTGACAAAACTGACTTGTCCTACTTGTCCATCAACATCCCCCACAATGTGATCGGCGAGTTTCAATGGTGGCCAATGGTGACCTTGCAAAGGCCTCTAGGTCTGTCATAAATGAATGCCTATCAGGTCATGAATGTTTACACTGCAGACAATAATACTTTGGTATATAGAGGTCCCTAAGTAGGACTTAATAATAATAAAAAAAAAACAAAAAAAACGAGATGCAGTGAAATAAAGTTTAACTGACACTAAATAGTTTTTAAATATGGAGTTTCTAGTTATGTAGATTGAGAAAAATATGCATTTTATGTGTGTTCTTGTTCTATGATATTACATTATTATAATTATCCCAAAATATTTTTTAGCCACAATTATTTTTCTTTCCATTTGGCATACTAAGTGAGCGATTGCCTGGATCAGCATGTACTGATTGTTTATTAGGAAAGCAAAGTAAATTCCTTATTTAGCGCAATAAAATAACAGGGCTTCTCTATTAAGTTTCCATTATCGGTTATAAAGTTTCCATTGACAATTCAACAGAACTCAGGTATGATGAAAATGCTTACTGAATAATAGGAAATTCCACTCAACCCTGCTTTGCATACCACAATTGATTAATAATGCATCAGTGATGTCAGATATGATCTGCGGATTACAGAGCAAAATGCAAAAACTGCACCTTATATTTATGGTTTATCAATAAGATATGTACACTCAGGCAGATTTATTGCTAGTGTCTTAAAGTTACAGTTTAGAACTAAATGAGATGTGCCAAACGTATTAGTCTCTGACTTGGTATATCTTTAGACACCTTGGTTTACCTTTACACCATTTCTTCTATTTTTTTGCACCAAAATTTTAGTGCAACCATGCCCCCATGTAGAGGATGGAGAAAAATTATCTAAAACACTTTATGTTATGTATGGCATGAGTGTCATAATTAGTGGATTTTAATTGAATAATCTGCCTCTTGTACAATTATTGCTGACTATTATGTAATATTAAGAGAAAGCTATAGCTTTTAAAACTTTGGTGACTGTCACAGAAATTATTTAGTCTCAAAGGTATTTATTAAAGATGAGTGAACAGTAAAATGTTCGAGATACGATATTCGTTTCGAGTAGCCCCTCAATATTCGACTACTCGAATTGAATATCGAACCCTATTATATTCTATGGGGGGAAAATGCTCGTTTTAGGGATAGGCAACGTTCAATCAAATTATACTTACCAAGTCCATGAGTGAGGTCGGGCTGGATCCTCCGAAAAGTCTTCTCCGTGCAGCGTCCCCGCGGCATCTTCTGGCTCTGAATTCACTCTGCCAGGCATCGGGCCTGGGCAGAGCCGACTGCGCATGTCTGCACTACAAGAGCCGGAAGATGCCGTGGGGAAGCTGCACAGAGAAGACTTCTAAAGGTAGGAGAAGAACCAGCGTTGATTGGCCGACTGTATAGCAATCGACCAATCAATGCTGGTTCTGCATCGAACTTTTCCATTATACCTACTCGATCGAATACTACTCGCTCATCTCTAGTATTTATTGAAAGTTGTCAAATACAGTACAAAAGGAACACATGGTAAGAGTCATGCAACCAGGTAGGGTATGGAGGAAGGAGGCAATCTCCAAAGGGCTGCCTGGAGAAGGGGCAGAATAAAGTTTTTGGTAAAATTGGTGGAAATGGACATAAATCGAGTCAGTACGGGAGGTTACAGTTCTGCCAGGCTCCTGAATTTGGTAAATAGCAATTATCCACTATCGTCCTTAATTAAAAGGCCAGAAGTTTGTCGGTTTTGTTAGCGTACTTGTAAAATTTAACCTGAGTCCAATGTATGGCCTTTTCAGTCTAGTATGTCAGAATAGACATACCTTGACACACCTAACAGATTTGATAGGATAAGAATAGCCTTAAGAAAGGCTATTCTTCTCCTACCTTTAGATGTCTTCTCCGCGCTGCCGTTCGGTAGAAATGCCAGTTTTCTTCGGTATGCAAATAAGTTATCTTGCAGCGCTGGGGGCATCCCCAATTCAGCAAGAGAAATCTCCAGTGACGTCTATATCTTCTTCTAGAACCCTCTCTCTCTGTCTTCTTTGGTCCTGGGTTTCAAATCTTCTAGGCCTCGGGCAGAGCAGACTGCGCATGCCCACAGGCCACAAGAAAAATGGCCGCTTACTCAGTAAGCTGATGTAAGCAGCCATTTTCTTGTGGCTTGTGGGCATGCGCAGTCGGCTCTGCCTGAGGCCTAGAAGATTGAAACCCAGGACGGAAGAAGACACAGAGCGACGGGGTTCCAGAAGAAGATAGAGGCGCCTCTGGAGATTTCTCTTGCAGCATTGGGGATGCTCCCAGTACTGTTTGAGCGCTGGGGACCACCCCCAGTGCTGTGAGAGAACTCATTTGCATACAGATGAAAACCGGGATATCTACGGAACGGCAGCGTGAAGAAGACATCTAAAGGTAGGAGAAAAATAGCCTTTCTTAAGGCTATTCCTACATGTTAGGGACAAAAATGTCATTTTAATGACAGAATCCCTTTAAGAGACTCACTGATGCTACTGACTGGTATGGATGGGATGTGTCTGGCAAGAGTGTGAAGTTTATAGCCTTTAGCCATGTTCCTTCCAATATTTGATCCTGCATCATTTCGGGGCAGTAAACAGAATATCATTGGTAATTTGATCTAATGAAGGTATTAATGAGTAATTTGTCATATTCAGGCTGATTACTTACTTTTCATGGATCCTCTTGTCTTTAACTCTCTAGATTAAAAGAAAATATAAGTCATTCTTCATTACACGATAATTACAAACCAATCACCAAACCACATTACTGGACGACAGGAAGCAGGAGCATGTGCACTACATATGAATTCTACCTTCAATCACTGAAATAACCTTTCATTTCAATTACTTTGGAAATGATAGAATTTTGTTCATTTAAAATATGCAAATTTATCACAATAATGTTGGCTGATTGCAGGCTCCACTTTGAAACATTTCACATTATTATCATTTTAAGAATAACGCAGTCATGCGGTAAAAATATTATTACAGAGCTGTAAAATGGTCAGCATTTTCCTGCTGTGCTTAAAGAACTTGCCTTGTTTGCATTTATGTACAATTAATCACTATAATACATAAAGTGAATGGTTTTTTACTGAAAAAATCAGACATTAATTATATGTATTTGATGGAAAAAATTGTGCGCTTTCTATGAAGCTGAAAACAGTATAATTTCACTCAATAAATGTTCACCATTGGTGGCTGACTATAATAATAACTAAAATTTGATAATCTTTAGTGTAATGTGGAAGGGCGCATCTGTATGAATAAATAGGTTAAAACAGCTGCTGGTCTTCTGTGTTATGCAAATCTATCCCTCTATTGAAGTAAGTGATTTCTCTCTTTTATTTCAATAGGTTGTACAGGAGAAAGCCATTTTTTTTTTTTTTAAACATACTCAGAATGGGTTGAAGACAAAAAAAAAAAATCAGTACTCAGATTATTGATCTCCCACCAGTCTGGTTTATTGGGTCCCACATTTGTCTTTAATTCCTGATCCCATTTCAACAAACAGAACATGGCAGCAAATGCTTTCAGCAGATTTTTGGTTGAGATCCATTATCACTACGGCAAGTGGCTAGCAGAGTGAGTGAGTATGATCAAGTGTCAAGATGAGATCTGCATGGATGGGGTGAGTGTTGGAACAGTGCTAGAAGCTTGGTGAAGTGAGTTCTGATTCATTTTAATTTTTATCCCATTATGAACATGTTTTAAATATTATTTTCACCCCAGACAAACTATATTGTAAGCTCAAGATTACTGTAATATTGGAAGATGCTATCAGGAGAGTAGGCAATGGTTTCTTAGCAGTCAGTAGATTAGACCTGCTGGTTGAGGACTTTTATAACAGAAACTTTCAGCTCTACATAGTCACCTAATGAACTAGGCACCTCTCCTAGGGTAACTATTAATATTAAGGAAGGAATATTATGGCAGGACTTCAGCATTATCATTGGAGGAAAAATGATCTTGTAATACAGTGCTTGTCAAAGTGGGTGATAACGCCTCCTTGTGGGCGCTGGAGGCCAACAGGGGGCCATAAAAAGCCCAGACAAAATTGGTGGGTCCTGAAGCAGTTTAGGGGTGCGATGGCTGATTTGTATTTTTCTAATATTTTAAACTAAAATCAAAACCTACCTACTATACTACATGGATTATTTCTTTCTTACTCCTGCCCTGTTTGTATAAAATAATTTATCATGGCTTTCGTACCCTCGATTGTGGTTAATTGTTCAACTATTTTTGATAGTCATATTGTGGATTTAGTGCTGTGGCAATTCTACTAACTAAAAAGAGAAATTGTTTCCACGTTACCGAACGCGGTGATTTACGGTTGTTTTTGCGTAAATTCGAGCATGATATTAAGAAACTTGTTAAAAATCATCAGCTTCCAACTTCACATTAGATTAGTTTTAAATTTTAAATTAAAATGTTTTAATTTGAATAAAATGTTCTAAATATTATTTATAAAATTGTGTTTTATTGTTTTAATTAGAACAGTCTCATTTAAAATGTAAGTTTGAACTCAGAAACAGGATAAGACTCATATGGCCAGTATAATTAAAGTAATGATTGCGATTGTGATTTTAAAGATGTAAAGTGAAAAATTTTAAGGGGCACTAGAAAATAAATTCTAGATTCTTAGTGGGCGGTAGATGAAATAAGTTTGAGAACCTCTGTTGTAATATGTCACATATTTGTGATCCTATCCTACTAAAACGGCTGAACGGATTTGAATGAAATTCGGCACATAGATAGATTGTAACCTTGATTAAATTATAGGCTACTTTTTATCCCGGTAAATGACATGACTTCATGACTGTTATCAATTTTTGTTCACATACTATATTACACTCTTATTATCTCACCTTCTGAGAAAGCCAGGGCTGTTATATCTCTTTGTAAACCGACACTAACCCTCAGTGTGTATATACATTTGCATATTATCTGATCTGCTCCAGTGCAGACAAAGTAACATGGGAAAACACCTTTTATCCAAATTGGCAGTTTGCCAATTTTCAACATGCCTGGAAAAAGAGAATCTAATTTGTCGCAAACAACGACAGCTATGAAGGAAGCCAGAAGACAACAGAGTTCTCCTCAAGCGCAGCTGAGGAGGATCATCTACGCCAATAACATGCTCATTATATGACATCCCAGCGAGCTGCAGAGATGCAGGAAAAATCATGGGCACAGCGCGAGGAACAAGTTCAGCGGCAGGCCAGCTTGACAGCTGCAGGAACGTTGGAGCAGGCGGATCATTAATACCAACAACATGCTCATTATATGATGTTCCAGCAAGGTGCTGAGATGCCGGAACAATCACAGGCACAGTGCAAGAAACAAGTTCAGCGGTAGGCCAGCTTGAGAACTGCCAAAACGCCGGAGCATGCGGATCATCAATGCCAACAACACGCTCATTATATGGCATCCCAGCGAGCTGCTGAGATACTGAACAATCACGGGCACAGCACGAGGAACGAGTTCAGCAGCAGGCCAACTTGACAGCTGTCGAAACCCCGCAGCAGGCAGATCATCAACACCAACAACATGCTCATTATATGGCATCCCAGCAAGCTGCTGAGATGCCGGAACAATCGCAGGCATGGTGTGAGGAACAAGGTCAGCAGCAGGACAGTTTGCGAGCTGCCAAAATGCCGGAGCAGGCAAATCATCGACGGCAGCATTTTGCTGAATATAGGCATATCATCAATGCCAACAACCCACAGATGAAGTCGCGGGCAGAGGCTAGTATAAAATACTTTTCAGAATTAAATTGATGTATGTGATATTAAAACCATTTGTCATTGCTCAGAGATTTCAGTTACTGGAAATTTGACAGTATGTTGTAAGAAAAGTACCACTGGGTGGACCTTTAATTGAAATGTTTAGAAAATAATTTTGATTGAATTTCCTTTTTAATGTCAATTAATTCCAGAATTGTTAGGTGTGTAAATCTCTAATTTATTTGTGTAGTTTCACTAGAGTTTGGCTTTTATCCTCAATCTGTGGAAGTTTGGTGGCATTACAAATTCTACACACTGTTCCTATATAAATCTTCATATAAATCTATAATGTTAAAGGGAGTTTGTCACCAGAACAGAGCATATCAACCCAGCCGTGCAGATGGATAGATTAGGGTGACCTAAATCAAACAGTGTTTTTTGTGAAATGGTGCCTCTATTGCTGAGATATTCCAGTTTCTATCAATATGCAAAAACCCCCCACTTTGGAGCAATGAGACTGTTGCCTTTGCTCCAAAGAGATAAGCGATAACACCCTCTTTGCTTCACAGAGTTTAAACTTCTCCCTTCTGATAAATCTACTCCTGATTGTAGCATAAATGCAGCAAAATTTGTTAAAAAAAAAAAAAAAATTGCAGCTTTTCTGTAACATGTGGCCTCAGTCTAAGTGGATCTCAAGTATCTTAGCTTTGTGCAATTCATTGGATATATATGTATTTAAGACACTCTATTAATGTATTTATACAAGTTGATTCTGTTGCCTGTGACCAAAAATGTGACAAAAATGACTAATTAAAATATACTATACTCCAAACTTCACATCATTGCATTTTTGGCATTAGTTTTTTTTATGCTAAAATAGTGTTTCATCAAGTTATTCTATATATACCATTTGTTTCTATGAGCTTTAAGCTGATGCATAAAGTTAGGGTGTAACTGGAAAACTGATGAAAATGTAATTGATTCTTTTTGTTTGTCCATTTTACTTGGGTCAGTTTCCCTGAAAGGACGGCCTGGTGAGGATGGGGGCGCATTGCATTTATGATCATTTACATTAGTTTACCTATGTAAACTATATCTGAACTCTTTGCAAGCTATAAGCTTGCATAGATTTCAGTGCAGGCTCACTGCCCAAATGAAAGACTTGCCTAATTTGAGGATAAAAACAGTGGGGAGTTATCCCTGTGCGAGACTTCTAACCAAGTAAAATAGTGCTTCCAAAAATCACCTTTTGGTCCTCACAGTGGGGTACTCATCTTGGGTGGTTTCATGGAGACACAACTAAAACAGCGAGGATAATGGATATGGTGAAATAGCTGCAATCAATAGTAAACTGCTCCTGGAGAATCCAGGACCATACTTGTAGAGACATCAGAAGAGCTCAGAGAACTCAACATAAAAGTCACACCGGGTTACATGGCTTCTCCAAAATTAGGTGCCATAATGGACAACAGGGTGATACCAATAAAAATGGCTCAACAAAGATAACACATTTTGGGATGAAAACAAACTACATCCTCAGATCAAATGACATAAAAATCAATAAGAACTATCGCATGAAATTGCAGACTTCTTCTTTCAAGGAAATCTTTTGACATCTATTGTTTATGCTTGGAAGATGCCTGCGGTCGGCTGACTGGAATTTTTTTCTTCTATTCCCCTAGAGTTAAGGAAATATGGCAAGAGAGGCAGATTGTATCGAGGAATAATTCAGCGCCCTGTCCCCATGGATGGCTTCAGACTTCTTTGGGTGGATAGAACACGTGACATCGGTAAGGAGAAAGGAGGAGGACTTGCCATGAAAGATGGTGCACTTTTGAGGCATTTTTGTGGTTAAGGAACAATAGTGCTAATGCAAGATATGGAATTATCAGCTGTGAGTATGAGATCCTACTACCTACCAAAGGAACTATCACATGTTCTCATGATAGATGATTCTGCCTGTTATGTCTGCTGTGCCCCCCTCCTCGTGTCCTCCAACCACAGCCAGGCTGTATTATCAACATCACTTCGCACAGAGAACTAAATGATCCTGAATTTTTTTTCTTTCTTTCTTAGTTGCTATGACTCCTAGTATCTCTCTATCTGCCATGAGTTTGTATGTGTTTCTTTCTTGCTATATACTACTGTACTATCCATGATGCTGTAATACACTAAATTTCCCCATGGTGGGACTATTAAAGAATTATCTTATCTTAGTGAAAATTGTGTTCATGCATGTGTCATTCGTATAATGCAATGGTATGTGTGGAAACAAATAATGCCAGGGGTGAAACTGTTCCTTTATGTGAGCACAAGACCAGACTCACTACCTCTGCATAATCTGGTCTGGCAGCAAGCTGTTTGAAGTAATAAGACCAGGCCAGGTTTATGGCTTAACAACTCTCACTGACAGGATTACTCAGAGGGAGTTTGTAACATAGTTAACCTTAGAGTGACTATACTTTTCTGGGTGAAGATGAATTTGCTCATGGAGTAAGAGAAGGGGGCACTGTTGGAGGCAGCATGACTACGTATAAGCCACAAGAGACTGTGATACCTTACAACTGATGTCATACTGTGTAAGAGAGCAAACTAGTTGGGTGTTGGTCATCATGCACTTTCAAGGAATTGTCTGTATGTATTTGACCAATTTTGGCAATTGAGCTGTTGACCCTTGACCTCATTTGGCTTATAGGTGGCGTATTTGAACCGTTGTTTAAGATTACTGTATGTCATTTGATATATGGAAGGGGTTTATTTGACATCTGAAATGTTATGTTTGACATTTAATAAACCAGATGTTCCAAGTGGACTCAAAGAACAGAAACCCATGTACAGGTGTGCAGTGTCAGACATATCCTGTGAATATGCCAAAAATGTCTATGATCCTACTAATATTATAAATGTGAAAGTTTGTATGTTTGTGTGTTTGGATGTTTGTTACTTAATCGCACAAAAATGGCTGAACAGACTTGAATGAAATCAGGCATATAGCTAGTTTGTAACCTGGATTAAGACATAGGATACTTTTTATCCAGGTAAATGACATGACTTGACAACGGTTATCAATTTATGTATCCTACTAATATTAAACTGCTCTTGCCTGCAGGACAATCGTTCAGCTAATTGAAGTTTTCTGATAAAGCCAGGTCTTTCATTTCTCTATATAAACACACAGATTATACAGAGTCCATTCTGTAGAAGCATCTGCATTTTATCTGATCTACATAAGTGTTCTGTGTCCTGTTCAGCCAGAGGGAGGAGGGTTGAGAGAAATACAGGAAGTGAGAAGCAAACACTACAGGCAGAGTACTGAGGCACTGAGATGGTAAAATCCATTTAATTCAAATTGGCAGTTTCCCAATTTTAAACAGGCCGGGAAAATGAAAATCTAATTTGTGGCAAAATGAGAGCTATGAAGGTAGCCAGAAGTCAGCACACTTCTCCTCAAGTGGAGCTGATGGGAGGCGGATCGTCGATGCCAACAACATGCAGATGAAGTCACGGGCAGAAGCTATCATAATTTTGTAATAAAATTATCTGAAGAACCACCTTCATTAGTTTCTTCATTAGTTCCTCTCTCAGATTAAACACACATATCTGTCTGCATTATTTTCTGATATTTTAATGCTGTTTAAGAGATTGAGAACCTGAATTAGGTCTGATTCTCCAAGTGGGCAGAAAGCTTTTATTGCATCACAGTAATACAAAAGGTTATACCCACTTGAGATAATCAGATAATTCACATATAACATTCCTAACATATCTTTTGAAGAGGTGGACAGATTTAACCCCTTCCTGACATCCGCCGTAATAGTATGGCACTGCCGTGAAACTCTTCCCGCAAACTGCTGTAGTACTACGGCGACTGCATGGTGCGCACACAGAACCTGTGTGCGCACCATGCCCTGCGAGTGTCAGCCATATGTTATGGATGACAATGCCCTGTAACACCCGCGGTCGGAACCAGGTCAGATCACGGGTGTTAACCCCTGAGATGATGGCGGTCAAACATGGCATCTCAAGGGTTTCGGTATATGATCTGCACCCCCCGCCGGTGTTTGTAATGGGCAGCCCGGGGTCTGATCAGTGACCCCGGGTCTGCCCCATGCCGTTCCCTCCACATACCTGGTTGATCCTGCCAAAAAGGAAGCTGTCAGCCCCGTGCGTCTACACAGGCTGACAGCTTCTGGGTTACTAATGCTCACTACATCACTTGATAAATTCTTTGGTGCAGTTTTCAAAATGGGGTCACTTTCTAGAGGTTTCCACTGTTTTGACACCTCAAGGGCTTTGTAAATGCAACATGGTGCCTGAAACTGATCATAGCCAGATCTGCCCTCTAAAAGCTCCTTGGCACGCCTTCCCTTCTGCGTCTCGCTGTGCGTCCATATATTAGTTCACACCCACAAGTGGGGTACTATGGTAGTCCGGAGAACTTGCATAACAAATTGTGGGATGCGTTTTCTCCTTTACTCCTTGTAAATGTGCAAATTCTAGGGCTAAATGAAAATATTAGTAAAATAAAATAAAATTTGTACCTCCATTTTGTCTTAATTCCTGTTAAGCACTTATAGGGTTAAAATACTAGGTATATGTTGTTTTGGCTTATTTAAGGGGTGCAGTTTTGAAAATGGGGTGATTTATGGGGTTTTTTAATACAAGGGTCTTTCAAAAACCCCTTCATAACTGGATTAGTCCCTTAAAAAATGGGTTTTGGAAATTTCTTGAAAATTTTGAATATTGTTGTTTCACTTCTAAACCTTATAATATCCCTCAAAAATAAAAGGGTGACTAAAGTTTGATGCCAAAATAAAGCAGAGATCTGGGACATGAGATTTATGATATAATTTTGCCGGTCTGACTATCTGTATGCAATACACATCATTTCAAACTTTATAAAATGCATATTTTTCAAAATTTCCACCAAATTTTCTATTTTTTCATAATTAAACACAAAATATATCAACCAAAATTTACTACTAACATGAAGTACAATGTGTTACAAAAAAACAATCTCAAAATCACCTTGGTAAGTTAAAGCATTCCAAAGTTATTGCCACATAAAGTGACATGTCAGTTTTGAAAAATCTAGCTTGGTCAGGAAGTCAAAAAGTGCTAGCGGAGGGAAGGGGTTAAACAAATAAACAAGCAAACACCAAGTTGTTCAGGGGAACAGCGGCAATGAAATGAGGCATATAATTTAGCTTTTCACACTTAGTGACAAGTCCTCTTTAGTAGTGGAACTAAATCTTATTGCTTTCATTTGCTGAAGAGAGATGAATGAAACAGAATGTAATAGAACTGCACTGCATTCTGCCTCACGAAAACAATGTACAGTACTGAACACAAGACTGAAATGGCTTGAAATGCAGGTTCCAATAGTGTAAAATCACCCAGAAATCATTATTAGATACACTATATGTTACCTGCTGAATAATATTCATATGTTCTTGAGAACTGCTGAAGTTCTTTCCAATGTCAAATATGCAAAAGGATTCTTGTTGACATGCATCAACCCAGGTCTGGTATTCTGTCGTTTGAGGAATTCGATCCATGAAGATTCGAAAGGCTTCCCATACTGCTTCCTGGCAGACTAAAACCAAAGAAATTAAAACAGAATTAATGTAGCTAGCTATGTTTATGCATTGATTTAGCATTGGTTAACTTGACTTTTTGTAGCATGATATAGTATCACTGAAAGTTAAATTTTCACTCTGTGCGACAGTTTCATATGAGGGAACCTATCCTAGGATACCCATCTTACCAACCTGAACTGCTCATTGAAGTCACATGCTTAAAGTAGTTGTCCAGGACAAAATTTTATTTATTAATCAGGCTGGGAGGTGAAAGAAAGAAAAGTAAACCATACTCACCTATACCTTGTGCTCCTGTGCCTCTCTCTGCAGTCCGGTCCTGCAGTTCCGTTGTGGTCATGTGACCACTGAGGCCTATTAGCGGCATCAGTGGAAGGGAACAAGGACATCACAACTGTTGGATTTCTCACCAGCAAGAAGGCAGTCGAGCTGCAGAACCGGACCAGCTTGGGAGGACTCTGGAGCATCCGGGACAGAGACAGATGAGTTTTATTTTTCAACAACCCCCCCCACACACACGCGCGCACGCTCCCCGCTGTGCTGTCAGAAAATATTGCTTAGCCTGGACAACCTCTAAGTATTGGACAGTATTTAGCAACAGTATTTGTAATACAAAACAGTTTGGGCTTGAGAATGGACAAAAGAATGGAGATGCAAGGAGCAAGATGGGCAATTAAATTGCAACAGAGTGGGCATTTAAAGTACACACCCAAGGCTGTACTATTCATGTGTTTAGGAAAGACCATGCTGTACCATTTTGTTAGAGTACATCTATGCACTTTAGCCCTTTCCAATTCTGGATGACTTTTTACGTTTTTCATAACATAGTAGTATGCTAGAACCATTACTAAGAAAAATGATGTGCTTTATTTTGTACAAACAGCAGGGAAGATCACAACAAGCAGAAAGGAAGCAAGAGCCATACAGTGAAACCAATGATGTGATCAATGTGTTCTCATTATTTTAATAAGATTAAATTACAGCTGAATTGATTTTCTCCTGAATTGATCCTCCCTTTTGTGGATTTTGCCTTTAGCACAACTACAATATTTAGACCACCAAAGAAGCATTTCAGTATTAAAAAAAAATCACATTAAAGCTGGCGGTAAGTTACTTAGTACCATTATACTATAAAATGGATCATTTTCAAATGGGGGCAAATTTTTAAAACTTGAGTATTTCTTTAATAGAATCTTAAGAGGTATGTTTTAGCCACATTTCATCAAGCGGATTTATAGCAGACCTATAAAATTGAAAAAAATGTCCAGTCTGCAGCAGATGATAGAGCAGGAGAAGCTTAGTAAATCTATCTATCTCTCTATCTCTCTATCTATCTAGAAAAATTTTATGATAACTGACTGCAGTCTGACAGCAAAAGTCACTGCTGCTTGTCATTTATCTATTTACATCTTGGATCATTCTAGTCTTGGGCAACCCTGCTCAGTAACTGATAGCTTTCTATGTAGTATTTCTCTCATTGAGATAACCAAAATAGCAGTCATGCAGTTATGATAACTTTCAAACGTTAACTGAAATAAAACATGTTACAAAACAAGATTTTGAGACTACTCATGTTTGTCCATTGGACAAGGTAGATGAAGAGAACTGAGTAGTCTCAAAAGCTTGTCTTGTAACACCTTTTATTTCGGTTAACTATTAAAAGTTATCATAACTGCAACACCGCTATTTTGTTTCTCTCATTTCCAATGAAAAACACAAAAATGGGCAAACAACAATGTAAAAAAATCAATGTACTGGAATGCCAATAAAGAATATACAAAAGAACAATCACCAAGTCTTATATCAAAATGTAAAAACATATAATTTATTGATACAAAGATATAAAATCCATGTATAATGACACAGAGTGAGTGTAAAGACCACATAAAAAAATGACCACAATAAGGAGTGTGGCGGTATAACATATAATACCAACAAAGTAGGTAAAGTCCCATATATCACAAAGTAATCCCATAATGTAAGTAGTCATAATGTAGGAAGATACGACAGTTGCACGACATGTGTGTGATCAGCATCAGGGGATGCGTTGCAGATTAGTTTTCAGGGGCTTGAGCTGGTAGATTCCTCTTCTAGGAGACTTTGATCAATAACTCCTGCCGAGGGAGGCCCATTGGACCTTTATATTAAAACCTGTTTTATATAGTAGTTAGAGATGAGCGAACAGTGTTCTATCGAACTCATGTTCGATCGGATATTAGGCTGTTCGGCATGTTCGAATCGAATCGAACACCGCGTGGTAAAGTGCGCCATTACTCGATTCCCCTCCCACCTTCCCTGGCGCCTTTTTTGCTCCAATAACAGCGCAGGGTAGGTGGGACAGGAACTACGACACCGGTGACGTTGAAAAAAGTAGGCAAAACCCATTGGCTGCCGAAAACATGTGACCTCTAATTTAAAAGAACAGCGCCGCCCAGGTTCGCGTCATTCTGAGCTTGCAATTCACCGAGGACGGAGGTTTCCGTCCAGCTAGCTAGGGCTTAGATTCTGGGTAGGCAGGGACAGGCTAGGATAGGAAGGAGAAGACAACCAACAGCTCTTGTAAGAGCTAAATTCCAGGGAGAAGCTTGTCAGTGTAACGTGGCACTGACGGGCTCAATCGCCGCAACCCAGCTTTCCCAGGATCCTGAATGGAATACACTGTCAGTGTATTCCCGTATACCCGATATATACCCCGATACCCGTTCCAACGGTGTGCCCCCCCACCTTCACCCCAGAAATACCCTGCAAGTCCCCTAGCAATAGAATTGGGGCTATATACACCCACTATTTTTACTACTGGTATACAGTGCCATTGTCTGACTGGGAATTCAAAGAATATATTGGGAATACAAATACCATAATTTCTTGCTACTGCCATATAGTGCCATTGTCTGACTGGGAATTCAAAGAATATATTGGGAATACAAATACCCTCATTTCTTGCTACTGCCATATAGTGCCAGTGTCTGACTGGGAATTCAAAGAATATATTGGGGTTACGTGCACCCACAATTTTTACTACTGGTATACAGTGCCATTGTCTGACTGGGAATTCAAAGAATATATTGGGAATACAAATACCCTCATTTCTTGCTACTGCCATATAGTGCCAGTGTCTGACTGGGAATTCAAAGAATATATTGGGGTTACGTGCACCCACAATTTTTACTACTGGTATACAGTGCCATTGTCTGACTGGGAATTCAAAGAATATATTGGGAATACAAATACCCTCATTTCTTGCTACTGCCATATAGTGCCAGTGTCTGACTGGGAATTCAAAGAATATATTGGGGTTACGTGCACTCACAATTTTTACTACTGGTATACAGTGCCATTGTCTGACTGGGAATTCAAAGAATATATTGGGAATACAAATACCCTCATTTCTTGCTACTGCCATATAGTGCCAGTGTCTGACTGGGAATTCAAAGAATATATTGGGGTTACGTGCACCCACAATTTTTACTACTGGTATACAGTGCCATTGTCTGACTGGGAATTCAAAGAATATATTGGGAATACAAATACCCTCATTTCTTGCTACTGCCATATAGTGCCAGTGTCTGACTGGGAATTCAAAGAATATATTGGGGTTACGTGCACCCACAATTTTTACTACTGGTATACAGTGCCATTGTCTGACTGGGAATTCAAAGAATATATTGGGAATACAAATACCCTCATTTCTTGCTACTGCCATATAGTGCCAGTGTCTGACTGGGAATTCAAAGAATATATTGGGGTTACGTGCACCCACAATTTTTACTACTGGTATACAGTGCCATTGTCTGACTGGGAGTTCAAAGAATATATTGGGAATACAAATACCCTCATTTCTTGCTACTGCCATATAGTGCCAGTGTCTGACTGGGAATTCAAAGAATATATTGGGGTTACGTGCACCCACAATTTTTACTACTGGTATACAGTGCCATTGTCTGACTGGGAATTCAAAGAATATATTGGGAATACAAATACCCTCATTTCTTGCTACTGCCATATAGTGCCAGTGTCTGACTGGGAATTCAAAGAATATATTGGGGTTACGTGCACCCACAATTTTTACTACTGGTATACAGTGCCATTGTCTGACTGGGAATTCAAAGAATATATTGGGAATACAAATACCCTCATTTCTTGCTACTGCCATATAGTGCCAGTGTCTGACTGGGAATTCAAAGAATATATTGGGGTTACGTGCACCCACAATTTTTACTACTGGTATACAGTGCCATTGTCTGACTGGGAATTCAAAGAATATATTGGGAATACAAATACCCTCATTTCTTGCTACTGCCATATAGTGCCAGTGTCTGACTGGGAATTCAAAGAATATATTGGGGTTACGTGCACCCACAATTTTTACTACTGGTATACAGTGCCATTGTCTGACTGGGAATTCAAAGAATATATTGGGAATACAAATACCCTCATTTCTTGCTACTGCCATATAGTGCCAGTGTCTGACTGGGAATTCAAAGAATATATTGGGGTTACGTGCACCCACAATTTTTACTACTGGTATACAGTGCCATTGTCTGACTGGGAATTCAAAGAATATATTGGGGTTATAAATACCCTCATTTCTTGCTACTGCCATATAGTGCCAGTTTCTGACTGGTAATTCAAAGAATATATTGGGGTTACGTGCACCCACAATTTTTACTACTGGTATACAGTGCCATTGTCTGACTGGGAATTCAAAGAGTATATTGGGAATACAAATACCCTCATTTCTTGCTACTGCCATATAGTGCCAGTGTCTGACTGGGAATTCAAAGAATATATTGGGGTTACGTGCACCCACAATTTTTACTACTGGTATACAGTGCCATTGTCTGACTGGGAATTCAAAGAATATATTGGGGTTATAAATACCCTCATTTCTTGCTACTGCCATATAGTGCCAGTTTCTGACTGGTAATTCAAAGAATATATTGGGTTTACGTGCACCCACAATTTTTACTACTGGTATACAGTGCCATTGTCTGACTGGGAATTCAAAGAGTATATTGGGAATACAAATACCCTCATTTCTTGCTACTGCCATATAGTGCCAGTGTCTGACTGGGAATTCAAAGAATATATTGGGGTTACGTGCACCCACAATTTTTACTACTGGTATACAGTGCCATTGTCTGACTGGGAATTCAAAGAATATATTGGGAATACAAATACCCTCATTTCTTGCTACTGCCATATAGTGCCAGTGTCTGACTGGGAATTCAAAGAATATATTGGGGTTACGTGCACCCACAATTTTTACTACTGGTATACAGTGCCATTGTCTGACTGGGAATTCAAAGAATATATTGGGAATACAAATACCCTCATTTCTTGCTACTGCCATATAGTGCCAGTGTCTGACTGGTAATTCAAAGAATATATTGGGGTTACGTGCACCCACAATTTTTACTACTGGTATACAGTGCCATTGTCTGACTGGGAATTCAAAGAATATATTGGGAATACAAATACCCTCATTTCTTGCTACTGCCATATAGTGCCAGTGTCTGACTGGGAATTCAAAGAATATATTGGGGTTACGTGCACCCACAATTTTTACTACTGGTATACAGTGCCAATTTCTAACTAGGAATTCAAAATGCGCAAGGCTCCCGGAAAGGGACGTGGACGAGGCCGTGGGCGAGGTCGGGGGAATGGTTCTGGGGAGCAAGGTAGCAGTGAAGCCACAGGGCGTCCCGTGCCTACTCCTGTGGGGCAGCAAGCATTGCGCCACTCCACAGTGCCAGGGTTGCTTGCCACATTAACTAAACTGCAGGGTACAAACCTTAGTAGGCCCGAGAACCAGGAACAGGTCTTGCAATGGCTGTCAGAGAACGCTTACAGCACATTGTCCAGCAGCCAGTCAGACTCTGCCTCCTCTCCTCCTATTACCCAACAGTCTTGTCTTCCTTCCTCCCAAAATTCCGAAGCTTTACAGAACAATAACCCAAACTGTCCCTGCTCCCCAGAGCTGTTCTCCGCTCCTTTCATTGTCCCTCAACCTGCCTCTCCACGTCACGATTCCACGAACCTAACAGAGGAGCATCTGTGTCCAGATGCTCAAACACTAGAGTCTCCTCCATCTCCGTTCGATTTGGTGGTGGATGACCAGCAACCCACCCTCATCGACGATGATGTGACGCAGTTGCCGTCAGGGCATCCAGTTGACCGGCGCATTGTGCGGGAGGAGGAGATGAGACAGGAGTTGGAAGAGGAAGTGGTGGATGATGAGGACACTGACCCGACCTGGACAGGGGGGATGTCAAGCGGGGAAAGTAGTGTGGATGTTGAGGCAGGTGCAGCACCAAAAAGGGTAGCTAGAGGCAGAGGCAGAGGTCAGCAGCTTAGGCGAAGCCAGGCCACACCCGGAATCTCCCAAGATGTTCCAGTTCGTACCCAGCCCCGAAAAACTCCCACCTCGAGGGCACGTTTCTCGAAGGTGTGGAGTTTTTTCAAGGAATGCGCCGAGGACAGATATAGTGTTGTCTGCACAATTTGCCTCTCGAAATTGATTAGGGGCTCTGAGAAGAGCAACCTGTCCACCACTTCAATGCGCCGTCATTTGGAATCCAAGCACTGGAATCAGTGGCAGGCAGCAACGGCAGGACAAAGGCCGCCTGCCGTTCACGCCACTGCCACTGCCTCTGCCACTGCCTCTGCCTCTGCCACTGCCACTGCTGACTGTGCTGGCGATGCACTCCAGAGGACGAGCCAGGACACCACTTCATCTGCCTCCGCCACTTTGTTGACTTCTACCTCATCCTCCCCTGGTCCTGTCTTATCTCCTTCTCCTGCACCATCAAAGGCACCATCAGGCGTTTCTTTACAACAACCCACCATCTCTCAGACATTGGAGCGGCGGCAGAAATACACTGCTAACCACCCACACGCGCAAGCCTTGAACGCCAACATCGCTAAACTGCTGGCCCAGGAGATGTTGGCGTTCCGGCTTGTTGAAACTCCCGCCTTCCTGGACCTGATGGCAACTGCGGCACCTCGCTATGCCGTCCCTAGCCGTCACTACTTCTCCCGGTGTGCCGTCCCCGCCTTGCACCAGCACGTGTCACTCAACATCAGGCGGGCCCTTAGTTCCGCGCTTTGCACAAAGGTCCACTTGACCACCGACGCGTGGACAAGTGCATGCGGACAGGGACGCTACATTTCACTGACGGCACACTGGGTGAATGTAGTTGAGGCTGGGACTGCTTCCCAAACTGGCCCGGTGTACCTCGTCTCCCCGCCTAACATTCCTGGCAGGGACACGAGAAGAACACCCCCCTCCTCCTCCTCCTCTACCGCCTCCTCCTCCGCCACCGCCTCCTCCTCCGCCACCGCCTCCTCCTCCGCTGTTAGATTGACCCCAGCTACGAGTTGGAAACGTTGCAGCACTGGCGTTGGTAGACGTCAGCAGGCTGTGCTGAAGCTGATCAGCTTGGGGGACAGACAGCACACTGCCTCCGAGGTGAGGGATGCCCTCCTCGATGAGACGGCAATATGGTTTGAGCCGCTGCACCTGGGCCCAGGCATGGTCGTTTGTGATAACGGCCGGAACCTGGTAGCAGCTCTGGAGCTTGCCGGACTCCAACATGTTCCATGCCTGGCCCACGTCTTCAACCTAGTGGTGCAACGTTTCCTAAAGAGCTACCCCAATGTTCCAGAGCTACTGGTGAAAGTGCGGCGCATGTGCGCCCACTTTCGCAAGTCGACAGTAGCCGCTGCTAGCTTAAAATCTCTCCAGCAACGCCTGCATGTGCCACAACACCGGCTTTTGTGCGACGTCCCCACACGCTGGAACTCAACGTTTCAGATGTTGAATAGAGTGGTTGAGCAGCAGAGACCTTTGATGGAATACCAGCTACAAAACCCTAGGGTGCCACAAAGTCAGCTGCCTCAGTTTCACATCCATGAGTGGCCATGGATGAGAGACCTTTGTGACATCCTACGGGTCTTTGAGGAGTCCACAAGGAGGGTGAGCTCTGAGGATGCGATGGTGAGCCTTACAATCCCGCTCTTGTGTGTTCTGAGAGAATCCCTGATTGACATCAGGGATAACTCAGATCACACAGAGGAGTTAGGGATAGCATCCGATCCGTCACAGCTGGAGAGTAGGTCCACACATCTGTCCGCTTCACTGCGTTTAATGGAGGAGGAGGAGGAGGAGGAGGAGGAAGAAGAGTTGTCCGATGATGTGATGGTGATACAGGAGGCTTCCGGGCAACTTCGAATCGTCCCATTGTTGCAGCGCGGATGGGTAGACATGGAGGATGAGGAGGAAATGGAGATTGAACTTTCCGGTGGGGCCAGAGGAGTCATGCCAACTAACACTGTGGCAGACATGGCTGAGTTCATGTTGGGGTGCTTTACAACCGACAAGCGTATTATCAAAATCATGGAGGACAACCAGTACTGGATCTTTGCTATCCTTGACCCCCGGTATAAAAACAACATCTCGTCTTTTATTCCGGTAGAGGGGAGGGCCAATCGCATCAATGCTTGCCACAGGCAATTGGTGCAGAATATGATGGAGATGTTTCCAGCATGTGACGTTGGCGGCAGGGAGGGCAGTTCCTCCAGTAGGCAACCAAGTTCTCACCGGTCCACACAAACGAGGGGCACACTGTCTAAGGTCTGGGACACCTTGATGGCACCCCCTCGCCAAAGTGCCGCCACGGAGGGTCCTAGTGTCACCAGGCGTGAGAAGTATAGGCGCATGTTGCGGGAATACCTTTCCGACCACAGCCCTGTCCTCTCCGACCCCTCTGCGCCCTACACGTATTGGGTGTCGAAGTTGGACCTGTGGCTTGAACTTGCCCTATATGCCTTGGAGGTGCTGTCCTGTCCTGCCGCCAGCGTCCTATCTGAGAGGGTGTTCAGTGCAGCCGGTGGCATCATCACTGACAAGCGCACCCGTCTGTCAGCTGAGAGTGCCGACCGGCTCACTTTGATAAAAATGAACCACCACTGGATAGAGCCTTCATTTTTGTGCCCACCTGTGTAAAGCACCCCAACATGAAACTCCATGTCTGTACTCAACCTCTCCAATTCCTCCGCATCCTCATACTCATCCACCATAAGCGTTGCACAATTCTGCTAATACTAGGCTCCCTCCAACATGATTTCCCCCAACTCTGCTGGTTAGAGGCTCCCTCCACCCTGATTTCCACCAACTCTGCTGGTTAGAGGCTCCCTCCACCCTGCTTTCCCACAACTCTGCTGGTTAGAGGCTCCCTCCACCATGAATTTGCCCAAACTGGGCTGTTTAGAGGCTCCCTCCACCATGAATTGGTCCAAACTGGGCTGGTTAGAGGCTCCCTCCACCATGAATTTCCCAAAACTTGGCTGTTTAGAGGCTCCCTCCACCATTAATTGGTCCAAACTGGGCTGGTTAGAGGCTCCCTCCACCATGAATTTGCCCAAACTGGGCTGTTTAGAGGCTCCCTCCACCATGAATTTGCCCAAACTGGGCTGTTTAGAGGCTCCCTCCACCATGAATTGGTCCAAACTGGGTTTTTTAGAGGCTCCCTCCACCATGAATTGGTCCAAACTGGGCTGTTTAGAGGCTCCCTCCACCATGAATTTGCCCAAACTGGGCTGTTTAGCGGCTCCCTCCACCATTAATTGGTCCAAACTGGGCTGGTTAGAGGCTCCCTCCACCATGAATTTGCCCAAACTGGGCTGTTTAGAGGCTCCCTCCACCATGAATTTGCCCAAACTGGGCTGGTTAGAGGCTCCCTCCACCATGAATTGGTCCAAACTAGGGTTTTTAGAGGCTCCCTCCACCATGAATTGGTCCAAACTTGGCTGTTTAGAGGCTCCCTCCACCATGAATTGGTCCAAACTGGGGTGGTTAGAGGCTCCCTCCACCATTAATTGGTCCAAACTGGGCTGGTTAGAGGCTCCCTCCACCATTAATTGGTCCAAACTGGGCTGGTTAGAGGCTCCCTCCACCATTAATTGGTCCAAACTGGGCTGGTTAGAGGCTCCCTCCACCATTAATTGGTCCAAACTGGGCTGGTTAGAGGCTCCCTCCACCATGAATTTGCCCAAACTGGGCTGGTTAGAGGCTCCCTCCACCATGAATTGGTCCAAACTGGGGTTTTTAGAGGCTCCCTCCACCATGAATTTGCCCAAACTGGGGTGTTTAGAGGCTCCCTCCACCGTGAATTTGCCCAAACTCTGCTGGTTAGAGGCTCAATCCACCCTGATTTTCAAAACAAATGTTGGTGCCAACCTCAACTTACTACAAGGGCCAAATTCACTGCTGGTGACAAGCTCTCCTCACTGCAAGTGCCAAATACACATGTTTCAAGGTGTTTTCCTACTGTCAGAGAGGTGGTATTGAGTGTGTAAAGTGTGTAGTTGTTAGGCTGTGATGTTGGGGTAATAGAGGGTCTTTGGTGTGTTAGATGCCCCCAGACATGCTTCCCCTGCTGTCCCAGTGTCATTCCAGAGGTGTTGGCATCATTTCCTGGGGTGTCATAGTGGACTTGGTGACCCTCCAGACACGGATTTGGGTTTCCCCCTTAACGAGTATCTGTTCCCCATAGACTATAATGGGGTTCGAAACCCGTTCGAACACACGAACATTGAGCGGCTGTTCGAATCGAATTTCGAACCTCGAACATTTTAGTGTTCGCTCATCTCTAATAGTAGTCTCCATCTTTGATTTACAGCAAGTGGGTGACATGACAGTATATAGTCCTGGTATAGTTGTACTATTTGATAAGTCTGTATGTATATAAATATTTTATTGTGTGTAGGCACAGTAATAGGCACTGCAGCTCATCAAATTAACAAAATACATGTAACATCCGGCCGCATAATGCGGCGCAGGAGATGTGTTCGGTTGTGATTTGTTCCGTTTGGTTCTCCTTGCACTGTCTGAACACTGCCCTATTCTTTCACCTTGGTAATTGATTTTCCACCGCACCCATCTCCTTCACCTTCAGTTTGCTCTGATCCTCTAGAGGTTAATCTGGCCTTGCCCTGTGATTGACAGCTGCCTTCCTGTCAACTCCAGGGGCGGGTTCTTCCTCCCTATTTAACCTTGGTTCCTATTCACACCAGCGCTTGCTATTGCCGTGCGCATACCTGCTCTTACTGTCTCTGTTTTGATTTCTCTAATATCCTTGACCTTTGGCTTTCCTCACTGACTTCTCTTTTTGGACTCTGATTTGGTACTGCATCGCTCGTTCTTTACTGACCCTTGGCTAAGTTGACTTCCCATTGTTGTTGTTCGTCTTGTCTGCGTTTTGTGTGTCACATACTCAGGGAGGGTCTGTCTTTGTGGTTGTCGCCTATTACTTAGAATAGGGCCTGGCAATAGGAAGGGACAGATGGGGGCATAAGCTTAGGGCTCACTGTCTCTTGTGTCCTCGTTCCAGGGTTCCCTAACAATACAGCTATGTAGTATGTGAAATATTTCAACATTTGGGGGCACCACTTTTAATTTTGCCCAGGGCTCCACTTTATCTAAAACTGGCCGTGCACACAGCACATGATTCTGGGCTTTGAATGGTGGTTGGTGGTTGAGCTTCCACCGGTCAAATCTTGATGAGCTATAATGTGCATAAATCTTCAAAGTAAAAACACCTGGGGTCCGTAAGAGAGTCCATTCCTTGTTTAGGTTAAAAAACTACACCATAATCTGCAGCAAAAAAGTAGTTTTTCCACAAATGTAAAAATGTAGACCGGAGCAGAGAATGAATACACTACAAGCAGGCATGTGCAGTCGGCTCTGCCCGATGCCTGGCACAGTGAATTCAGAGCCGGAAGACGCCGCGGGGAAGCTGCACGGAGAAGACTTCTAAGGGTGCATTCACACTGAGTAAACGCTAGCTTATTCTGAACGTAAAACACGTTCAGAATAAGCGGCGTCTAAAGCAGCTCCATTCATTTCTATGGGAGCGGGGATACGAGCGCTCCCCATAGAAATGAATGGGCTGCTTCTTTCACTCCGTGCAGTCCCATTGAAGTGAATGGGGAGTGCCGGCGTATACGGCAAGCTCTGCTCATGCCGGAGCGTACACGCCGGCACTCCCCATTCACTTCAATGGGACTGCACGGAGTGAAAGAAGCAGCCCATTCATTTCTATGAGGAGCGCTCGTATCCCCGCTCCCATAGAAATGAATGGAGCTGCTTTAGACGCCGCTTATTCTGAACGTGTTTTACGTTCAGAATAAGCTAGCGTTTACTCAGTGTGAATGCACCCTAAAGGTAGGAGAAGAACCAGCGTTGATTGGCCGACTGTCTAGCATTCGGCCAATCAATGCTGGTTCTGCATCGAACTTTTCCATTCGAATAGCGAGTGGTACTCGATCGAGTATGAGTATTTTGAATACCGTAGTATTCGATCGAATATCTACTCGATCGAATACTACTCGCTCATCTCTACTGCATTTCGGACATGAATTAGAGTGATGATGGCTGGATGGTGGCCACTATTTTTATTACTGGGGTAGGTGGAGGTAACAGCAGGGGCTAGCTGTGTATTCCTGAAGAAGAACGATATCTTTTATATACTAGTGATAGTGGTAAGGAAGGACAGATTTATAATTAAGAAAGCTCAATGCAAGAAGAGCAAGTTCTACCAGATTGTCTCAGTCTTCTAATATATTGTCAGTCAATTCACAATAAAATCAACTTTATAACAATAGCAAACACTTGACAAGTTTCTGCTCATTCTCTCAGCTTAAAATTGAAACAATTGTCAAGAATAGCAGATCTGCATGTCATGTCTCCCAGTTTCCAGTTCATTACACAGAGCAAAGCTAAACCTTGAGCCATCAACTTAAACCAAGAAAAATTCCAGTCATGTCAAGAACGTGAAAAACTGGATTAAAGTGAAAAAGTTATTATGGTTTTAGCAAATAAAGCCGATTTTATGTACTAATCATTGTATACAATATTATAATATTTGTGTATTCATTCCTTTTTTTTTTTTTTTTATTAGATCTAATTGCGGCCATGTTATTAGAAGCCCTTTATAGATTTACTTCCAGAGAATATAAATCTGTCTTCATCATGTGATCAGAACGTTTTACAGGACCCTCCATAGGTATAATACAGTTATCATTATCATACGATCAGGACAGATTCCCAGTACCACAATATATTCAGTAAACTGCATTAGCCATGCTTCATCACTAGGCTCTTATAAAGTACTGTGTATACAATATGTTATTTACTAACTACATTAACCTTATAGCAATATGTATCACAGTATTCTATATTACACTTCTGGAACATTTACTAGAGTACTTAACATGATGATTTTTACTTAAAAACAAGAGATAAAAAACAAAAACACCGGAATTGATAAAGTTTTTGGTAATGTATTGTGGTTTCTATAATCTTGGCACCTTTTGTACACACATTTTACTTTTATCTAATATATATATATATATATATATATATATATATATATATATATATATATATATATATATATTCTGAAATAAACAGCAGAGTATACTTCATTAAAGAAAAAAAAGCTAAGAAAAAACAATGCATATAATGCAATTTCTAACTTCCTATTGAATAGTCCTAAAATTTGGCTGGTGTAGAAATCCAAGTGCACAATTCATATCTCTATTGACACCTGGCATTTGGCGAGAATCAGAAGGGTTCTCATACATATTATATGGTCAATTGATTCAACTAAAATTTGGGGGTTCAGTTAATGCACCATGAACAATCAGATCCCTTCTTTTAGGAAAAGCTTTCCTGCTCTCTTTATATGAGGACCCGTCTTGTCTTTGGCAGAGCCTTCTGCACCGAGCCTAAATAACATTATACATAAAGTAAGATTTTAGTTTCTAAAATTCGGAAATCATATTATTGATTTTACCATTGTTATCTCTTGTGGCAGAATATTCTTCACTGATATTAATTGTTCTCCACCTCTGCTGTAATATAAAAATACATTCATTTTATTTTCCAGGTGGGAATACATTGTGTGAATTTCTCTCCACATTGTATGCTATTTCATATCTATGGGCAGATAGCTCTCCAGTGCCCTATGTTTCCCTCTTTAATATAGTAATCAAATGCATAGCTTCTTAGCTAAAATCATCTGTAGCATTTAATGTAATGTGGGACTTATAAAATTCCAGTCATTGAGATTCAAATTGCTTTCCATCACTAGAGAGCTTGTCTGGTAAGTATAAAGGACTGGCCTTTAATTAATTTTCCTTTATGGATTCTTTTGTCTTGTTCCTCTGCCAAGTCATATCGTAGCTTAACAATGTTCAAAAGGATGTGATATTAGCAAATTAGATTTCTAAGTATGTCACATTGTTCAATATATTGGGATGTCTAATTTGAAGGAAATTAGGGCACCCTATGACTCACTGATCAGATAGCTCTAATTAAGATGGACTATTTTAAGTGCTTATGCCAATTTTTGGGGGTAGATTATAGTAACTAGTAGGAATGTGTGAACCTTTAAAGGTTGAGTTGTGTGTGGGTTAGCTGGTTCAGACCAAAGGTCAGGTTGCCTTAACTGTTATTTATAGCACTTCGAGGGTTCTTCGGATTCCATCTAACCCCTTTCTAGGTCTCTAGAGCAAACATAGCTTTAGTAATATTGAAGTTACAGCAACAGATATGCCAATGAGTAAACAGATGGTAACAAACACCCTGTTTAAATTACATGGATTTATTTTTTAAACATTTTACAATAATTTTTTAATGATAGAACAAGTCTTATGCAGCAAAACCTCAATTACAACACAGTGGAACACTGTCCATATTAGTGTAGTAGGTATGTAACTTCACTATCCCTAGGGATTTTTGCATCTTGTTTGTAATTAATGATTATCAATGAAAAATGGGCCAATTTGTAATGAGTTAATGAACACCTCTTAGGGCCTGTTCACACGGAGTAAACGCGCGTGTATTTTTGCAAAATACACGTGTAAAAAATACACGTGTAAAAATAAGACTCCCATTGACTTCAATGACGTTTTACACGTGTATTTTGACCTGTATTTTGACATGTTTTTTTTTTACACGTGTAAAAAAATGTCATTGAAGTAAATGGGAGTCTTATTTTTACACGTGTATTTTTTACACATGTATTTTGCCAAAATACACATGCGTTTACTCTGTGTGAATGGGCCCTAATGCTGCAAAAACTCAATTTTATGAAAGAGGAATAGTGACTGTACTAGTGTTAGTGTAGCTAGTGTATAACTTCACTATCCCTCAGGGCTTTTGTAACTCGTATGTAACTAATGTTTATCAACAATTTGTAATAACCAAGAATGACTTTTAGGAAATGTGGACAAAAAGAGAATGTTTACTTTTTACTGGGGATTTTATTGACTTTTGGCAATGCAAGAAAAAGACAATACCAAGATTACTACAGAAATGTACAAAAATAGTGTAAGGGAATTGCAATAGGAGCAATTCCCAGTAGCTGCTGGAACCCTGGGGGGAGGGGTACGACAAGAAAGTGAGTCCTAAGCTGAACCCACCGCTGCCTCTATCAGCTTGCCTCACTGCCCTAGGTGGCAGAGGACAACTGGTCGGCAAGCCCTTCCTAGATATGTGATGATACAGAACACAGACAAGACAAAACAACACAAAAGAGGAGTCAACAAGCAAAGGGTCAAAGCCAGAGAGACAAAGCAGTGCAAAATCATAATCCAAAATAATCGCCATAACGGAAGCCAAGGATCAGAAGTCAGTAATGCAAAGAAAGAAGCAGAAAGAGGAGTTTAGCAGGGACACAGTCTAACGACAAAGTCACAATAGCCAGAAAGCCTATGTGGGCTGATGACCTGTATATAGGAAGCCCAAGACCCACCCTAGGCTTGATTGGAATACAGGCTGTCAATCACACAGGAAAAGCTAGAATTAACCATTTGATGAACAGAGGGAAACAAGGTGCAGGAGATGGGTGTGGTGGAAATTCAGTTACAGAGAGAGAACAGTGTCCACACAGTACAACAAAAAACACTAATCAAAGAACCAGACTGAACACCCCTCCTGTCTCAGACATGTCCTGTGGCTTGTTTCATCATATTATGCACTGCCACCCATGTTAACACCGCTCCCTAGTGCCTTCCAACAGTACCACCAGAAAAGGCCAATGATTCCAATGTCCCGCTGTCACAGCATCCTTCTGGGTGCTTCTGGGTCCTACCTCACTGCCCCTATTATGAGGTCAGCTTGCTAGTCTTGCAGCTTGTAAGTCATTATGGGTGAGCCCTACTGTTGTCATGTTGTCTCTGATGTCATGACACATTTTGACATGACAGCCACCAGTTTAGTCAGTTCGTACAAACTGATCTGCAAAGAGTTCAAATTTGATTAAATCTGAATATCTTCAAAAATTAGTAATGAAACCGGTTCAAAACTAACAAGAAAAGCATATTGTGGCTCACACCATTGGTGGGCAAATATTTCTGACTTTTGATCTTTTTTTGCAATTTTTAAAATAATGAGACAAGTGGGTGAGTTTTAAAGGGATAGAGGACTTCCTCTCATGGGTATACAATATAGTGCATATCCGTGCCAAATGCTCAATTGCATGTAGTTATCATGGTCAGACATAGGCAAGATATAGCTCGGGAGGACATTTTTACAGACGTAACAATGCTGCACAGGCTATTGCTGTTTTGCAATTTTTTTTCTTTATCTTATACTGGTATCAAGAGACAAAGGAAACATAAGTAGTGAGTAGTATTTTTCATTTTCACATGGACTTTGACCATTGGAAGCCCAGACATCATTATATTCTGACCGTTAATGACCCCAATACATAAGGTTGTTAAGCCCTTCTTTAAATATGGCTAATGTCATTAATAAAATGAATATAAAAATGTCAGTTTCTGGTGTTTTCCAGTTGTGCTATCGATGCTGCTGTTGGCACTTCTACTCTGTGCTGACACAGCTTTCTCCTCTTGTTATAGAACATATTACAGTCATTCTATACAAAGCAATACATTGTCATAATATGAGACTACTGTGATGGTGGCATAGAATAATCTACTTTTACTTTTGTGGTAATAATCACAGGGTCATCATATCTTTTTATGTTACAACTAATATTCTAGATATCTGTATAGAAGGGTTCTTATTAGAGATGAGCGAACACTAAAATGTTCGAGGTTCGAAATTCGATTCGAACAGCCGCTCACTGTTCGAGTGTTCGAATGGGTTTCGAACCCCATTATAGTCTATGGGGAACATAAACTCGTTAAGGGGGAAACCCAAATTCGTGTCTGGAGGGTCACCAAGTCCACTATGACACCCCAGGAAATGATACCAACACCCTGGAATGACACTGGGACAGCAGGGGAAGCATGTCTGGGGGCATAAAAGTCACTTTATTTCATGGAAATCCCTGTCAGTTTGCGATTTTCGCAAGCTAACTTTTCCCCATAGAAATGCATTGGCCAGTGCTGATTGGCCAGAGTACGGAACTCGACCAATCAGCGCTGGCTCTGCTGGAGGAGGCGGAGTCTAAGATCGCTCCACACCAGTCTCCATTCAGGTCCGACCTTAGACTCCGCCTCCTCCGGCAGAGCCAGCGCTGATTGGCCGAAGGCTGGCCAATGCATTCCTATGCGAATGCAGACTTAGCAGTGCTGAGTCAGTTTTGCTCAACTAAACATCTGATGCACACTCGGCACTGCTACATCAGATGTAGCAATCTGATGTAGCAGAGCCGAGGGTGCACTAGAACCCCTGTGCAAACTCAGTTCACGCTAATAGAATGCATTGGCCAGCGCTGATTGGCCAATGCATTCTATTAGCCCGATGAAGTAGAGCTGAATGTGTGTGCTAAGCACACACATTCAGCACTGCTTCATCAAGCCAATACAATGCATTAGCCAGTGCTGATTGGCCAGAGTACGGAATTCGGCCAATCAGCGCTGGCCAATGCATTCTATTAGCCCGATGAAGTAGAGCTGAATGTGTGTGCTAAGCACACACATTCAGCACTGCTTCATCAAGCCAATACAATGCATTAGCCAGTGCTGATTGGCCAGAGTACGGAATTCGGCCAATCAGCGCTGGCCAATGCATTCTATTAGCCCGATGAAGTAGAGCTGAATGTGTGTGCTAAGCACACACATTCAGCACTGCTTCATCAAGCCAATACAATGCATTAGCCAGTGCTGATTGGCCAGAGTACGGAATTCGGCCAATCAGCGCTGGCTCTGCTGGAGGAGGCGGAGTCTAAGATCGCTCCACACCAGTCTCCATTCAGGTCCGACCTTAGACTCCGCCTCCTCCGGCAGAGCCAGCGCTGATTGGCCGAAGGCTGGCCAATGCATTCCTATGCGAATGCAGACTTAGCAGTGCTGAGTCAGTTTTGCTCAACTACACATCTGATGCACACTCGGCACTGCTACATCAGATGTAGCAATCTGATGTAGCAGAGCCGAGGGTGCACTAGAACCCCTGTGCAAACTCAGTTCACGCTAATAGAATGCATTGGCCAGCGCTGATTGGCCAATGCATTCTATTAGCCCGATGAAGTAGAGCTGAATGTGTGTGCTAAGCACACACATTCAGCACTGCTTCATCAAGCCAATACAATGCATTAGCCAGTGCTGATTGGCCAGAGTACGGAATTCGGCCAATCAGCGCTGGCCAATGCATTCTATTAGCCCGATGAAGTAGAGCTGAATGTGTGTGCTAAGCACACACATTCAGCACTGCTTCATCAAGCCAATACAATGCATTAGCCAGTGCTGATTGGCCAGAGTACGGAATTCGGCCAATCAGCGCTGGCTCTGCTGGAGGAGGCGGAGTCTAAGATCGCTCCACACCAGTCTCCATTCAGGTCCGACCTTAGACTCCGCCTCCTCCGGCAGAGCCAGCGCTGATTGGCCGAAGGCTGGCCAATGCATTCCTATGCGAATGCAGACTTAGCAGTGCTGAGTCAGTTTTGCTCAACTACACATCTGATGCACACTCGGCACTGCTACATCAGATGTAGCAATCTGATGTAGCAGAGCCGAGGGTGCACTAGAACCCCTGTGCAAACTCAGTTCACGCTAATAGAATGCATTGGCCAGCGCTGATTGGCCAATGCATTCTATTAGCCCGATGAAGTAGAGCTGAATGTGTGTGCTAAGCACACACATTCAGCACTGCTTCATCAAGCCAATACAATGCATTAGCCAGTGCTGATTGGCCAGAGTACGGAATTCGGCCAATCAGCGCTGGCTCTGCTGGAGGAGGCGGAGTCTAAGGTCGGACCTGAATGGAGACTGGTGTGGAGCGATCTTAGACTCCGCCTCCTCCAGCAGAGCCAGCGCTGATTGGCCGAATTCCGTACTCTGGCCAATCAGCACTGGCTAATGCATTGTATTGGCGTGATGAAGCAGTGCTGAATGTGTGTGCTTAGCACACACATTCAGCTCTACTTCATCGGGCTAATAGAATGCATTGGCCAATCAGCGCTGGCCAATGCATTCTATTAGCGTGAACTGAGTTTGCACAGGGGTTCTAGTGCACCCTCGGCTCTGCTACATCAGATTGCTACATCTGATGTAGCAGTGCCGAGTGTGCATCAGATGTGTAGTTGAGCAAAACTGACTCAGCACTGCTAAGTCTGCATTCGCATAGGAATGCATTGGCCAGCCTTCGGCCAATCAGCGCTGGCTCTGCCGGAGGAGGCGGAGTCTAAGGTCGGACCTGAATGGAGACTGGTGTGGAGCGATCTTAGACTCCGCCTCCTCCAGCAGAGCCAGCGCTGATTGGTCGAGTTCCGTACTCTGGCCAATCAGCGCTGGCCAATGCATTCTATTAGCCCGATGAAGTAGAGCTGAATGTGTGTGCTTAGCACACACATTCAGCTCTACTTCATCAGGCTAATAGAATACATTGGCCAATCAGCGCTGGCCAATGCATTCTATTAGCTTGATGAAGCAGAGTGTGCACAAGGGTTCAAGCGCACCCTCGGCTCTGATGTAGCAGAGCTGAGGGTGCACAAGGGTTCAAGTGCACCCTCGGCTCTCCTACATCAGAGCCGAGGGTGCGCTTGAACCCTTGTGCACACTCTGCTTCATCAAGCTAATAGAATGCATTGGCCAGCACTGATTGGCCAGAGTACGGAATTCGGCCAATCAGCGCTGGCCAATGCATCCCTATGGGAAAAAGTTTATCTCACAAAAATCACAATTACACACCCGATAGAGCCCCAAAAAGTTATTTTTAATAACATTCCCCCCTAAATAAAGGTTATCCCTAGCTATCCCTGCCTGTACAGCTATCCCTGTCTCATAGTCACAAAGTTCACATTCTCATATGACCCGGATTTGAAATCCACTATTCGTCTAAAATGGAGGTCACCTGATTTCGGCAGCCAATGACTTTTTCCAATTTTTTTCAATGCCCCCAGTGTCGTAGTTCCTGTCCCACCTTCCCTGCGCTGTTATTGGTGCAAAAAAGGCGCCAGGGAAGGTGGGAGGGGAATCGAATTTTGGCGCACTTTACCACGTGGTGTTCGATTCGATTCGAACATGGCGAACACCCTGATATCCGATCGAACATGTGTTCGATAGAACACTGTTCGCTCATCTCTAGTTCTTATGATGTTTTAGCAGAAGTTTTCGTTGTAAAGCTGAATGTATTCTCTTGTCACTTGTAGCATTTTCACACTATTTACACTTGGGAAATCTGCTGTTTTACTCATCCCTTCACATTGTATGTGAGTATAAAGAGTTTATCTTTTCCTGTCAAAACAGGACTCTTGAGAAAGCAGACAAGTCACTGTCGATAAGTTATCTACATGTATTTCACCACCACCATGGAATGGTAAACTGACTAGATGAGATGCTGTTATGAAACTGCACTGAGATATATTCTCCATAAAAATAAGAGAGCTGAAAGTGGCTCCGACATACAAAAGGTCACCCTACAGCATTCAGGAGAGGAAACCCCCATGGAGGAAACCAGGGCTTGAAGGATTGTCCTTCCCTTGGGCTTAGAAGGTTATTGCCAACATGTAACAATAGTTATGTAACAATAGATTATACATTTCAGACCATGATCAAAATCATTTTAATGTAATTTTCAATAAAAAAAAAAATCTGAAAAAAAACAAACAAATGAGCTGAATATGACAATGCAAATCAGCTAAAAAATAAATCTACTTTTATAGGCGCATGTCTGGTCTTAGTTATTGAGTGTTGTATATTCATGCAACAACAAGATGTCAGTTATGTTACGTTTCATTAAATCAAATGGCAATAAGACAAATCTATAATTTGTACATAGCGATTTATCAAATGTTAATACAATAAACTATGAAATATTCACGTGGCTGTGTAAGAACTGTTTAGTAGTTTTAGCAGAAGTTTCAATGGTGGTAATATGTGGTCTCACAAATATCATTATTAGTAACCTGTTTATCCTATGGCAATCACGTGAATATGTAATGACCTTCATGTGGTTGACTAGGTTCAATACATCAGCAGAGGAAAAGAAATACAACCCTTATGGGTTAATTCATTGTAAAGACTCTCAAGGGTCTCTGGGTGAAAGCAGTCTGGTCTCTATAATGAAGATTGTGGTGAAAAGATTAAAACATTCATGATTTTTTTTTTTGTTGTTGTTGTAAGAGGATGAACTGTGAACAGTCCTAGCTGTGTATATTGACAATATGTGCCACCAAATATGTCATGTATGCTTTGTCATGTGTAGTCTGTTAGTAATGTGTGTGCCTACCCATATACAGTAATATAAACCATCAGTATAATACATATTATAGCTAGGTATGGACAATACCTTTAAACTGTTATATGTAGGGAATTTTGTGCATTTTCCTGCATGGTGATTTTCATTATCAGGACTATTATATCGATGCAATATTTTTGTTTGCTTTTATTTCTTACATAAATTTGAATAAATATAATATATTTTAAGACACATGCAATTTTGATGAATTAATAATTTGCTGTTCCTGTGCTAGATAACTCCTACTAAATACTTTCATAATAGAATAACTATGAAAATTGAAGCAGCATTTTGAATATTATAAATGGATAGATGATAGATGACTATGATGCTTAGAGTCTGGGCTCCATCTCTGGCTTCAGTCTGGAGAAAAGAGATGATATCTGAATACGCCCTTGTGAAGCTGCCCTTACCATGTCTCTTATCAAAGGGGTCTCCGCACTGAATGGAGAGTGTCAGACTCTGTATAGACACTCCTATTACTGGTAATACCTGTATACTGCAGATTTGTAAGAAAAAAATGCATCAGGATTTCTAATAAGAAATATAAGTATTAGACATATCAGGAAAGCCGACATGTTATCTTTATTTTTTTAAAAAATATATATAAATTAAAAACCATTCTATAAGCGGTAACGCTACTTCCAATCAGTTTGGCACTTTGGATGCTTGTTGAGGATAGTGATGCAAAATAATCTCATATTGCATTGTGACTACATCAGACATCCCTTTTGTCACTATCACTTCTATTAGATTGTCATTATGAAAGATTATGATGAACAGAGAGTGACACATCTATAGGCGTAGGAATATTTTACATAATTTGAACATGTATCTTTCATGTAAATATTGAACAAATATAATTATAATAATTCTGCACACAAGTAAATAAAAAGTAACATCAATATAAACCGTCAAAACATTAAGAGAACCATTCTGACAATCTGCTTTAAGATATTTATATAATATTTTAGATATTAGAGACACGGTTCTCCCATATGAGTTGCAACTTGTATTACTTTTGACAATCTATATAGCGAAATAGAAATATCTTTCAAAACCATTCTTTTTAACATTGCGGTGCCATAGGAGAATTGAAATATTGATTCCAGTAGAGACTGATGAAACTGTAAACCAATCACTTTACAAGATAAATCTCCCTATTAACTACACCAAATTGAACATACTATAAAGCTATAATTTAAAACCAAATCAAACATCAATCCAGAGTTAGATTAAGTCTTTGCTGTTGATATAATATTCCATGTTCCCATTTCTGTTGTACATAACATTTTTTATTGAGGTAAATGGTCCCATCTGTGTATAGGGCTAATTTTATTATCCCATAGCTCCTGACATAATAACATTTTACATGGCAGTAAAAGTGTATAAGACACAATGGTTCTTTGATAATCCTGCACAGCAGTAAATATTACAAGGTTATTGAAAATAAGCCTACATTACAACGCAAACCATACCGCTAACTAAATGGGAAATAGAAATGTATACATGTACATTAAAGGCTGCGTGTGAAATGCAAGTATTGTATTGAATGCCTAGGTTTTCTATACAATAGCTTGAAGCACCTACTTGAAAGTGAAGTATAAAATGTATAATCTGACCCAATTTCCTAATCCCTAATAAATTTAAAAACAAAAATGATGTAAACGTAGCTTAACCGGTTAAGGACCAGGCCCAAAAGTATGTTAAAGACCAGGCCTCTTTTTTCAAAACTGACATGTGTCACTTTAAATGGCAATAACTTTGAGACGCTTTAACTTACAAAAATGATTTTGAGATTGTTTTTTTCATAACACATTATACTTCATGTTAGTGGTAAACACTAATCAATATTTTTGCATTTATTTATAAAAAAAACTAGGAAATTTGATGGAAATTTGAAAAAAATTGCAATTTTCAAAATGTGAAATTCTCTACTTTTCAAGCAGATAGTCATACCATCCAAATACATGAATAAATATTATCTCCCATATCTCTGCTTTATATTGGCATCATCTTTTGATTGTCTTTTAATTTATTTTGGACGTCACAAGGCTTAAAAGTGTAACAGCGATTTTCCAGATTTACAAGAAAATTCTCCAAACCAATTTTTTAGGGACCACTTCAGTTCTGAAAGTAATTATAAAGGCCTGTATAATAGAAACCCCCATAAATTACCCCATTTTCAAAACTGCACCCCTCAAATTATTCAAAACAGCATTTGGGATGTTTGTTAACCCTTTAAGCATTTCATAAGAATAAAAATAATATGGCAGTGAAATTTAGACATTTCATTTTTTTTCACTAATACATTCATTTAGACCTAAAATTAACACATTCACAAAGGGTTAAAGGAGAAAATGCATCTGATAGTTTATTGTGCAATTTCTCCCGTGCACAGAAATACCCCACATGTGGGTATAAACTGACTTTTGGGCACACGACAGTGCATGGAAGGGAAGGAGCGACACTGGGTGTTTGAACAGCAGATTTTGCTGGAATAATTTTCAGGCGCCATGCCTTATTTGCAGAGACCCTAGAGTACCAAAACAATGGAAACCCCCCAAAAGTGACCCCATTTTAGAATCCACATCCCTCACAGAATTCATCAAGGGGTATAGTCAGCATTTAGACCCTACAGTTGTTTCACAGATTTTACTAACATTGGGATGTGTAAATGAAAAATTACTAAAATGTCACTTTATCTCCAAAGTTTTCATTTTCACAAGGGGTTAAAGGAGTAAAAGCCCCCCACAGTTTGTTAAACAATTTCTCCTGAACATGGCAATACCCCATATGTGGCCATAGTATGCTGTATGGGAACATGGCGGAGCTTGGAATGGAAGGAGCGCTATTTGGCTTTTGGATGGCAGATTTTACTGGAATAATTTTAGGTGCCATGTCTCATTTGCAGAGCCCCTAGAGTACCAATACAGTGGAAACCCCCTAAAAGTGACCCCATTTTGGAAACTACACCCCCCACAGAACATATCAAAGGGTAGAGTGAGCATTTTGACCCTACATCTGTTTCACAGATTCTATTAACATTGGGCCTTGAAAATGAAAAATTACTTTTTTTCCAACAAACTGTCAATTTAGCCCCAAATTTTTAATTTTCACAAGAGGATAAAGGAGAAAAAGCTCCCTAAAGTTCGTTACACAATTTCTCCTGAACACAGAAATGCCCCATATGTGGCCATAATCTGCTGTATGGGAACATGGCGGGGCTCAGAATGGAAAGAGGGCTATTTGGCTTTTGAAGGGCAGATTTTGCTGGAATATTTTTCAGATCCCATGTCGCATTTGCAGAGCCCCTAAAGTATCAATACAGTGGAAACCCCCTAAAAGTGACCCCATTTTGGAAACTACACCCCTCATAGAATTTATCTAGGGGTAGAGTGAGTATTTTGGCCTCACAGGTGTTTCACAGATTTTATTAACATTGGGACGTGAAAATGAAATATTACTTTTTTTCCCAATGAATCGTCCATTTAGCGCCATATTTTTAATTTTGCAAATAGTTTAAGAATTAAAATCCCCCCAAAGTTTGTTACACAATTTCTTCTGAACACGGCAATACCCCATATGTGGCCATAATCTGCTGTATGGGTACATGTTGGGGCTCAGAATGGAAAGAGCGCTATTTGGATTTTGGAGGGCAGATGTTGCTGGAATAGTTTTCAGGTGCCATGTCGCATTTGCTGAGCCCCTAAAGTACCAATACAGTGGAAACCCCTCAAAAGTGACCCCATTTTAGAAACTACACCTGTCAAGGAATGTATCAAGGGGTATTATCATTTTGAGCCTAAAATGCTTCCCAAAAATTAATGTACAAAATGAAAATTGAAATTTTTAAAAATATGCCATTTCGGTGCCCAATACGTTGCACCCACTTTGTGTTGTCAGAGACCTACACTCCTAAAACTATTAAGGGGCCATCCCGAGGGGCAAAAAATTATATGCGTGGGTGTAAACTGCTGCTTGGGCACACAGCAGGGCTCAGAAGGGAAGGACCACTGTGCGTTTTAGCTTTTGGGGTAGAGATTTAGAGGGACCCTCTGGGTGTCATGTTGTTTTTGCAGAGCCCTGGAGGTGCCAGTAAACTGGAATTCACCAAGAAGTGACCCCATTTTGTAGGGGCAATTTTAGGGTCTCTGCAAATGTGACATGGTGTCCAAAAACGAAGAATCTAAATCTGCACTCCAAAAGCACATATTGCTCCTTCACATCTGCGCCCTGCTGGGTACCCAAATAGCAGTGTATGCCCACATGTATGACACTGGTGTACCCCGGATAACGGACTTAATGCCATATGTGGGTATAAATGGCTGTTTGGGCACAGCCGGGGACAGAAGGAAAGGAGCGCTATATTGGTTTTTGGAGCACACCATGCCACTTTTGCAAAGCCCCTGAATTGCCAATAAAGTGGAATCTGCAGACATGTCACCCCATCTTGGACACTAGCCCACTAATGGGATTTATCAAGTGTTGTAGCGAGATTTTTTTAACCCTTGAGTGTTGCATTTATTTAGTTTCCAGAAATGAAATCGCAACTGATAGAGAAGTTAAAAATGAAAATTTTACTGATTTGCCATTTCAGTGTGCAACATGTTGTGCCCGACTTATGTCAGCAGAGACACTCCAAAAACTGTTAAGCGGGTATCCTGGTCACAACAGCTTTCAGAGCGTTCATCTCTGATACAAGTCGGGCATAACATATTACGCACTGAAAGGACGTATTCCTGGAAAAATGGTCATTTTCACCTTTCACAATCAGCTTCGTATTCATTTATGGATAATAAGTTATAGCAACACTTGGGGGTTAAAAATGCTCTCTGTACCCCTGGATAAATCCTTCAGGGGTGTAGTTTCCAAAATAACATCTCATATCAGGGGATTCCACGTTACTGGCGTTTCAGCTCTGCAAAAGTGTCATGGCATCCAAAAACCAAACCGTCTGCGCTCCAAAAACCCAATAACCCTTCTTCCCTTCTGTGTCCGGCTGTGCCCCAATATCAGTTTATACCCACATATGACATTACGTACGTTATCCCGGGTACACCAGTGGCATACATGTGGCATAAACTGCAGTTTGGGCGCACAGCAGGGCGCAGAAGGGAAGGAGCGCGATGCGGCTTTTGGAGTACAGATTCAGATGTTTGGTATCTGGACGCCATGTCATGTTTGTAGAGCCTGTAAGGTACCAGAAAAGTGGATTCCCCAAAGGAGTGACCCCATTTTGAAAACTGCACCCCTCAAAGAATGTATCAGGGGGTGTAGTGAGGATTAGTATGCCAGATGTGACTGCACAGCGGATGGCGAAGAGGGAATATATAAGCGGTGCGGAGGACATTGGGGACACCAAATTCTGTACTATGTCCCAGTAGCTCCTATGATTGGGGGAGTCACTCTGGGGGTCACTTTAGGGGTCACTTCTGGTGTCCGTTCCCTCATAAGCTGTAAATATGGGGTGTCCCCTGATATCCGCTCGCACAGCTTATATATTCCCTTCCTGCCGCAGCCAGTTGTGTTCTAATAATTTGGCGATTTTTGCGGACTTTTGTCTTCACATTATTAGATGCTATATTTTCTTTATTTTTCTGGTGACGCGGCCATATAAGGACTTGTTATTTGCGGGATGAGATGCATTTCGTAATGACACAGTTTTTGGGTGTCTACATCTTGTTGAATACATTTTATTAACCCTTTTTTGCTGGATTTAAAAAAATCAATCCTGGCATTGAGTTTTACTTTTTTAATTTTGCGCCATGCAGCGTACAGTATAAGTGACATGTGTCCTTTATTCTGCGGGTCGGTACGGTTACGGCGATACCTCATTTATGTTATTTTTTTATGTGTTACTAGTTCTGCAGAGGAAAAACACATTTGGGGACATAAATCAATGTTTTTTGCATAGCATCTTCTGAGAGGCGTAACATTTTTATTTTTCGGTTGACAGTGTTGGTTGAGGGCTTATTTTTTGCGGGACAACCTGCGCTTTTTATTGGTACTGTTATCGGATGCATATGACTTTTTGATCACTTTTTATAGTATATTTTGTAAGGTGAGACGGCGAAAAATCATTACTTCCGGCGAGTTTTTTCCGGGGTTTTTTTCCGGCGTTCGCCGTGTACATTAAATATTATTTCAGTTTTATTGTATAGATTGTTACGGACGCGACAATACCAAATATGCATTGTTTTTATTACTTTTTAGTTCTTTTTTTATATAATTCATTTTCTATAGAGAAAAAGGGATTTTTGGGCTTTATTACTTTATTAATTTTTTTCATACACTTCATTTTATTTTTTTTTTATTTTTTTTTTACTTTTTCATGTGTCCATTTAGGACACTTCAATCAGCAATACTGTGCTGATATAGAATGCCATGTGAGACACAGCCTGCAGGTGTCCCACATGGCATTCCGTAGCAGGATGTCAGGCTGTGTAGACGCACAGCCTGACATCAGAAGGTCCTGGCAGGATCACCAGGTATGTGGGGGCTCCGGGCAATCTGGGGTCACTGGCCAGACCCCAGACTACCTTTTACTGCTATCGGCACCCTCCGATCTCGCCGCGGGGGGTGCCGATCTGATTCAATTGCTGGCGGATGCCTTTCGATCGCGCCGTGATGTTTCACGGCGCGATCGAAAGGGTTAAAACGTCCAGTCGGACTCAGTTCCGACTGGACGTTATTGAGGAAGGGGTTAAGTGTTAGTAACACCTAACCCCCGTCCTCCCCGCACCCCTCCCCCCGCCAAGAAGGTACCTAAAGACAGGACGTATTTTGACAATAGTCCGGTCTTTAGTTACCTGGACCGCAGGCCGTAAATTTACGTACGGCGGTCCTTAACCGGTTAAAATCTGAAAGCAACATACAAAATAATGTATCTGTACAGATTTCCTAACCCTAGCTCTAATCTGTTCACATTTCTTGACCCTAACCCTAATAAATAAAGGACTAACATGATTCAGAAGGTTAAACTGCAGCCGAAAACATCAAGGCAAAGGCTAATACACATATAGGACTTTAACAAATTTTTTTTAGCCTCTAAGAACCCCCAAAATAATAAAGTAGCATTTAGATATAAGTACTTTAAGAAAATATTCTCAGTTTGTTTGGGTTGCAATTAGATTTTATTTTGTTTACTTATATAGTGCCCTCATTTTCTGCAGCACTTTACAGATTCATTTTGGGTTGAATAAGATTAGTACGAAAAACAGCTTAAATTGGTTTAAAACTGTTAGAGTATGTTCACATGGCAGAAAATGGATTCCGCATGTGAACATACTGCGCGGCTAGCTGTGACGGAATACCGATGCAGTGCACCGGCATCCCGTCGTGGCATTCTGCTGCGGATTAGGCCCGAATGAATGGGCCTAATTGAGAGAGTTTCAGCATGTCAATTATACCTACGTAAATGCCGGCGATTTCCCCATAGGTATAATTGAAACAGAAGGTTCGCAGACCTTTATGAACTTTCTGTCTAGAGTGCTGCGGGAAGAACCACAATACGCTTTCATCGCTATTTTTCTCGCAGAGCTTTTTTTGCTGTGGGACGCCATGTGTGACTTTAGCCTAAATGATTCTCATGCTGCAGACTGCGGTTGATTTAGTCATGGTAAGATCATGACTAATATTTTTTCAGTGTCTTTCTCCAATCTCTGCTGCCTATTGTTTTCAGTCTCTGATTCCCATTGATTCTGCTATGTAAATGGGCCTTTAGGTTTCATGTACAGTACCATATGCTGCCTCTTTACAATTTCAGAGTTTTACTAAGCCATTGTATGTCACCAAGTCATCAAATGTAATTTTAGTCTCATACAACAAAATCTTAAAGACAGGAAAAGACTTACATTTTAATCTCTAGATACAAAAAGTACAGTTCAACGTTCTGTTTTAATTGAAACCACTGGTGCCTCAATGTAGGCAAACATGGATCCAAACAGTGCAAACTAGGGGTTAAATATCATCAGAATAATTCAGGAAAATACCCAGGCCGAATCTAGCCAAGGCCTCCCCAGATGAATGTCTCAGAATACAGACAAGTGCCTAATATTTCATCAATATTTGATTTGTTGTGAGAGAATTCTACATGGGCATCATAGTTATTTATATCCAAGAATCTTGTGAGTCCTGGGAACATATATACGTTTATAATGATTCTATTTTTAACCCCTTGTTTGCACTATTTGACCTGTTTGACTGTACTGGTGTACATTTGTTTTCTAGAATATCACTGTGTTGAAATTTGTAATTATTTGGTCTTCTAACTGGGGTATAGAGCTGTAAGAGAGCACATCTGTGTGCCATGTTCCATCTGATGCAGTACTATGGAGCCATGTTTCCCTAAGAACACTGTGGGAGATCTACTCTAGGAAATTGTCTAAAAGAAAACCTGTCTCTGTTGCCTATAGCAACCAATCACAGTGCAACTTTTATTGCCTACATCAACCAATCACAGTGCAGCTTTTATTGCCTACAGCAACCAATCACTGTGCAGCTTTAATTCCCTACAGTAATTCCCTAAGTAAAGCAGTGCTGTGATTAGTTGCTACAGACAATTGTTCATGAATCCGCCCCATTGTTTCTAGACAAGAATATCTCTCTATCGCTTCATATATTGGCCTAAGGCGCTGTAGAGGCCTAGTTGTACGTACCTCTAAGTCTGTAGTAAGCCAGGTGACTTGCAATGATTTGCTTCACTGTTTCTTGTGGGCAGACTTTAACTCCTGTTGTAAAAACTGTCGATCTTTTAGTCCTCAGTCTCTTCGGGTAAAATAACTGTTTGATTATCGAAGCCTTAGAAGTCGTCTTCACTATATCTGGTTGTGAAGGAGCTGATGCGGCATTATTTTCAGGTTCTGACTTGTTAATTTCTGCCAAAAATATATATTTGTTAATATTCAAAGTACTATGCACAGTATGCCCTAATTTCAATAGCTATTATAAAGTTATTAAAGCTTTTTAGGAGGTTATACTTTTTACTAAAATGTTACATTAGTGTTCTAAAACTTTTGTCATAGTCGCATGAAGCTTTGCCCGGGGCGCATACACTTATAACGTAGGAAGCCTAAGGCTTGTACAGCAAGAAAAATCCTCTATCAGCCATTACAGTATTATATTTAACAATATTTTAGAACAAGTCCAGTAGGGGCTTAAACTGTCTGTCTAGGAATTAGCGCTGTCCAGTAACTTTTGGATTGGTAGTGGGGTTGGAAGTCCACCCCCACATTGGATCAGCTGTTCGCGGGTGTGTTATTTCTCTCTACCATACAGTGCACAGAGAGCTCTGTGTTCTGCATAGTTACCAGTTGCCATTACTGAAGTTCATCTCCTATTACCATCAATGGGAGCTGAGCTGCAGTCACAGTGTCTGGACACTATACAGGGTATAGAGACATCTGCTTCTGGCTCCATGCAAAATACTGTGTGTGTGTGTGTGTGTGTGTGTGTGTATATTTATTATACATTATCCAGACAGACTGGACATGTCCTTAAACAGCGGATCTGTGTAGGGACCAGCTGGAAGCCCCCACTGATCAAATATTTATGGTCAATCCTAAGATTAAGCCATAAGTAAAAACAAATTTCTGGTCGACTCCTTTAAAAAGGACCTTTCCGGTCTTCAGGTACATGTGGTTTTATATATTGCTGTTGGCTTTCCCATTATGTGCCTCAGGGCTCAATATATCAGTGCCATTATAATGGCACCAATCTTTGCCCACTGTCAGAAAGGCGTTCCTGACAGTCTAGCTGGGCTGTGAGGAATGCCCCCCTGACTGTACTTGTCCATGTACTAGTACTGGAGAGCATTCTTTACAGCTTAGCATCATTGCTGAATGGTAAGGAATGCCCTCCTGACAGTACAAGGCTATAGACAGTACTGTCAGGGAGGCGTTCCTCACAGCCCCGCTAGACTGTCAGGAACGCCCTTCTGATAGTAGGCAGAGATCGGTGCTGAAACTAACGGCACTGATATCTCCAGTACCAGGTCACATAACGAGAAAACCAATAGTACATTGAATTCAGCACACTGTTGGCTTTCTAGTGTTATATAAAACCGCATGTGCCTGAGGACATGAAAGGTCCTCTTTAAGCATTTGCATCCAGTGAA